>NC_028355.1:25651173-25734093 GCF_000741045.1 Vigna radiata var. radiata | reverse complement strand
CGTGAGAAATTCAAATTCTCATCTCGTGAGAAATTCAAATTCTCATCTCATGAGAATTTCAAATTCAAATTCTCATCTCATGAGAAATTCAAATTGTCATCTAATGAGAAGTTCAAATTCTTATCTCATGAGTAATTCAAATTCTTATCTCACGAGAAATTAAAATTTTCTCATGAGAAATTAAAATTCTCCTCTCATGATTTTGCATATATATATATATATATATATATCAAAGATTGGAGAAGATTTTGAGTTAATTGTGTTTTCAGTATTTTAATTTTCATAACAAATTAAATTGTCTTTTTTCCAAATTTTTTAATCATTTTTATCTTCAAATTTTGTTAAAGAATGAAAGTTGTCAGATTTTGAGCTAATAAACCAGTTGGATTGATTTACTTTTCCGAGATTATAGGAGTTTTACTTTTGGTTAAATTTTGAGCTGATAAACAAATTGGATTGATTTTTTATTGAATAAATCAAGTTACTACTTTTTTCATTAAATTTACCTATAAATCTTAATCCCCTTAATAATTACTATAATATATAATTGAATATGTGTTTAATTTTTTATTAATTGGGACGCGTGTTTACTGAATAAGTTAATGTATTTTTTTATATAAATTTGAAATCTTTAATAAATACTTAAAATTAACTATATGGTATTTTTTTTTTTGAATAAGACAATTATTAAAAACTATCAAACACTTCTTTAATTGTATTAACTAACAAAACTAATCTATTACCCAACTTTAATAAATTAAAACAATCTTTTCATCTAATCAATTATATTTTTATATATTAGAATTTCACGTTTTAACAATTAAACTCATTTTACAAATTTCCCGTATTGATCGCATTTTTCAAATTTTCCCCTCTTAAAAGACTGAAGTTCAGATAAACTGTTTGGAAATATGACATAATAGAAAAAAAAAATTAGTATAAAACTAAAATTAATTACCAAGTAATAAATTTTGAAAAGTAATGATTAATTATAAAGAATTAGAAAAATATATATTAATTAATGAATAAAAAAAATGGATGAAAGATAAAAGGGATTAAAAATCCCTGTTACATCTCACCGACACCTACAATGAATGGTTCACGTTACATCGTATCATAATCTCTTTCTCTCTTTCCATAAGACACAATCGCAATCAGATCACCGTTCCAGTAAACTCACTGCTTCAATATCGCGAACACTGAAACCACAATCGAAGCTCCGATCACGGCCATGGAGCTTGACACGGAAGCGCCTGCTCCGGCATCAGGTCCCGGTGCCGGGGCCGGAGACAATTCTTGAGCGGTGGCCACGGCGAAGAAAAGTGTTGCGATGAGAGCAACGAGGAAGAAGTTGACTTGAGATGCCATGGCTACAGAAAGTGCAGAAAGAAAGAGAAGGAAGAAACAAGGGTTGAAGGTGCAGTGAGGTTTTCTCTTTTATTCTGTGATGTAGGAATGAAAAGAGGGTGCTGGTATTTATAGTGTTGTGAAAACGCTTGTGGGCCATAAGGGAGCGTTTGGTATGGCTAAAGAAGCCGAAATTATTGCTTCTTCTCTGCTTTTCAGATTTTCCCGTTCAGCCCGTCGTTTAGTTCTCCCTGTAATTACGCTGTTTCTATTTTCGTTTCTTAAATCCTAATTAAGTTTTATAATTGAACTAACCTAACTCACTCTCTTATATATTTTTTTCCTTCTTAATTAAGGTACAAAACTTAGCGTGTGTCTCTCTCTTTTTTCTCTTCACAATAATGATAAGTAAATTCATTTACACGAACAAAAGAAAACATATAAATGTGAATAATATGAGGATGGTCAGCTACTTCACTTATATTTATCTTTATTTTTAACTTAAATTACTAAATCATTCTTAATATATTAAGTAATGTATAAAATTCATTTTCCCAGTTTTTTTTTTGTTATTTATTTTGTTTCATTTAAAAAAATTGTCTTTTATTTAATAATTTTTATTATCTTTCTTAATTATTTAATTTATTGAGGGTTAATTATTTTTTTTCTCTAAATTATCATTTGTTTTCTGTTTTTGTTCATTTTTAAACTTTGTTCTATTTCTAGTTCTGTTCTTTAAGAAAGTCCCGGATTTAGTGTTTCACTACTAATACGTTAACTTTTTTACACGAAAAACGATGTGTCATATTTCCAACTTTTTTAAGACACGTATTATAATTGGAAAATAAAATAGTTTATAATTACATTATTAAGGTTTCAAAATAAAATGAAATTAAGGTTTAGTTTTCTTAAGAAATGTATGTTAGAATTAACGAAGAAAAGAAGACCTGTGGGATTTGTGTTAGAATTAACAAAGACGAGAAGAATTGTAATTTCTAGAGTTTGCATTCAAAAGGTTTGTCCGAGTAAATTGATTTTATTTTTTGTGCAATGTTGAGTGAGTTTAGGGTTATGGTTGTTTGATTTTGAGTTGTGATTTAAGATATAGGTTTTGAAATGGGGTTTAATGTTGCTTTTCATCGTATGGGCAAGTTCTAAAAGAATAGGAGACTAAAATACATTGGTGGGGAAATACATGTAGTTTAAGAAATTGATCCTCATCGATGATCATACTTTGAAACATTGAGAATAGTTAAAGAGTTCAAAAATATATGTGATGTAAAACTTTGGTGGAAGGGCTCAAAACAAACATTTCACAATAATATAAGACTATTGAGGAATGCTACGAAATCAATATACTCAATTAAGTAAGTAGAGGTTAATAACAACGAAATTGATATATGTGTTCAACATTTTTCTAGTCAAGCTAAAGTAATTAATTTCTTTGATATTAATGGAGTGGAGGGAGTGGTGGTGAAGAGGCGGGACAAGAAGAGGTTGTAGATGAAGAGGTGAATGAAGATGTTAGGGATGAAAAGTTGAATGTGTCTGAAGAAGAATTGAGTGCGCTTGAAGTAGAGATAAATGTGAATGGAGAATAACTGAATGCGTCTAAAGAAAAGGTGAATGGGCCTAAAGAAAAGGTTAATGGGCCTAAAGAAGAGGTGAATTTGCATGAAGAAAATGTTAATAGGCCTAAAAAAGGTGGCATTGCTAAGGATGAGGAAGAAGAAGGATCAGTTGTAGATAAACTTGATGACAATGAAGAAGAGAGGGTTGCAAATGATGATGATGGCTTTGGGATGGCCAGTGAAAGGGTTGTAGATGATCCACATCGTGGAAATATTCGTCCTGTATTGGTTAAGTGGAAAAGATTAAAAATAAAATAAAAAAAGCAGTTAGGAATAGAACAAATGTTGGTGAAGGGTCATTTGTGCTATTAAAGAAGTTTGAGAACATGAAATAAATGTAGAATACATTAATGATTATTTGCCTTCAAATGTGGGTAATGATTAAGGATGACAATAGGTCAGATGTAGCAACTGCAACAACTAGGAGTGGATGTATCTACACCTATGGTTGTACTAAGTAACAAACCAACAACGACAACAACAACAATAAGATGCATAAGAAGTACGATGACACAAGTTTTAGGGTCTTAAGCTAGTAACATCACAGCCTTTGTACACCTCATATGGTAATGCAGTAGATGTTTTTTGTAGCTTATTTTATTTAAATTTGGAAAAAAGAAAAAGTTGTCACCCACTTATGAAACATATTACTATGGGGCTCAGTTATAGTGGACCACTTTCTTGTTGTGGTGCACTTATATGATTAAAAATATTGTATTTAATTGAATGCGTTAAGGATCACATGTATGATATGCTATATTTTATTCTATTCAATGTCAAGGCTATAAGGAAAACATTATGTAATTCAATGCTGATATGGACCATTTGTTTAATACCTTACCAAAAATATTAATTCAATTTAAAATATTGTATTAAATTGAATACCGCTAAAGACCACTTATTTGACCTAAAAATATAATGAAATTACACAATGTCATGTGAAATTCTTACTAATCTTTTAACATGTATTTGGAACCTCTAAATATGTCTTTTCAACATTTCAACATGTCTTCCTAATTCTACCTCTTAATTTGTGATTACCTAATTAAGTGGAGTGATTATATATATATATATATATATATATATATATATATATATATATATATAATTTTTTATTTAATAAATATCTACCATAAAATTGTAAACACGTAAAGAACTCTCTGCTTTTGGGTGGAAAAACACTCTTATTAATTCAAATAACAGATGATAGGCTTTATAGCCTTACAGTAGCAAAGAAACAACTCTATAACAAAAGAAAAACTGACTCTGCACGTGGACAGTTTTCTAAACAGACTCTGCACTATATCCCTAAATAATAGGTCAATATTTGACCATAATATTTAAATGCCAAATTAAAAACTGAAACTGACGCTTAATTACTAATAAAACAAAATTAATCTTTATTTACTAATATTCCCTCCCTTAAACTATANGCAGTAGCATTTAGTTTATTTCTGAAGCTTCCAACATGCCTAACATCTTCCTCAACTTTGAAAATTGCTCTAACTTGAGTGGCTTGGTCATTATATCAGCAACTTGAACTTCTGAGCGGCAGTAACTTAACATGATAGTTCCTTCTTTCACCAAGTCTCTTAAAAAATGAAATTTAATGTCTATGTGTTTGCTCCTCCCATGAAACACTGGATTCTTTGATAACTGTATCATGGAACTGTTGTCACATAGGATCAATGTGTTCTTNTGTTCTTTAAAATTCAGCTTCTCCAACACCCTTTGAATCCAAATGCATTGACAAGCACAAGAGGCAACAACTATATATTCTGCTTCTATGGTGGATAATGTGACTATTGATTGTTNCTTTGAGGACCATGAGACTGCTCCAGAGCCAAATAAAAATACAGATCCTGAAGTACTTCTTCTGTCATCTATATCCCCAGCAAAATCACTGTCGGAGTATGCTACAATCTCTGTATTTCCTCCCTTCTTATAATGGATGCCTAGCTCAGTTGTTCCCTTCAAGTACCTTAATATTCTTTTGGCTGCACACCAGTGAGATTCAGTGGGGTTAGACATAAATCTGNTGATCAAGCTTACTCCATACATTAAATCTGGCCGAGTTGCAGTCAAATACATAAGACTGCCAACAACTTGTTTGAACAAAGTTGCATCNACCTTGGAACCTGCATCATTTTTTGACAATCTTGTTCCTGGAACANTTGGATTCTTAACTGGATTACAATTTTCCATGCCAAAACGTGACAACACTTCCTGAGCATATTTCTTCTGACATATAAAGATTCCACTTGAATTCTGTATCACTTCAATACCAAGAAAGTACCTCATTTTTCCTAAATCTGACATATCAAATTCTATCATCATGGATCTTTTAAACTCATCACACATATTCTCATCATTTCCTNTATATATCAAATCATCCACATAAAGACTTACAATTAGAATTTTACCTCCCTCCTTTGATTTTGTAAACAGTGTATGTTCACAAAGACATCTATCAAATTCATTTCGAACAAAATAAGCCTCTATCTTGTTGTACCAAGCTCTCGGTGCTTGTTTAAGGCCATAAAGTGCCTTTCTTAATTTGTACACCTTCTCTTCTTCACCTNTTTTCACAAATCCATCTGGTTGTTGTACATATATCTCCTCCTTAAGTTCACCGTGAAGAAATGCACTCTTCACATCTAGCTGAAACACATTCCAGCTATATTGGGCTGCTACAGCAAGAATTAAACGAATTGTGTCAAGTCTGGCCACGGGAGCAAATACCTCGGTGTAATCCACTCCATATTGTTGAANATACCCTTTAGCTACTAGCCTGGCTTTGAACTTGTCTATCTCTCCAGTTTCTTTAAACTTGNTTTTAAAGATCCATTTGACTCCAATTGGCTTTACTCCTATTGGCAGGTCAGTCAGCTCCCAAGTCATGTTTTTCTCTATTGATTCCATTTCTTTCACCATAGCATTTCTCCAATTCTCACTCTTAATGGCTTCCTCAAAGGAGATTGGGTCATCTTCGGTGACCACCATTACATTTAGGTCATTATCATCTAAAAGACCTTCTCCTGTTTCNTAATCTTTCATCCAAACTGGTTCACTCCTATTCCTTCTAGCCCTCCCTGCAACTGAAGTCTCATAATTAATAATATGAGAATTATTAGGATAAATATCAGTACCTGCAGAACTGTTTNTGTTTTCAGCATCTTCAGTTTGACTTGCANAATTGTTCTCANCATCNTCAGTTTGATCTGTGATTTCTTGAGCACNAGTATTTTCCACATTGTTTTCTTCAAANAGCTCTTTAGAGTCACTCACATATTCTTCATTACCTCTACATTCTAAAATATCATGTTGACATTCTTCTGCATTCTGCTTCCAATCCCAACCTTTTTGCTCCTCAAAAACCACATCTCTGCTAATTAAAATTCTTTTGTTGACAGGATCAAACAACCGANATGCCTTGGATTCATCACTTACTCCTAATAAAACACATTTCTTGCTTTTATCATCTAATTTCACTCGATGNTGATCTGCTATATGCACATGAGCCAAACATCCAAATACTCGAAAGTAATCAACAGTAGGCTTCACTCAACTCCATACTTCTTCAGGAGTTTTGTCTTTCACTATTGTTGTAGGACTTCTGTTGAGAATATGAGCACACCACCTAGCAGCTTCAGCCCAAAATATTTTGGGAACTTGTTTTCCAATCAGCATAGATCGCACCATGTTCATAATTGTTATGTTCCTCCTTTCAGCAACTCCATTTTGCTGAGGTGTGTAGGCTGCAGTTAACTGCCTACGTATGNCGTGGCTTTTACAAAAATCACCAAATTCATTTGAAGTGAATTCTCCTCCTCTATCTGTCCTTAAACATCCAATGCTTACACCANCTTCTTTTTCAACCAGCACCTTGAATCTTTTAAAGTGTAAAAAGGTTTCTGATTTTTCATTCAAGAAATAAAGCCAAATTTTTCGGGAGAAATCATCTATAAAACTCAGAATATACCTTTTGTTGCTGTTTGATATTGGATTGATAGGTCCACATAAATCTGAATGCACAAGTTGAAGCCTTTTTTATGCTCTCCATAGANTTTTCTTGGGCATAGGATTTCGGTGCTGCTTCCCAGCCAAACAGTGTGTACAAAGCTCTCTTGGAACTGTGANAGCAGGCAGTCCATTCACCATTTGTTTGGAGAAAAGTGTTTTCAGACCACTATAACTTAAGTGACCAAATCGGTTGTGCCAAAGTTGTGTCCCTTCCTCCAGTTCTATCTGGAAACATGTTGAATTTAAAGGTGCCTTGGTAGCTTTCANAATAAACATTCTATTTTCCTTCATATCTATTTCCATAATCTGTCCTCTCTCAGGATGAGAGACTTTACACTTCCCATTCTGAATCTTTATGGACAAGCCTTTTTCTTGGAGTTGTCCTATGCTTAATAAATTGTTCTTCAATTCTGGAACGTAGTACACATGTGAGATTACATGTATGGCTCCATTAACATTCAACCGAACACTTCCTTTCCCCATTACANCTATTCTTGTGTCATTGCCAAGTTTTACTGCATGTCTAAAGTTCTCATCTAATTCTGAAAACCACTCTTTGTTACCACTCATATGGTTACTGCACCCAGAGTCAAGAAACCATTCCTCTGTTGTTCCTTGCTTCAACTCAAAATAAGTCATTAGCANGAGTTCATCCTCCTGGACGNCTTTTTCTTCCACCTCTGCATAATTTAAATTTTTCTCCCAGGCAGGACATTCATATTGAAAATGTCCAAATTTGTGACATTTGAAACATTCAATTTCAGCTTTGTTGAAGGACTGTTTTCCTCTTCCTCTGCCACGAAAAAAAACTCGTCCTCTTGCTCTTCCTCTTCCCTGACCTCTTCCTCTCCTGTCTTCATGGATAATTTGCAGTGCCTGGTCTGCTTCGTCATGACCCATCATCCTTTGCTCATGAACTAAAAGGCTGCTCTGNAGTTCATCGATCGTCATAGTGTCCAAGTTATTTGATTCTTCAATCGAGCACACAACATAATTAAATTTCGGAAGCATGGACCGTAAAATTTTTGCAGCAATAATATTCTCCCGCATACTTTCTCCACATGCCTTCATGCTTTTTGCAATTTTTAAGGTCCNTGCAAAATAGGAGTTTACTGATTCTCCTTCCTTCATCTNCAAAGTCTCAAAATCCTTGCGTAGAGCTTGTAGTTGAGCTCTTTTCACCCTTGTTGACCCCTGAAATTTTTGCTTCATGGAATCCCATATATCCTTGGATGTTTCGTCATTTAAGATGGTGTCCAAAATTTCCCTATCAATTGCTTGATAGAGATAATTTTTGATCTTTAAGTCCTTGAGCTGCTGTACTTCCATTTTTTTGATATCATATTCTGAGGCTTCTTCTGTGTCTGGTACCACATCAATACCTTTTTCCACTAAGTCCCAATATTCATTGGAACGTAAGAAATTTTCCATCAACTTGGCCCAATGTTCATAATGGCCATCAAATTTTGGAATAGCTGGTTGAACATACTTCACTGTTTCAGCCATCTCTAAGTTGATTTCTTTTAACACTCACAACTCAGTGTTCTCTCTCTAGGTGTTTCAGTTTCTCTCACACGTAACTTTCTGGTTCAGGCCCCTATGAAGGAGCTCTGATACCAATTGTAAACACGTAAAGAACTCTCTGCTTTTGGGTGGAAAAACACTCTCTTATTAATTCAAATAACAGATGATAGGCTTTATAGCCTTACAGTAGCAAAGAAACAACTCTATAACAAAAGAAAAACTGACTATGCACGTGGACAGTTTTTCAAACAGACTCTCCACTATATCCCTAAATAATAGATCAATATTTGACCATAATATTTAAATGCCAAATTAAAAACTAAACTGACGCTTAATTACTAATAAAACAAAATTAATCTTTATTTACTAATAAAAATATCTAGCATTCTTTTAATAAATTTCTAACATTTTTATGATAAAAAAAATCACAAATAGCAATTCAAAACAAAATATAAAGCAAAACTGTTTTAATTTTAGGTTAAATTTAACCTAAACAAAACCGCGTTTCAGGTCGAATAATTTTTTCAATGAAAAACTATACCTAACTAAGTTGAAATAATCCTAATGTCATAAGTGACATTGACTATGGACTCAGCATGATTTCGATCGTTACTCCTAATTTTGTGTAATGACCATTTAACATATCCGTATTTTGTCAAAACATTTTTATTTTTAATTTATTTATCACCTATTAATTTTTTTTAATTAATCAATTTAATTTTTATTTCTTTTGTGAATTATTTTTTTCTTCAACAATAAGCAATCTGTATTTCTATTTTATTTCTTTCAATTTTGTTTGTAATAAATTAGTAAAACGTTAACTTGACTAATTAACTGAAAAGGTCAAGCAAGGATGGAAAGCCATTTCTCCCATTACAAGAAACCTATTTTAAAACGTTGAATGTTTTAATGGATGATATTTTTTTGGTTTAAACATCTTTTTCGTCCCTAAGTTATAAGCGGATGTTCAGTTTAGTCCTCGTTTTTAAAAATGTAAATATTTGGTCCCTAAGTTATAAAAAATGTATCAAATGAGTCCTTTTTTTACTTGAAATACTGTTTTTGATTGTTTCTTAACAACTGCTAAAAGGACTTATTTGATACATTTTTTATAACTTAGGAACCAAAGATTTACACTTTTAAAAGCGAGGACTAAACTGAACATCTGCTCATAACTTAGGGACCAAAAAGAAGTTTAAACCTATTTTTTTTATTCTTTTTCTTTAGTTTTACTATTTTTCTTTTATCACCTCGTACTTTGAAAAATTAAAAGGTTTAGTCATCCTCATAGTCCCTATTTTCGGTGATTTTTTTAATTAGGTCCCTCATTTTTCTTTTCTCAATTGGGTCCCTATTTGTGAAAAATTGAAGCAATTAGGTCATTGTCGTTAGTTCCGTACTAACACCGTTAAAAAGGGTGACATGTGTCAGCTCGTGAATTTTTTGAATATATTTTTAATTATTTTTATTTTTATTTTTAATTTTTTTATTTATTTAAAAAAAATGCCACGTGTCAAGTTGACATTGAACCACGTGACAATGACAATGTGAGGTGGCACTGATAGTGCCACGTGTCACTATTAGACCACGTGTCATTAGATTTGTCTTAATTTGGTCCCTATATTTTTAATTTGTCTCAATTTGGTCCCTATATTCTTATTTTGTCTTAATTTAGTCCTTTTTTTTTAAAAAAACTAAACAATTTTGTTTCTCTCCAAGTTCAAACAAAATTTTATTTTTATTTGTATATAAATTTTTACAAAGAAATTTGTACAAATTAATTTTTTTATTAGAAAAATAAAAAAATTTACAAACTAACATATGACACATTTTTATTTATATAGTAATAAAGAAATCATTTAACCTAAATAATATGAATGAGTAACCTATAAAAGTTAACATCTCAATAATAAATATTTTTGTGAATGTAATCTACACAAGCATGGTCTCAATACTTAATTCATAAAAAGTTTCTAGAGTTAAATATTTTGATTTGAAATACATCATTACTAATAATTTGCTTAACAAAAATAAATTTAAAGACAAAAATTTGGAAAATGTACATACCGTATTTTATTTGGGAACGAACAAATCTTTTTTAAATTTTTAAAAAAATTAGGACTAAATTGAGACAAAATAAAAATACAAGGACCAAATTGGAACAAAATAAAAATACAAGAACCAAATTGAAACAAACGCAATGACACGTGTCACTGTCAGTGACACGTGGCACTATCAGTGACACGTGGCACTATCAGTGCCACCTCACACTGTCACTACTACGTGGCACAATATCAACTTGACACGTGGCAAATTTTATTTTTAAAAGAATAAAAATAAAAAATAAAAATAAAAATAATTAAAAAATATATTTAAAAAATTCAAAAAAATCATGAGCTGACACGTGTCACCCTTTTTAACGGTATTAGAGCGGAACTAATGACAGTGACCTAATTGTTTCAATTTTTCAAAAATAGGGACCAATTGAGAAAAAGAAAAAATGAGGAACCTAATTAAAAGTCACCGAAAATAGAGATAATCATTAAACCAAATTAAAAATAAAAAGAAAATTAAGTAATTTTATTTAAAAGAAATATATCCAACGGTACTAAACAACGTTAGTCTGAGTCTCGAAAAAAAAGTACACAACAGCGTAGATGACGGGTTCCACGATAAATGTTGAAACCGACAGAATAAGCGACAATGTCGTTTAACCAACCAAACACACAAAAGCAAAAACAACTTTCTCACAACTCACTTCCATTCATTCACACCTCAATACATCACACCGCACAGCTGTCCACGTTCCGTGGGCCCCACGCGCCTTTCCACACCCACTATAAATACCACCACCTTCTCCGATCTGATATCACAAAATAAAACAGAGCCTCATTACACCTTTGAATTCTATTCTCTTTCTCTCTCCAAACTCTCTCTAGCCATGGCATCTCAGACATTCTCCTTCGCCGTCGTGCTCGTCGTGGCTCTTTTCTTTGCCGTCGCCTCCGCTCAAGATCTGTCGCCGGCACCCGCACCAGGACCCGACGCCGGAGCTGCCGGATCCGTTTCCAGCTCCATGGCCGTGATTGGAGCTTCGGTTGTTCTTTCAATGCTCGCCATCTTCAAGCACTGAATTAATCTGATGATTCTGAATTTTCCTTGATTCCATGTGGAAAGTATTGATTTGTTTGTTGATTTATACTGTTCATGTATAACAGAGAGAAAGAGATTTTACAGAATTTATATACCGAATTATTTATTTTAGGTGTTAGTGAGGAATAAGAAGTTATTTTTGTATTCTTTACTAATAAATAATATTATTATTGATTTATTATTAATGCGTTTTTATTAATTTTACCTTTGCATTTTCTATCGGTTTTTGTTTCTGTTCCTTTTCTTCTTTCGAATAGTGTTTTTTCAATCATACTATCAGTATTGTTTTTTGTTTAATTCATTTTATTAAAATTGTTTGATGCATGGTTAGAATAAATATAACATCTATTTAATTACTATTGTTAGATGGTATGAAAATAAATAAAAAATAATTCAAAATTAAACGAGATATACAAAAATTAAAATATATCATTAAATTATATTTTTTATCTTTTATTTATTTATAAAATTCAATATAGTTTCCTGTATTTTTATTTTTTTCAAAACATTCAAATGTCACCCTCCGTCCAAAATAATATAGTTTCCTTTATTTTATTTTTATATTTTGAAGTTCAAAATCGCCGATAATAATTTTCTTCAATCAATGTTTTCTTTTTTTAAATTTATAATAACACACTACCACTGTCTTTAAAATCCTCATTTCCCGTCCTTCACTTATCTATAAACTCTTATTTATAAAGAAAATCCTCCACTTGAGACCACTCCTCACTTTGAAGGCCCTTGGTTTGAATGATAGATTTTAGATTAAAATTTATTATATTTGAGTTACTTGTAATTTTTTTATTTTTAATATTTGAATAGAGTAATTAAAATATTTTATATTTTAATTTTCTTGTTTAGATAAAATAATTGAATTCTTCTTTTAAAATAAAATTTTATTTTAAACTATGTTAAAGTTAAAAGTTATAAAAAATATTATTTAAATATAAATATTTAAATGATATTTAATAATTTAAATTTATTTACCATTTATATCTCTGTAATGTTTAGACCGTGTCAATTTGGTTTAACACATACATTTATTTATTTATAGTAAAAAATAAAATGTTCACAAGTGGAAAATGTTCACATAAAAAAAATATACAAGACCAAAAGAAAAAAAAAAGCAAAATAATTAATTTAAGCTAAAAGTTGATTTAAGTAAGTCTGAATCGAAAGTTAAGTTAAATCAAATTAGTTCAGATAAAAAAGTTGAGAAAAGAAGGTCCAAACTGTAGATTAAAGGTCAAAAAATTGAGTTGTGTTTGATTAGACCAAAAATTGAGACAAGTTGACCCAAACTGAAAGTCAACCTAAGTCAGTCTAAGAAAAGGTTGAGACAAGTCAACCTAAATTGAAGGTTAACCTGAGTCAATTAGGACAAAGGTCAACCTTAGTCGGTCTGGGCCAAAGGTCGACTTGAGTTGGTTGGACAGAAGAATAAAGTCGAGTCAGCTTGAGCCAAATGTGGGTTGAGTTGGCTTGGGCCAAGCGATGAAGGCCAAAGGTTGAGCTAAGTCGGTTAGTGTAGAAGTTTGAGCCGAGTTGGTTAGGATTAAAGGTTGAATGTGTTGATCCAACCAAATGTTGACTCGAATCAACTAGTTGAAGGTCAACCCGTGTCAGTTCAACTGAAGGTTGATCCTTGTTGACCAAGTCAAAAGATAGAGTCGAGTTAGCCTAGGGTTAAAGGTTGACCCAAGTTAGCCTACACTGAATGTCTTGTGTTTAGGAGTTAATTAAACATACATTGGCCTTGATCCTAACCAACTTAAAAAGGGAACTTTGGGTGTTAGTGAGAAGCCCAGTAGGATTCCTAACTAGGGAAGGTGATGTGGTGTATGGTGTGAGCAAAAGCCTATTAGGATTCCTAAATAGGGAAGGCGACTATAGGAGGTTAAACACTCTCTCTAGCCATGACTCTTGAAGGAGAAATAATTCTAAAGTGAGCTCAACAGAGGTTCTTTATTAGAAGCATCAAAAGTGTTAATACAATGGATGAGGTGTTGAATTTATAGTTGATTTAGCACCTTTGCACAAAAAAGATTGCTCAACAAATCATCAGTCACAATCCATGGATCATGTGCCACGTTTCAATCACAGAAAACTAATGCTAGCTACATATGAAGCACAAAATACACATGCAATAGAAGGTAACTCTCCATGGAGGTTGGGTGCACACCTGAGGACGTTGGGCGCGTGATGAGTCCATAGCTAGAATGGGCTTCATGGGCTCGAATGAGCTTTCCTTGGTTCACCAACTGCCAATTGGGCTTGATATACAAAACTTTGATGTCTTTATACATATCTTCAAGTTCCTCTTGTAGCTTTTTAGCCATGCCATGAGCAATGAGCCATTGAATTTTGTTTGGGCTTAGGCCCAAGTCATCAGTTAGGGGGTTTTAAGGCCTCTCATTTGGTGGGCCAATAAAATAGGGGCTTATTTAAGAGTTGGTTGGGGGCTTACCCATAGTTCATGGGTCAAATTGATACTTGTAATAGAAAGGAAGTTACCAAAGATGTGAAAATGGGTTCTAACACATGAGTCAACCTGTCTCACCATGGGTTTGACTCGAGTTAGGTTGGATAAATTTTAGTTTTTTTAAATGTGTGATAAAGTGAGCTTAATTCACTTAACCCAAGAGTTAAAGGGGTTTGAGCCAGGTTGAAGGTGAGTTTACTTGTAATCCACCACCAACAACACTTTATTAGTATTTTATAATTTTTTATAAGTATTTCTATTACAATTATTTACTACTTTTAATTATATAGGTTCACAATTTGATTTTTTAAGTACAAAATATTATTCAATAATATTTAAATAGTTTAGATGTTTACTTTACTTGTTTGTCAATTTATATATGTTAATACTTTAATTTTCAATTACTGTATTTGTTTCCACCAATATAAAAATTAAATTGAGTCAATCCACTTTTATTGTACTAATAAATATATAAAATAAAATACAAAAATAAAAGTTCATAAGTGAGCCAACCCACTAATCCACTAACTTCTTGTGGGTCAAGCCGAGTACAAAAATTCTGGCCCACCATAAAGTAAGTTAGGTTAAGTTAACCCTTTTTTAAGATCAACCCATGATTAGTCAACTCGAGTGAGTCAGATTGGCTCACTTTGACATCCCTAGAATTGACTAGTTATTAAATTTCAATTTACTTTCTTTTTGGAATGAATTTCAAATTCTATCGTTTTACTTATTTAAAATATTTTCATAAAATTCCTAAATTTACATTTTCTTTTCACTAGTACAAGAAAGGTTTTTTTTAATATATATTGGTTATATAGAAAGTTTTATCTTCCAATATTGGTTTTAGATACAACCAACCTAGAAAGTCTCACTCCCAAATATTTCATGAAATCCTAACTCCACCTTTGCTCGTTACCTTTAAACCTTTATCACCTTTGTTGCCATTCACTCTAACTTCGCTTCCTTTGCCTCTTCATTGTTGTGTTTGATAGATGATTTCATAAATCAATAGACAAAAAACCAACCAAGTAGTCATATGCTATTGAATAACTAATTTCATAGAAATTGGAAGAAGCAAAACGAAGTGAGAGAGAGGAAGAAGACAACAACGAAGGATAATGACGAGACCACTACGGCGAATACTGAAACCTATGAAGTGCCCTCGAGATAGGAAATATATCCAAACTCTAAACCGAACATTAGTGAGAGTGATTATTAGAGCACTAAGGGTCTGCAAGAGTGAGAATGGTCTCTATGAGAAAGAAAATGACTACCAAAGAGAGGGAGAAAAAGAGAGTCATAGCGAAAGGGATAATAATGATAGGGAGGAGAATAATGTGAGCACAACATTAAAGTGTAGGACAAGGAGGAGATACGGGAAAGATGAAAATTAAAGACATTATGTTGGTTATAGTGAAGAATTGATATATTATCTATTTTTTAAATTTAAAATAACATAAACACACACTTTTTATGTTAGTTTTAGGTATTTTTTATAAAAAAGAAAATATAAAAAAGAATAATTTTTTATCTCTTTTACTTATTATTTATTTTTATAAAAAAATATTAATTTTTTTGAAAATAAATTTTATTTATCTGGACGAAATTGGGTGTCACAAACGACAACAAGAAACAAAGGTAGCGCGACGATGACAGTAAAGGACGCAGCAATGAGGGTGTTAGAGTAGTGACAATAGCGTTCACAAAGGTTCACAAAGGAAGGAAGAAGAAAATTGTGTGTCCTATGACCTTTGTTATTTGTAAAATCGAAGTCTAAAGTCTAGTAATAAAATAAAAATAATACATTTCAATGACAATTTTGAAATTTTTATTAACCTATTTGCTTTTGTTTCTTAGAAAACCAAGAAGATAGATCTAATTTAGAAAAGAAATAAAAATAAATGTTCGATTTAAAAGAGGATATGACTTTGGTTGGTCAAACAACCAAAGCATACCAACCAAAGCATAAGCCTTAGTTAGTCAAATAACAGAAGTCATATGTTCTATATAGAAAAAATATATAAAAATATGTTAGTTTTAAAAGTAGATATAGTTTCCCTTAGTTAAAAAACTAAAGCAAAATGATGATATGACTTCGGTTGATCATATAACGGAAATCATATGTCCTTACGAGATAAATTAATAAAAAAAGAGTGTAATTTTTTATTTAAGAAAATCTTTAAAAATTTAATGTATCTTTATACTTCGTTTTTTTTAATCGAGACAAAGTTTTAAACCAAGACGCATAAGTTCACACCATTAACAAAAATGTTATTGATTTACACTTTGGTTTCTTCAAAACCAAAACAAATTAGGCAAGTTAGAAGACTGATTTTGCAGTAGGGTTACATATATGAGACATCATTTATAATTGTTCTTTTCTCATCTTTTATGTCAATAAATCTCATACTCCTTCTAACAATGTTGTTGTCAATAAATCTCATACTATTTATAACATTTGGACCGATATAATTTTCATATGATTTAAACAAACTCTCTATCAGTATATTATACGATGTGGAATATTAGATTTTAAAAAAATAATTAAATCGTTCTAGTGAGAATTGTGTAGTTTCTCTTAAACAAATATTGTTAAATCTTAAAAGATCAAAATAAATTTAAATCTTAAAAAATATAAAATTTGCGCTCGTTTTTTTTTTCACAAACCTATTGTTGATATGGACACTAGGACGACATTTAAAAATGCTCAACGAAAATAAATGACTAAAATAAACACTTTAAAAATACATAGAAAAACCAAATCAAGTTGTATTGCAAAGATTAAGCAAGTAATTTAACCAAAATATAATTATATAAGTGTGTGTGCTGCTATACATTAAATTATATTGCTAGCAAAACAGCTTAAAACAACTTCTTTAATTAGAAGACAACCCTCCCTATATTTTTATGGTATTATCGGTGCACAATTATTGGTAACAAAAATGCTTAAAGATAAAACTTTTTCTAATATAATTTATCTATAACAAAACACTGAGAATGTTTTTATTATTTATTTTTTTACTTTAAATATTGTCTTTAAACAATATATAAATAGGTTTAAACCCTTTTTGTCTCTAAATTAAGTTCTGATTTTCAGTTTAGTCCCTGCTTTTAAAAATGTCAACCTTTAGTCCCTATGATATGAAAAATGTATCAAATCAGTCCTCTTCGTTAACAAATCACAAGTTTTTCATTAAGTGATTTGTTGTTCGTGACACCTTCTGTTCACAAATCACAAAATATAGGATACCTAGGTATGAAAACTTGTGATTTATTGTTCATTAAGTGTTGTCATGAGGACTGATTTGATACATTTTTCATATCATAGGGACTAAAGGTTGACATTTTTAAAAACGGGACTAAAGTGAACATCAAAACTTAACTTAGGGACCAAAAAAGGATTTAAACCTATATAAATATGAGTAATAATAGTATGACAGTCATTTTTACTTTATCATTCAAGTGACACGTGGATTCTACTCATAATTTTTTTCAACTAATCAGATTACATCAATTTATAAATAATTGACATATTAGCGTGTCAAATGAATGAATTTGTTACATGACGTGTCAAAGTGTTAAAATACCAATTCTCTATAAATATTTAGGAAAAATTTTCAAGTTTCCAATAATTTAAAAATTAGTTTTCTAATTTTAATTTGTGCTTTAATCTTGTTGTTGAATTAACATTAAACCAAATATTTTGTGAAAGACACTAATATTTTGGGTTTGTTAGTATAAGAGGAGAATGAGTGGAACCTCCTCTTTTATTGCATGTGGTATGAATAAAACCCTAAAAAGTTAAGAAGAAACTGAAAAGATGGACATGGAAACAACCATCTCTAACTCACCACCATTCATTCCCTCAAACATCATTCTATCATCACTATAAATACCTTCCCTCTCCCTCCCTTTCTCTTCAGAAAACCCAAAAAAATAAATAAAACCCTAACACCTCTCAAAAACATTCATTCTCTTTTTCTCTATTCACGATGGCATCCCAACGAATCTCCTTCACCTCCATCGCCGTCGTTCTCCTTCTCGCGCTTTTCTTCCTTGCTGCTGCCACCACTGCCTCCGCCGCCACAGCCGCTGTATCTCCGACAACAGCGGCGGCTCCCACAACCGATAGTGCAGGAAAAGCTGCCGGTGGCGTAGTCACCAGTGGCCCCACAGCCACCGCCGAAGCTCCCGAAGCAGCCAAGGCTGCAAGAGTCATGGGATCTGTTGCAAACACTCTGGCCGTGGTTGGAGCTTCCATTTTGGTTTCAATGCTCGTCGCCATCTTCAAGCACTGAACATTGAATCTAAATTTTCATTTCGTTTTGTACTTATATAGTTTATTTTTCTGAATTTCGCTTTCATTATAAAAATATATATTATCATACAGATAAAATTAATTGGTGAGGATTTCATGTAGAAATCCATTTTTAAATAAATAGAATTTTTTAAAATCTAACCTTTGAAAAATAATATAGTTTCATAAGAGTGACTATTATCATTATCACTTTAATAAATAAAATAAAAATTCAGTGTTCTATATAATACTATCTCTTAACATAATGTATTTTTTCACTTTATATAGTTTATTCTTTTTCTTTCTAATTTACTCTCTTATAAATTAACATATTAATTAACGGTTTAACCATCCTAATTATCTCATTCTTGATTTAATTTATTAATTGTGAGGATATTTTAGTAAAATGTTATAAAGAAATACATGTATTTGTTATTAAATCTTGGATTGTATATAAATAGACATACAGATGTAGCATATTAATAAAATTAAAATAAAATGTTTTACTTTTTCAATTTAACCTTGAATTTCCAAAATTGTTTATTTTTCATCTCTTAATTAATTGATTAACTTATTTTGCTGCCATAGTATAAAAACCCATGAGACTGATCTTCTTAAGTGTGTAAATAGTCGAAGTAGAATTATCTCTCTCAATGAAGTTTTTAAAGATGCACAATAAGAAAATTGAATCCCTTATAACTCTGTTTGGAGTCTAACATATATATCACGAAAAATCATTAACATCGATTATTTTCAAAATATTATATGAATAATAGCTATAAATTTTATTCTTAAATATTATAATATGAGTTTAAAGTATATACAAAACCGAATGCATCCTGCAAAGTCTTCTTCCACTCCATGTATATTTACTACTAGTTCTCCAAGCTTCTTTCGTCTTCTACTAAATAATGGGGTGTTTGTAGAAGATTATTTGATGCTAAGTTAGTATTCATTCAAGTCAAAGTTGAAATAATGTAAAAAGTGAAGTCAAGGTATTATTAAAATAATATTTATAAAAGTATTTTTTTATGGACCTTCACTTGAATGGACATCAATTATGAGCTCCTTTATTCATAGATTCAATGATTAGGTTACTTGTGATGAATTGCAATCATTTTTTGTTAAGTTATCTAATGTGAATATGTCTTCGACGAACAAAAATATGTATTGGAATGCGACATCTATCCTAATGAGAAATATGCTTATAAGACGATGGTTTTTGCTAAGTTATCTAATGTGAATATGTCTTCGACGAACAAAAATATGTATTGGAATGCGACATCTATCCTAATGAGAAATATACTTATAAGACGATGATTTTTGCTAAATTATCTAATGTGAATATGTCTTCGACGAACAAAAATATGTATTAGAATGCGATATCCTATCCTAACGAGAAATGTGCTTATAAGACTATGGATGTAGTCTTTAGTTAGAAAAACATAATAATCTTATCATATCAATTTATTTTTTTTACGGAAACAAAAAGGCCAAAACTTATATCTCATTTATATAATTAGCTTATATTATATTGTAAATTTATAATTACGGCAAAATGTTGACACTATATTTTCGTTATATTACCATTTAGTAACAATGATAATTATTATTATTATTATTATTATTTTATTTTAAAATTTTCTTTTTTTATTTGTTAAATATAACATTTTATTATTAAAAGGAATTGGAAAATGAAATAAAATAAAAAAAGTGAGTGTCAAATAATAAATTTTCAACATATTATAAAGCAAGAGATGCGTTAGCTTTGAAATGCCACAGTGGCTTAGAATATCTGTAATGAAATATCTGTAAGGAAGCTGCAGATATCTGTAATGGCTCTAAGTTTATTCATCGATAAAGATTGCAATAAACATTCTTAATAATATTTTAATGTTATTAGTGATTTTATATAATTATTAATTATAAGAAATAAACCATTTTAATTATATAGAGTAAATAAATATAAAAATGAATTTAGAATAATGATGAATTATAAAGAATTAATAAAAGTATATTAATTGATGAATGAAAAAAAGAATTAGAAATCCTCTTACATCTCACCGACACCTACAATGGTTCAGTTTACATCAAATCGTAATGTCTTTCTCTCTTTCCATAACACACAATCGCAATCAGATCACCGTTCAAATAAACTCACTGCTTCAATATCGCGAACATTGAAACCACGATCGAAGCTCCAATCACGGCCATGGAGCTTGACACGGAAGCGCCTGCTCCGGCATCAGGTCCGGGTGCCGGGGCCGGAGACAATTCTTCAGCGGTAGCCACGGCGAAGAAAAGTCCTGCGACGAGAGCAGCGAGGAAGAAGTTGACGGAGAATGCTTGAGATGCCATGGCTACAGAAAGTGCAGAAAGAAAGAGAAGGAAGAAAAGAGTGTTGAAGGTGCAGTGAGGTTTTCTCTTTTATTCTGTGATGTAAGAATGAAAAGAGGGTGGTGGCATTTATAGTGTTGTGAAAACGCTTGTGGGCACTGAGGGAGCGTTTGGTTTGGCTAGAAAGAAGCCGAAATCATTGCTTCTTCCCTGCTTTTCAGAATTTTGCGTTCAGCCTGTCACTTTGTTCTCCTGTAATTATGTGTTTCGACCTTTCTAAATCCTATATAAGTTCAATAGTTCACAATTTATTAAATTATCAAGCGATATAATTGATTGTGTTCACAATCACTTATTTATACAATTTTTTTTATAGATATAAAAAATAGGATTAAATATGTTTTTAGTCTCTTGAGGCGATTTTGGTTTTAGTTTATTTTCAAACTATGGTATAATTTAGTCATTCAACTTTAGAAAACTCTGGTTTTAGTTTTTTTTATCAATTTTTTTAACTTTATTTGTTGTTTCAAGCACGTTTTATTATAACATTTGGATTGTTTACACTGTTTGACACATTTTTACTTCAATGTTAACTAAGAGACTAAAACAAATGAACTAAAACCAAATGTGTCAAACAGTGTAAACAATCCAAATGCTATAATAAAACGTGCTTGAAACAACAAATAAAGTTAAAAAAATTTGATAAAAAAGACTAAAACCAGAGTTTTCTAAAGTTGAATGACTAAATTGTACTATAGTTTGAAAATGAACTAAAACCAAAATCGCTTCAAAATATAGAGACTAAAAACATATTTAACCCATTAAAAATGTATAGAAAGGTTTACTGAATATTTAGTCAATTACTTATGAAAAGTATATTAAATGTAAGGTGTACATGTTAATACTTAAAAAAAAAAGCTAAAATTTTATAGCCATGGATTTACAAAAAATCTAATTAAAATGACGGCGTGAACAGATTCCGTAAGCATTAAATTAGTTTAAGGATTTGGATGAGATGATATAACTATTAAATGCTTATGCTTATAATTAGAATCAATAATATAATATCCTACGAGCGTCAACTTTATTTTACTAATTATAAATTTAACTTAAGCTTAAATGGTAACGAATATATATATATATATATATATATATATATATATATATATATATATAACTTTTAACCAAAAATGTTTACTTATATTATTATTGTTGTGGGTATGATATTGTTATCTTTTGTTTTTATTGTATGATGATCTAAGTGTTTACCTTGATGAATCATTAGCTTTGATACTGCTAATGAACTTTATTGTGAGAGTTCATTAAGGAGATACTATTTATGTGATTTCAATCCAACTCAAATAAAAGATTGTCACATTTTTAATTCAAAATCTTAAGACAATAAATTTATATATATATTTTCTTATATTTAAATGAAATTATACTTGAATTATTTCCTGCATGCATAACCATAAGAACACGGTTGAAAATAAGTTAAATATATTTGAAGTTATATTTTGTGTGTATCTTGAATCCTAACATACTTAAGGATTTGTTGTCAAACATCTCCTGACTGAATTAAAAATCTCCATATTTGTCGTATATATTTTTATGAAAATATTAGAGTTGTCTTTTCACCACTACTCCTTATATGCATTCTAGAACTAAATGCTAATAATTTTAATCATTAAAAAAACATAATTCAATGTATAAATAATAAAAATGACTATAATTAATACTTGGATATTGTAATTTAAAAACGGAATAATACGTAATTCAATATAAAAACAAAATCAATCCTTAAAATTACAATAGATCAACCAAAATTTACAGGCATTTAACGTCCAAAGAGAGAGAGGAGAGTATGTATATATCTTCTAAACATTGAATAAATCCTTTGTTTCTCACTAACACCTACAACAAATTAATGTAGACATTTGTAAATTTCTCTCTCTTTTTCTTTCTCTATCTCTATCTAATCAGCATGAATGTATAGCAGTGGAAACGAGTCAATATTATAGTCACACGAAATCCACCATAGAACGAAAAGTCAGATTCAGTGGTTGAAGATGGCGAGCATTGACACCAGAATCGAAACTCCAATCACAGCCACAGAGCTCGCAAAAGAACCGACGATTCTTGTAGCTTCTGCTGCTTCGGGGGTTTCAGCGCTTGCGGCGGCGGCACCGCCTGTTCCAAGACCACCGACTGGTCCAGCAGCACCACTGACTACTCCGACACCGTTTGACGGTGAGGCGGCCGGAGATGTAGCAGCGGAGGAAGCGGCGATGAAAAGCAGGAGAAGGAGAGCGACGGCGAAGGAGGTGGAGGAGATTGGTTGGGATGCCATGGTGAAAAGATGAAATGTTTTGGGAGGTGTTAGGGTTTTATTTAATTTTTTATGTTTGATTTTTGTGAAGAGAAAGAGGGAAGGAAGGTATTTATAGCATGGCAGAATGTGGTGTGAGGGTTTGATTGATGCAACATGCTATAAAAGAGGAGATTCCATTCATTCTCATCTAATAATTACAATTCCAAAATATCAGTGTCTATTACAAGGTTTGGTTTTTCTTGTGTTTTGCGTTTTGGGTAATGTAATTTAGGGTTTGGAGATTGTATATTTATTTAATAGAAGTTATGTAATATAGTTGATAGAAGTTTCCATTATAATTGCATGGTTGGAAGTTTTGTGTATAATGGAATATTATATTATTTTGAATTGCATGTATTTTATTGTACAGTTTAGAAGTTATGTAGGTGGATCTTCTTAGGATGATGTATAATAAAATTAAATAATATTATTTTAGTTCCAAGGTATAATAATATATATTTTAATTAATTGACGCTATCGTGGTGGGTGTTTTATTTGTGGATTTATGTGTTATGTTTGGCAGTACAGTTTATATATAAACACAAATGACGTGTAATTACAGTTTATATATTTTAAAAGCAAGGATAGTATGACATTGTCTTAAAAAGATTAAATTTTTATAATTTTTTTTTTTGAAAAAAAGAAAATAAAAAATAAAGAAGAGTAGTGCCATGTGTGTTAAAATATAATTTTTATATTTTAATTAATTGATGGATATCCTCTTTGCGCGCGAAACCTAACTCCAGCTCTTCTCGAACCCTCACTTAAACTCTCTTCTCTGGAATCGTTATCCCTGTTCGAAGCTTTTTCCCCATCTCGTGTCGAACACAGGACAATCTCGTTGTGCCTCCTTGACGAAATCATCTCGTTCACCAAACACTGTCGTTGGGCCTCCGTGGTTCGGTGGCGGTCTTCGCTGTCGCTGTTGGTGAGGGTGACGCTGAGACCTTCATCTGGTAAGTAATCCTTTCTTCCTTCATTTTCTTAGTAATCTTTAATGCTAGTAATCCATAAAATCGAAAAAGGGTCAAAGACGCGAACCCTAATTTGTGATTTTTTTTTAATTGGCCTATTTTTGGTTCGTCTAGCAAGACGTTGTTGGATTGTTACCAGGCATCGGTTGAGGCGGTTCTGTTGCGTTTTAAGGACTGAGACAGATACCAGTTGGTGTTGCGAAGGCCCTTAGTGAAGGAACCACAAAAAGGTGTTTTTATTTTCCTCGATTTGTTGGTTTTCTATACAATGTACTTTGGTGTGTGTGTGTGTATGTGTATATATATATATATATATATATAAACTCCTGATTGTTATGAAATATGTGAGTGTAATTGCATGGATATGTACTTTGATAAATCCTTTGCTGGACTGACTGTTTCAATCAACCATTTTTTTTAATGGATTATACTATTATGTTGTTTTAACCACTGGAATATGCCTATATACATGACGTGAATAAAATCTGAGTTTTACCTATATGGGTCTTGTGCCATCTTCTAACTATGAAATATTAAGGGTTGATGGGTTAGAATAAATTGATATTAACTCTGAATTTGACATTAATGTGCTGAATTTGGTGGGATGTGTTGTTGTTACTATACATTTAAATCTGTTTGAATATTCTGCTCTGTTTCTTTCTCCTTGTACCTTTCATCACCGAATGGGACGGTATTTGAATGGTTTCGAGTGCTACAAAACCCAGTTTAGTGGGTCTCTACATTTAGAAAGGAATTAGTGTGTTCAGTCATTCTTGCAAAAGAGGCTATCCTTTGAGTTAAAGTGATGAATCAAATGTATAATTTGACACATGGGATGAGAAAGACACTGTGGATATGTTTTACTGACTTTTTGTGGGTGGTTTGATGACATGCAATGCAATGGCCAGAAAACTAGTATTTTAGGTTATCCATAACCTTTGAAGTGTTGTTGTCTTTGTTATCCATAAACCTCAACTTCTTGGTAGCATGTGAGGTTTCATTTGTTCCCAATTAACGTTTTCCATGGACTTTGTTTTTGTTATGCTTAAGAGGTTTTCTTCTCTAACTCGTTTTCTCTTTTTGGCATCATCACATGCCATATTTACTTCTCTGTTTTACCATACGATGTTTGAACTCACACTGTTAAAAGCACAAAAGCATTGCCACTTAAACATTGAACACAAGTTACACTCAACCGTGTTTCTACTGTTGAGTTTGTTTTACCTTTCTCTGTCTTCTCTTGTAGCCCTACATTAGATTCTGTCTATTTCTCTCTATCCATTCTGACCAAGCTAATAACCCTTGTTAAAGATAGTAAAGATTCCTATAATTAACAGCTTCTCACGTCACCCAATTCAACACTCATCATATCTATTATTCTTAATTATCACACCCCTTCTAACCTCTATCATTTATGCAACCCCCGTTCAATCTTATAATTAATGCTTTTCTCTCTTCATCCCTTTCCGGCTGCCCTAATTCTTCATTCCAACATCCAAAACTTTAACAGATAAAATTCATAAATCAAAATTAAAAAAAGTTTGTGATGTGCCCAGCTAAATAAAACTATACTCTCATACTGTTAAATATCATATACTATATGAGATAACGTGTTCTTTAAGAAGAGAACAATGTAGTAAAAAACTTCCATGATTTGAACTTCTCTAAACATGCAACATGAGCATCTCTTCCAAAGTTGTCTACTTGCCTTTCGTCGGCCCTGGTGTCCTTTTTGCACACCTTGCATGTTTTGTCAACCCAACCCTTTTCAACATATGCTTTAGATTGTCATCATGGACATATTTGTTCACTGAATTTAGGTAAACCATGAAAGAAGAACAGCTTCACCATTATTTTGTATGGAACCTCCTTTATCATTAAGGTAACTGAGATTTGACAAAAGTTCATAGTGAAGGAAGCAGAGGTCAGTGAGTTGCTTTGGCATTTAATTTTCTTTAATGCAGAAAATGTGTTTATATTTTGTTATTTTTGTTGGATTGGTATAAAATATGTTCTGTTATTTGAATGGTATTGAGTGGTACCATTTTTTTAGCTTTGTAATGTGATAGCAATTCTGATTTTTGTTGCCATTGTATGATACAGAAGATGTTTATGGCTTGCATTCCCACTTTGTAAATTTTGTTGAGAAACATGATATGTTTTTGTATGGATAGCTTGCTGAATGATGTAGCTTGCTTGAACTCCTTGATTGGACCGTGACTTGTCAATGAGTGAATGAGCTTGGCTGCCATCTAAGTGTTGGTACACATTTATGTCGGCGGACAATTTTTATGATGGTTACAGTATTACTTGTCAATTTTATTCTTTTCTGTTTTCTAGGCTTCTAGTGGAAGTTTGAACTTTGAACATGTATGGGAGAACAGCTTGCCAACTTGTGAAAGAATTTGCAAGCGGAGATAAGGGCCAGCTTGTGTCATTCAATGTAACACCACTTCTTCACTTTTTAGTAGGTTATTCTTATATTTATTTTCTACAATTGTTGGGTTATGTTGGAACCGCCTTGTATAGTGGAAAACACATTACACTATCAGCAGGTATGTTAGAAAGCTGCTTTAATTGCAGACACCCCTAGTCTGCCTTAGTGGGAGTTTCTTTGTGGGCTGCTTTTAATTGCAGTCTCAAAGGTAGGGATCTAGTTTCGTAGACTAGAGATATGACTTAAGAGTTTCTTTGGATAAACCTGTCTAGAGGTACTTAACAGACCATACCTAGAGCTCATAAAGCTCGGGTAGTTTTCACCTTACTAACTAGTTTTGCCAGATAAAGTTTGACCTTAACTCCAAATTCTAAAATTGGTACTCTTGTGTGTATGATATATTTTCTTATTAAGTTTTGGAATAAATTTAGAAAAGCTTGCATGAACCAAGTTTGAGTTTTATGCATCCAAAGATTTGTAGTTGTATGTAATGGCAGCCAATGTTACCGATGCTTGGTGATGGCAATTTCTGTTACGAGAATGTATCGCATTAACCTAACCGAAGATGTTTTAATTCTTCCTAAGTTTTCCCTTTGGCTTTGTACCAGGCAGTATCTCGATCTACTTTACTTTCTTTCAATTTAAATACTGGCTGTGTCAAAGGCTTGGGTTAGTGTAATTAAACTCTGAATTGAACTCTGAATGCTATGGCAAGTCGACAACCTTGAGTAGTTGTAAGATGAAAAATTGAAATTGTTTGCATGGATAAGATCTTTTTGTTTTGATTCAAAATTAAAGTAGCTGTTTCACATATGAAATCTTTTTTCTTAAATTCATTCACTGCTTGTGTTAGGTCCCTTTTTAAATTTCTTAATCATTTAATCCTTTCTATCATTTTCACACATCTCTCCACCCCCACCCTAGCCCACTCTGAAGGGGAGTAAAAGGGTTTGGAGAAGCTACCCTAGTTGCTGTCAGAAATTATTTTGGTCTATTGGGAGTCATTATGTTTCAGTCTATGACATCACCGTCCTTGATGAAGTGTCTTTTATGTATGATACTGCTAATTGATTCCTTGATTTCCTCTACTCTTATTTATCTATCATATTTTCCAGTGGGTCAGAAATTATTTTGGTCTATTGGGAGTCATTAAGTTTCAGTCTATGACATAATCATCCTTGATGAAATATTTTTTATGTATGATACTGCTATTTGATTCCTTGATTTTCTTTACACTTATTTATCTATCATAGATATTTTCCCGTGGGTTTGTAACTCAGTACCTACATTATATTGTTATGGCTATGTGCATACTTTTGTTAATCATTAAACCAATAATCTTGTAGAGTGACTTGGTTCAACAAGTAGTTGCAGAATGCAGTCAACATCTTCTTGAACTGCAGTCCCTGATAAGGTAACATCAATGTGTTGTCCTGTTTCTTTTTTGTGTCCCCCTTTTCTACAGTGGAGGGTGCTATTTCATACTAAGCAAGGGATGATGAACTCGCATTCTATTTTTGCTTGAACATCACTTTTCATTGCATTATCTTATCCCATTTGTGCATGTGCTGTTCTATGTAAACAGGAAGATGGAGGAAGAACGTTTGGATATCCAAACAGTAAGAAATGCAGATTATTACGGAGCTCTTATCCATCATCTTACTTTAGTCCGAAATAAACGTTGCCTAATGGCTTATGTGTAAGTATCTCTTGAAATGCTATTTACCATCGAGCATAGTTATTGTTGTTACTGTATTTTGTAATCTATTTGCATTCTGAGATTCTATAAGTTGTCTCTATGTAGGTACAATCGAGCAGAAATTATACGGAACTTATTATGGAAGATAGGGCATGTGCTTCCTCAAGAAATTGAAGAGAAGCTTTCTCATGCGGAGGGAGAATATTTCAAGAAGCATTCTGCAGCATTGAAATATTATATGTCGAAAGTGATGATTGATCTGACTGTGGTAACCTCTCCCTCTCCCCCGCTTTAATTCTGTTTTTCCACACACACAGGAGCACATCCACATGAATACACATATAAGAGATATACAGAGTTCAGTTACACATGTGCATGACCATAGTTTCTAAGATTTGTTTATATTTTTCTAAAATAAAAACTTCACAAACTTACATAAACTACTAGTTTTATTTTGTATGATTTCTGTTAAAGCTGTTTTGATCAATTTCCAGTTTAAATTATGTCGAAGACTACATATCATCTATATGATATATTTAAAGTGATTTTTCATTGTATTTGAATCTTATAATTCAATACACAATTATGATTTCCCATTCAAGAAATTGTTCAACGATTCATGAATCTGGATTCTAACCATGCCGTAAAGTACTATGTTTTTACTCATAAAATCTGCATTTTAATAGGATATGGTACCACCAAAAGATCCTTACATCAAAGTAAGGGTTCTTGATGACATTGGAGACGGCATTCTGCTTAGTGATGATAAGACTGCAAATTTTGCTTGCCATTCAATGCATCTTCTGAAGCGAACTGATGCTGAGCAATTTATCTCACGGGTTAAGTGTCTTGCACCTAAAGATTTAGATAGCATTATGGTTTGAAATGCAATCTAATTTTTCCTGTTTTCTGAAATATCAACAGGGCCAAATGGAGGAACTATCTGGTTGACCTTGTAGACTTTTTACCCAGAGGATATGTATGTCAGAAGGCCATTCCAAAGTTGATATGGATTATGTAATATTTTCAATTTTTTTTTTTTAATTTAGATTAAGAAAATGGATCAAAACTTCATTTATTTATGTTTTAAAATATATTTCCAAATTAAAAAAAAAATGTATTTTGAATTATACTAATGCAAAAATGCATTTTGAATAATAATTCGAAATGCTTTTAAATTACATAATTCGAGATTGAAATATATTTTTAGATTACGTAATTTATAAATGCATCCTACATTATATAATTTGAAAATGTACTATCGATTATGTAATATAGAATATTTAGATTTCATAACGTGAAATTTAAAAATTTATACATGTACTAAATTACGTTTTTCGTTTAGAATTATAAAATTAAAAAAATATAAAGTATATTTTGAATTGCATAGTTTATAATATGTTTTTAATTATAAAATATGCGTATAACTCATGTATATAATTTTTTTAATATAGAAAATGTTTATATAATGTTGTGATATTTAATTATTTACTACTTACTCACTTAATCACTTTATTTAAATATATTAACTATGTTAGTTGTTTACTTAACTATAATATTCTAAAACAGAATATAACATTTTAAAAATTTATACTGCAACGGTCTTTTTAATTCAAAATCCACGTTTGTTTATTTATGAAGCTTCTTCACGTTTGTTTATCTATTTTCATCCAAAATACTACGAAGATCTGATTATTTAATAGTTTTAATTTTTAAGGACTTTTTTAAATTAAGAGAAGAACTTTGTTTTAAAAGAATAGACTCAAGTACAATTTTTTTTTTTTTTTTAATTATACAAAGCACCTCTTCTATTTCAACTTGTACTTTTTTGTATTTCTATTTTAAAATAATAAAACATGATCAACTTTTTTTTTTTTTTTTAAGTTTAGGGTATTTATTTTCTTATTTTTATTTAGTTAAGCACAAATTTAACCTATTGATTTGAATTATTCATTAATATTCATCGATAACGTCCACTTATTATACAAATAAGTGTAATTCAATATAATATAGAAATCAAAGTTATATTTGACAAAAAAAATGTACAATAGATTTTTTAGAAAATCAAATTGAAATAATTTACTTTAAAAAGAGAACTTCGTCAAATATATTATTAAAATGTATCTTATATATATATATATATATATATATAATTGTTTTAGAATAAATTTAGTTAATTTATTTTAAATTATCTAGTTAACTTATTCTAAATTATCTTATATTTTAAAATAAAAGTATTATTTTATTAATACTAGAAGGGTGTTATGTAAGAGGTGGAGTGTTTGTGTATCATCATCCAAATTTCTCAATTTAAATAAAATGTATTTAAATTTTCTAAAAAATTATAAAATTTCTAAAGTTAAGATGGACTTTCGGATTGAGTTTTTTGGGTCAGAACCCGACCCGTATTAAGGGTTTACCTGGGTAGAAAGGACTTGTTGGTTCTGAGACTAAATCCGAAAGACATAACACATAATTCAGTTCAAATTCAAAGGTTGTGTTGTGTGAATTTGGATTTGCAGTTACTCAGTTGCAGTGATCAATCCCAGTTCTGAGCGGTGTATGTCCAAAGTTTGTATTGTTGAAATTATATATCTTTACGTGAGTGAGTGCCTCTACCTTCCGCGTTCCATTTTCCAAGCTTTATCTGAATGAAAATGTCGTTTATTTATTCCTTTTTTATGTTATATATTCTGCAGAATAACAAAAGCGGTGCCGTGCTCCTGTAATTTTTCTTTCTTTTCCCAGTTATTGTCGAAGGTTTTTCGGTTCAGTAGAAAAAAAAGGGAACTTGTATTCAAACTTCATGGTAAGCTTTGTTTTAGTGTTCACTTTTTTCCAGTGTCTGATTATAGCACCAGCTTTTCTTCTTCATAAAATAGAATAAGGCATTAGACATGGGCAAGAGCCCTTCTAGCAGCAATCCTTGATTGAAGTGAAGGAAGAAAGCCAAAAGCTCTAGTCCCATCTCTTTCTGTTATGGAATTGGATAGTTACTCATATGAAAAGGGGATTTGGTAACAGCCTAAGACAACAGGGTTTACAGGCGTAGCCCGTATGGATGTAACTTCCATTCCGCTAGTCTGCCCCGTAGTTCAAGCTTGAAAAAATAAGTGCCACTAACCTAACTTCTTTCGATTTCGAGCTTCAGCACCGGATTCAATAGCAATAGCAAGGGATTCTAGCAGCCTTTCTGTGTATTCTTTATTTAGCTGCTATATTGTGTGATGCAACTGGATGTTTTCTTTATTGAATCTTATAGAGTTATAGTATCAAACTAGAAATAAATTATGACTGAGCTACCTTTTGTTGAGTTTTAAAATTTTTTAATGCAGTTAGGTTTTTGTTTTTTCCCCTATAATTATTTTGTCTTAATTTTTTTCAATTTCATTGGTTGTTTTTTCTGGTTTGTTGTACTCAGGAGGTATTCAAAAGGGCCATACTACAGCCTGGGCCACCTGAAAATTTTGCTTTGAAGACAGTCCAAGAAATAATAAAGCCTCAGGTATGAGTACTCTTTTGAAAATTTGACTCCTATGCCGTACATGGTAATGGTTTGGGCACTTTATTCCTGGAGTTACCTTAGAGGTGGTGGTGGTGCTTATTGGAATTTGTTTGCGTCTATTAGTTTGATTTCTTTGGGTTCTTGCCGAGTGGGCAGTGATAGTTGCCAGGTTGGGTGATATCTGAAAGGTACAGAAAAGGATGATATTTGAATTTAAGGCGCTGTTAGAAAAGAATGGAGGAACTGTTGATTCGTAGTAGTCCACCCCCAAATAGTGACGTGGAGCAACCAAGCCAAAAAAATGCTATAGTAGGATAGTAGTATGACCACTATTTTGAACTGTGAACCTTATACATGAAGTACGCTAAACATGTATATATGCTGAAAAGTAAACAAAGAAATACCCAAAGTTAAAGAGAAGTCATTGTTGTTCCAACTTTTTAGAGAGATTGGGGACCGAATAGAGAAGAAAGAAGTATATACTTGGTTGAAATGGCAATGGGTGGGTCACAAAGTGGTGAATAGCTGGGAATTCGTTGGAGAGAGGTGGATCTCTGTAAACTGGTGAAAATAGAGCCTGAACATACTAGATATTTGTCAGAAACGAGCTGCATGGCAATGTTGTGGGCAGCGATGGAAACTGGTGGAGGAGTAACTGTTCAATAGTGACTGTGCTTGCAGTTGGAGGGACGCATGAACTAATGTAAGGGGAACTGGAAAAGGCCAACTTAAAGAACCTATGTGATTTTCCAGTGTCAATTCCCCTGCCCCCTGGCCAAGCTTGAAACAACACTCAAGCAGAGGCAATTTGAAAACAGCAGGCCACAAACAGGCAGGATGGCAACATTTAATGATGCCTCTCTGCCATCATAGCCGTGCACAGTGTGACACAGTTCCGAGGATGGGATGAGTAGGATACCATGATAGTGCACTTACTATTAACTACTTTGTTGATTGTGGAAGGGTTTTAGGTTGTGGTAGCTGTAGATCTCATTTCAAAATCTTAAATTTGTTTTTTTTTTTGGTTCCATAATGAATTTTTTGTGATATAAAAGAATTTAAAATATAACTTTTTTAATTATTTTGGAAATCTTGAGAGTTCTTCTGGAAGACTCATTCTTCATGGTGTATGTCTTATCTCTCGCTCTAGTATAAAATCAGCTTTTTTGATGACTTACATTGTCTGTCCGATATTCCATTTCCATTATGTTTGCATGGTAACTGATTGATAACGCTTGCCTGAGGTTTTCTTTGTGGTAGTTTTCATGTGATTTTGTTAACGGCTGATTCATTTGTGTGCAACAGAAACAAACGAAGTTGGTCCAAGATGAGAATCAATTCCTAGAAAATATTTTACGTATGCTGCTTCAGGAGTTTGTGGTATATCTAACTGTTGCACTTATTCATAATTCATCATTTGTTTTTTCTGTCCTTGTTGAATTATAGCAATAATCTAATTCTAGAACAAGGATTCCTTGTAAAATACCATTGAGAATGTTACTGCCGTGCATCAATCATAAATGGTGCTTTCTAGGATTGCCGCCCTCTCCCCTCCCCCTCCTCTATTGCATGGTTTTATGCTTGATATGTACAGGAGCTGCACTTTAATTTAATTTCATTTTACACAGGGACTTTATTGCATTAGTCAAATTCACAAGAACTAAAAAGTGTTATGCTTGTTAGAAAACAAGAGTTCAAGCAAGTGATGGAAAAAAACAGGACATTTAGACTGAGAATATTGGAATTTACTAATTCCCTGGACTGTTTGTTACACAAAAAAAGTCCTTATTCCCATATTTATCCTTATTCTCACATTTATACTAATACAATTACCAAACATGTTTGTGAGACAATGTGCTTTCTACTGCATGCAAGACAAACAAATACTTTATTCCCAAAACAATTGCTTATTTCAGTGAGCTATGTTACACCCATATGCACCCAACTGTATCCAAGACCAGTAAATATGGTCAGCAAAAACTGGACCAAGTATTTCTACTACTCTTTTTCCTTGCATTCAAATGTTAAGAGTTGTACCTTATGGAGTGTTATCTAGATAACTAAGCCAAAAGAGTGTTCTAAGAAACATAATTTAAGAATTGAGTCTATCCAATGCTTCTCTTGCTTATTTTCCTTTCTCTGTTTCATTATTGCCTTGGGTATGTCTGTTTATGATCTGAATTATTTTTCTTGTGCCTATGCTTCAGTCAGCAGCAGCATCTTCTGAGAAAATAATGCAATTTGGGCAATCCATTGATTCTAGTGGAACTACTCAGGGATACATTCCTCGCCTCCTTGGTATATGCACCATTCCACTTTTCAGAAAACATTCTTTTTCGGTTCTTTACATTCAATTGTTCTTATAATTTTGATGTAGTGTATATTTTGCTCTTATACAAGAAATTTTATTTTTTGACTAGAGCATTTATTGAAATTTATAAAGCACATATGTAATATAAATATCGTAAAAGGAACAATACTAGAAAATTATGTGGAAACTATGGCCATAAACCAGGAAGAAAACTTAGGACTAAGCATATTATTTGTTGTGTTACATGTATACAATTTAGTATATGTAAAACTTGTGACTAATATTGCCACACACACACATTCAACAATATTAATGAATTTTGTGATAAAAAAATTTGAGAAAAAAAAATAAAGAAGACAACTTGTTTGATTGTATATTCAAGTAGTTATTTTGTGCAGAGTAATGTCTTTTGTGATTGGCATTCTTTATAACTACATTAAACTGATTTCCAATTATTTTGTATGTGTTAATGCCAACTTTATATGTACTTGTTAGCACTTCTAAAATTATTTTGAATTCGCAACAAGACTGGGAGAGCTGCAAAATTGACTAGTTTTAGGAGTTTATGTTTTTTGTCTTTCTTTGTGCCTTTTCCCTTCTCTTTGTTGTGGATTTCTCATCCTCTAACCAGCTCTGCATAGTTGAGAACCTGCTCGTTTGGTCTCTCCAAAAAAGCTATAATGAGTTTTAGTTGTGTTTTAATTGTATGCAAAGTTTTGTGTTCCTCTCCTACTCATGCTGTGTTTCGAGTTCACTTTTCAGATATTGTACTATATCTGTGTGAGAAAGACCACATTGAAGGTGGAATGATTTTTCAGCTATTGGAAGACTTGACAGAAATGTCTACAATGAAAAACTGCAAAGATATTTTTGGCTATATAGAGAGTAAACAAGACATATTGGGCAAAGTATATTTCTCAGTTGTTTTTAGCTCTTTGTGCTTGTCTATTAACTATTTATAGCATAAGTACCATATCATGGCCTGTCTTACTCAGGAACTGTTGTGTCTGTGTGACTTACAGCATGAACTTTTTGCTCGAGGAAAACTTGTGATGCTGAGAACCTGCAATCAACTTCTTCGACGTCTGTCAAAGGTACATTTAGCACAAGTACATGGTCTAATAAAAAAATTGCTGTAGTAAATTATGAGCTCTTTGTTACAGATAAAAAAAAGGTATTTTGATTTAAAATAATTTAGTAATTTGGTTTTGGAGACATTTATAAAAGAGTAGAATCTAATTATCATTGTTTACAATCACCAAATTCACTTTAAAGAAATTGGTAAGTTTTATGAGAATCATTTTAATTAGATTTTAGATTCTTTTCAAATTCTAATTATTTTGGAAAACTTTAAGGTGTGAAAAACCTTTAAAAGTGAGTATTTTCTTAAAAAAGTTGTTTTATAGTAAAATAGCTGTAACAAAGAGATTTTATTATTCCCGCTTCTTCTATGTTTCAACATCAATGGCCCTTTTTGTCTCTTCTACGTTTCTGCTTTTTTTCTTTTTTGTTGTTCATGTTCACCTCTCGGTGAATGGTGACTTGTATTGTATGCATATTTAGGGGCTAATGAGGATATTTGCTTGATGAATTTGTTATATGCATACCATCATATGATGCAGTATGCAGTTTAAATCCTTGAAAGCAAAGAAATATGATGTCCATTTTGGAAAAAAATTAGAACAAGGTGTTTTGGTAAAAAATATTTCTATTTTGGAAACTATTAACCTCTACACTGGGTTATTAAATCAGTTAGTTAGCAATTAACTCATTGGATTCTTTAAAAATTGAACATTGCTACTGTTTCCCTTTTGTGGGGAGGGGGTGCTAAGGCTGAATTCACACCATTATGGGTGGTGGTGATCCACTTTCTTTTGTAACTGGTAGAAGTCCCACATCAACTAAAGATAAGTTATGTAAGTGAATTCAAACTTCACCTTACAAACCAGTGTTGTAAGGTTGAGTTAGACTTAAAGTTCACTTCTTACCAATATCCATTTATTCCAGCTATGAAGTGCTTCCAGTGGGATTTCAAGATCTGTGTTGTAAGTAAAGTCATGTTTGGTTTTTGAATAAGTATTGTCGTGGGCTTTATAGTATTGAATAAGTATTGTTTTAAGTCAGGATTGCAGAGGATCCATATTTATGTGTGAAGAAATTACTGTATTTGGTTTTTCTGATGACAGCTGTAATTAGATGTGTTGTTTTTTTATGTTATAGGCAAATGACGTGGTCTTTTGTGGAAGAATTCTCATGTTTTTAGCTCATTTCTTTCCATTATCAGAGCGGTCAGGTATAATTATGTAAACTAGGTGTGTACATGGGTCGGTTCTCGTTGGTTAGTTACCAATGTATCACCCTGTTCAGTAAAAAATATTGCATTGGGTTTGGTCGGATTTCTGCATTTTTTTTTTTATTTCACGTAGTCCAACCCATCCTTGACAAAGTTGGGTCAATTGGATCACACTTTGAAAAAAAAATTGCTAAAATTTGCAATTTGAAAACATGTTTTAGAATAACTTTTTTAAAAAGTAGACTATATTATTTAATATTTGAACAATTGAAATTTAATATTTCATAAGCCCACATTCAGTTAATAGAATAATGGACTAAATTGAATAATTGTTATATTATTATTATTATTGCTTAATAGTTTTAGTCTGGTTGGGATGGGTTTTGTGTTGGGTCGGGGTTGACCCAATCACTGAGAAAACTCAATCCAATCTATTTTGAGTTGAAATATTGAGTCGTCGAGTTATCCGACCAAGTGAACATTCCTAATGTAAGACTATATTCACATTTGGTGTCAATTTCCTTTTCCTGAATCCTTTGTCACTTTGATGGTTTTGATAAACATTTGCAGCTCTAAATATCAAAGGAGTTTTCAACACATCAAACGAAACAAAATTTGAAAAAGAACCTTTGGAAGGTATATTTTAATTCCATTTTTAATACATTCTTATTAATACAAGTAAGGTTTAATTTTTCTTTCCAGCTAATAATTTCTTTTTCCTCACTTTTCAGGCATATGCATTGATTTCAATTTTTATCAGACTTTTTGGGGACTTCAGGTGGGTCTTCATTGCAATTTTAGTTCTTGAAGTTGGAAAAGTGGTCTCTTCCATTTTCTTACATTGAATCTTGTCTCACTTACAGTACTTATTCGATTTGTTTCTCAATAACATTTATAATATGTTTTATCATTAATAAAATTAAATCATCAACTTATAAACTGCATTTACAACTTCCTTCAATCTAATCATTGAGAGAGGAGGCCTTTAATTCTTATGCGCTCTTTGTACCATATTTTGATACTTATCTCCTTGTGTCATCTATAATGGGTTTATTTGTTACACATTCAAAGGGACTTGATATGCCTACAATTTTTTTCACTTTTGCTGGTAGGAGAATTCCTATTCTTTATTTATTTATTTTTTTCAATTTCTTCAAAAAATTATTTTATCTTGACAAAATCTGAAATTCAAGATGGTCCTTGTATCTGTTAAACTTACAATATGGTTACTTCTTTGGAGAAATACTTTGATAATATATTAGACAATCATATAATTAGTAGCTTGAATTTTATTTTAAAAAAGTTAAACAGGTGGATGAAATGCATTGTTTCCTCATGGTCTTTAAATGGAAAATTTTCTAACGAATAGTTCTCATATTAAAGCCAGTGTATACCATTTTGGCTACTTTTTATTTCAGAAAGAGGCTTAAAATGTGTGTTTGATCAGTCTTATTTTCTTTGATGTAGGAATTTTTTTCTAACCCTGCTTCCGTAAGTCATGCTCCGATAAAGTGGCAGAAATTCACATCTAGTTTGTCGGTAAATATTTACATCATAGTTCTTGTTTGTGTATGTATATATGCAATTTTTTTCTTGAATATGATATTGCTGCAGTTCTTGCATTTTTACCTCTGATATTTTGTTGGATAAAAGGTTGTATTAAATACATTTGAAGCACAACCTTTGACTGATGAAGAAGGAGATGCTAATAATTTGGAGGAAGAGGCGGTTAATTTTAGTATAAAATATCTTACAAGCAGCAAACTAATGGGTCTAGAGGTAAGCAGTTTGACTGTTCAATTTTAGTTCAGATGTTCTTGTCTTGACTCATGATCACCTCATTCTTTTGTTCCTTTTTGGTGGTGGAATGCTAAATAGTTAAAGGATCCAAGTTTTCGACGTCACGTTCTTGTACAGTGTCTTATATTATTTGATTACTTGAAGGTAATTTAAAAAATTAATGTCTTTGTGATGTATTAAACACAATCTATATTAGTTTATGGTTTCAACTTCATTTGCATTTAGGCCCCTGGAAAAGGTGACAAGGATTTGCCATCTGAAAGCATGGTCAGTGCTGCCTACCTTGATTTCTTTAGATTATGCAATATATACTAAATTGTCTTCACAGTTGTATACATATTATGACTATCTATCGGAGTGCCTTCTGCATCTCTTTCTGAGTGCTCACTATTTGCTATCATTGCTTTGCTATTCATGTTCCATACTGTTCCTCTTAAATTACTAGAACCTGTTATGTCTAGATTTATTTCATGCCTTTATAATTGAAGGTTTGTCCTTCCTTGCTAGAATCCTACTGGCAATACATTTCATAATAGCACAAAATAGGAGCATAGGAATCCTCTTTGTGCTATTAAAGTGTACTATAAAGTAAACAAAGAGAAAATTATTAATTTGAAAAAGGGAATTCCGATCTCTATGCAAATTATAATATGTATAAATGTTTGTGGGCGCAATGGCCTTTCCAAACTCCCTTTAGATCTTTGAACTAGCATTTTAAAGCTTGAATAAAATGTCCACCTTGGTACCTTAGATTGTGAAAGAAAATCAAACATAACTTAGTGAAAATATATTACGGAATCATGATCAGGAGTATGTGGTTGACCTAGCTTAAGCATGCTGAGTTTATTTTCATTCTCTCTTTATATCCAGGGTTTCATGTTTGTATTAGTTTTCCATTTTTTATTCAATTTCAATACGTAGTTTTCTTTGACAGTAGCAGTATCAAGATGCTGTTGGCATTAGTTTATGGCTAATTTCTTTAGGACATTAGTATCCTCCATCATGTTATTAGATTGATATAAATTTGTATTTCAAACAGACATGCTTTGTTATTGTTTGCTTGCTTTCCTGCCATTTTCTGGAAAAATGAATTGGTCTTCTTGGAAAGAGGAACTTTCTCTTACCTTGTTATTTGTTTTCAAGACTGCTTGTTTTCCTTTAAATGTATTGTTAGAAACTGTTTTGATTGAAGTACAATTGTTTACATCTAATCTAACCTTGAACTGCATATTTTCTTATTTAATTCAGAAAGAAGAGATCATATCATGCGAGGAACGTGTTAAAAAACTTCTTGAACTGACACCACCAAAAGGGTCAGAGTTTCTTCACAAAATTGAGCATATATTGGAACGAGAAAAGAATTGGGTAAGCATCTTCCTTTAGCCCTTCCTCCCTATAAACACTTGATTGCCTTTTACCATTAAACGTGAAGATTATATTTAGAATTTAGCTTAATATAATCCTATTCTGTACTTTTTAGGTGTGGTGGAAGCGTGATGGCTGCTTGCCATATGAAAAGCAACCTATAGATAAGAAAGCAGTACCAGAGGGATCCAAGAAGCGGTATGGCTGTTGACCAAAAATGTTTGGCATGTGATATTGGTTTAAGATTATAGAATAGAACTATTTTAGAATCTCGAAGGAGATAAAAAAAATTATTTCCTTAATTTCTTAAGGTCATTGTTTATTAATTAAAAACTAGTTATCTATACATGGAAGTTGCAGTAAACAACCAATTGAGTGACATTTTAAATTTGGGAAGTTTATGTCTGAGTAATTGAAACACAGCAAAGTGGTTACATGCAATATACACTTCCACTACTGACGGCATTTTCAACGTTACTAGTTGACTGCAAGAAGTAAATAACACTTCTTTTGTGGGGGAAAAACACCTGTCAATGTTTACTTTAGAGCTGCAATGGGACTGAACTCTGTAAATCTTTGAAGGTCATAGGTTAACACTGGGTAAAGTACATGTCAATTTAAAATATACTTCTGGGTAGAAGATAAACAAAATATATATTGCTCACAACAAAGAAAACCACTTCTGTGTAGAGGTGACAAGTGGACAGGATACAACTAGGCTAAAATGACAGGCATGTGAGATTCTTTTTATTTAGAAAACAAAAATCTGACCATAAGCCACTGTCGATTATTTTATTATTATCATTGTTGTTATTATTATGCTACTAATTTATACTGATTCTTTTCACAATGCTATCATTGTCCCGCTTACCATGTTCTGTGTTCAGTAGGCCAAGATGGAGACTGGGAAATAAAGAGTTATCCCAGTTATGGAAATGGGCAGATCAAAATCCGGTAGGTTACTCTGTACAGAGATTGTGACTAGTTGTCAACCGGAAATGTCTTTCTACGGAAGTTGATGATTGTGGATGCTAAACGTAGGGTGATTTAGATATTGTCATGATATTCTGTACTTTATAATCAAAGTGGTTTTGCCCCTGGTTGTATTTTTGAATTTTTAGGCTCATCACAATCTGTATAGATATTCCCCTTTTCTAATGACAATTCATTCATTTCAAACCTAGCTGATGGAAATGAAGCATCTCTCATATATTTGAAGTAATTTTCATTATCTCTAAATATTATTATTTGACACACATTATGATTCACAATTTAAACTTTGCTTGGCGATTCATGATTTGAATCCTCAATTTGGTAACCTTGTCAGTATAGATTATTCTTAAACTCTAGGAGAGAGAAATAAGGAGTTGACGTATTACTGAGATAGCATGGGTGCTTTATTTATTCTAGAGAAAAATTAATCAATACGATAAATAGAGGAGATTTGATATCCTCTAATCACAAAGATATGATAGGGGAAAAAATAAAAAATTTCCTAATAATGCATATTTATATTCCTTCTTATATAGGACCACCTTTTTATTTCTATAGTTATAACTGTTATTATTAGATTATCTATGGATTAGAATTGTTTTATATTTCAATTGATTTGTTAGACATGCTTTATGTCTCATCTTGAGAAGCTAGAATTTTGGGCATTTTATATTAAATTTCTTAGCGTGTGAGTGGGTTGTTCTGAATGAGAATCTTAAAATGAATTATCTTTTGTGTTTGCATTGATGTTTTACTTGGTTTTCTTTTCCATGGTAAAGACATTTCTTTATTTCCATTGTGTTGATTTTTTCTATTTATCAATTTTTTTTATAATCAGAATGCTTTAACTGATCCTCAACGAGTTCAAACACCTTCAATTATGGAGTACTGGAAACCCTTGGCTGAAGATGTAAGCTTGCATATTCTTCTGCAGTTAGCATCTTGATTTTCCCTTCCTGTCTTCAATAATATTTCCAGACTGGTTGTTATGAATTTTCCTCATAATTTGATGTTCAGTTCCTATCCTTCCCCCCTTTCCCATTTTACTGAATATCAAAATTGTTTTACATTTTTGAAATTACAGATGGACCCCTCCGCTGGAATAGAAGCTGAATATCATCACAAGAATAACAGGGTAAATCCTCTAATTAATTTTTTTTTTTTGGATGAAAAAGAAGTTTTATTTAAGAAAAATAAGGAAAGTAAAAATTTGAGAATTTGGTATCCTCAAAAACTTCAACAATAAAAAGTGATAAAGAACAAGGAGATTAATAATGCTGCTAGACTGTCTATTCTCTCTTCATATTAGAAATGAAAACTCCCTTGACAATTGAAACAGCACTCGGAAGAATAGTGAAGACAGCAGAATATATAAGCCTGTCCAAAACTACTTAATACTTATTTTACGAAAAGACACGTCTGGCTGCTATCTATTGCTCCAGTGTCTCTGTTGTCTATAGTACCCATGGCTCAATGGTATGGAAAGTGGAGATATAATCGCTGCAAGGATGAAATGAAAAGGCAGAGAAGGAACTATCATCCACTTATCTAACTAGATTTTCTAGAGCACTTAGCCATTTGACAACTTATTAATTTGACTAGAGCATAAACTATGTAAAACATCTTCCATAAATTAGGGTGTGAGATGACTATTATCAACTCTTCCAAGCTTCGACTTCAGTAGTAGAAATAACCACACGTGGGCAAAATCATCTTTCGTCCTTGACCTTTTTTTCGTTTCATGCATGCTCTCCGGGGTTGATTTTTTGGACGTGACGAAACAAATGAGTTTGAGTGGGGCATTTTTCCGCCAATTATTTGGTCAAGCACTTAAATGCTAGCTTGCCTCCTCATGCATAGTCACCTTTTTCAACCACTTATGCCCTTGCTCTATGATACGACCCTGATCTCACTAACACTAGTGACTGTAATGAGAGTTGCTTGTTGTATTAAAAAATCATAAAATCCAAACCAAGATGTTGACAACCTTGGTCACCATGAATGTGATATTAAGAGTGGAACTTAAGGTTATTAAATATCTTCAAATTTTCATCTGTAAAGTAACTTGGACCCAGTAGCAAATCGTTTAGATTAGTCGTGTTCGTTATGTTGTTAAGTTGTATAGCTTGAAAAGCATTAAAAAAAATCTTCTAATAAATTTTATCTGAAAAAGAAATGTAAATAAACAAAGTAAGGAGTGTTCTCTGTTTCAGGAATATAAAAGAAAAAGAAAGAATAAAGCAAAGCCAGTGGAAAAACAGAAAATTAAAACGAAAGAGCTCTTCAATTATCCTTCAGAGAGTAAAGACATCCTTGTGAAACTCCCTTTGATCATAAAGGGGGCATCACAACTTCATCCTTATAGTGAGTCTGAAAAGAAACAATTTTCATTTAAAATATGGGCATTTTATTGCAACCAAAGTCTCAAAACAGCCGCATACATAGCAAAATGTAATAGAGTAGAATTTAAACAGAAGAATTCTTCCCAATTTTGTAGGTGCACATTTATTGTCTGATGGTTTTAGCCTTTAACTTGAAAATATGCATCTTAAAAATTCTATTTTCTTTTCAATTCAGGTTTATTGTTGGAAAGGTCTCCGGCTTGCTGCTCGACAAGACTTGGAGGGGTTTTCTAAGGTAACAGTGATTTTTTTTTAATGTGCAATTTAGTATGTTTATTATTTTAGGTTGTGTGAAAGTCAGATTTTGGTTGCAGTTTACTGATCATGGCATTGAAGGGGTTGTCCCACTAGAGCTTTTGCCACCAGATGTCCGATCTAAATACCAAGCTAAACCAAACGACAGAAGTAAACGTAGCAAAAAGGAAGAAACAAAAGGCTCTGCACATCAAGTTGAGGAAAATCAGGTTTGTTGATTCAGATCCACCTTTCCATTTTTCTTTTTCAATTACATCAGCTAAAGAGAAATACCATGTTATAGAGTACTGTAGAATTGGGCGGTTCAAATTGGTGCTAGTTGGTTGTGTGGTAATTCGATAATTTCTGTTTTGCTATATTTCTTTATAGTTCAACTAACATATTTAAGGTTGGTGGCAATTCACTTTTAACGTCAGAGATTAATGCATTAGGAATTAAGCATATTCTAATTTGTTGGTTTTCTTGTGTCACACAAGCCTTTTTGAAAGGATTAGTGACAAAACATGTCACGGAAGATGGTATCGCTCTAGTTCATGTATCATGTTGAGAAGAGAGAAACTAAGAACGAGTATGATGAATATAACATATATACTGTTTGATTGCTTTTATTTAAAAGGTTTTATTTGTAGCAAGCTTAAAGTTTGGGAGGAGTGTTAGAATATATGAAAATATAAAAAATTATATTATTGTATCTTACAATATTCTTTAGGATTTGTTTCCTTAATTTGTTAGGATCATAATTAGTAATAATTATTAGTGCGGTGTTTTATGACACGTCAAATACACCAAAACATTGTAATACATCATTTTTTAGTCTCAACTCTTCTCTTTTTGTCTTTATTCTGCATCTGTAGTAACAAATCCAATGCTTAAAAGGAGTTCCTGAAATCACTTTAGCTCATGCATTTTTTTCTTCTCTCTTAAAATAATATAGATTGCCACAACTGCAACTGAGATGGATGGGGATGGCATTCGAACAGATAACACAGCAACGCCTATGGAATTTGATGGTGCCAGTGTCCCTGGTACTCAAGGTGGAACCCCAACACCTGAAGAACTTCAGAAGCATAGCTCAGACACTGATGTAGGACAGGAAGCCGGCCAATTAGAAGCAGATGCTGAAGTTGAGGCTGGAATCATAGATGGTGAGACAGATGCAGATGTTGATTTAGATACCGTTGGCTGAGGCCAGGCAAGTTTGCAGGTCGACATGTTAAGGATGATGAACATTGCGAGTGATGTTGGCATCATGTTTTTTGGACAAAGATAGCTACAACATTAACCACCTGGCCAAGTTAAATACACTTGCTGTTTTAATTCTTCGATATTAGGAAGGACATTATGTAGACTTTTGGTTTGAATGTCATTTGAAAATGGTTCTCTCAAATGAATATGGCTCAAAAGAGGAATGAAATATTGTAAATCTGAGTTTTTCATTAGTATTCTCTGTGCAATCAACACTTGAAACTGGTTTTATATGTCAAACATCAAATTGTGGGATTTGAGTTCCTGAGGTGAGGTGTGAAATGTGAGACAATAAAATATATCTATCTATTATTATTAGGGATTAAATTACTTTATTAATTGAGATGGAGGAATTTAATGGGGAAAGAGGGGGGAAACAAAATTAACATTTTCAAAAGAGAATTGAGATGGAGGGAACGAAGAATCCAGAAGACAAAATAAAATGACAGTTGTATGCAAAATGTGTTCTTTGTGGGAAGAGAAGTTTTGAAGAGAATTTACTTTGATGCTTAATTTTTGTTATAAAAGAAACAGTGTTTTCTTAGTTCAACAAATCAAAATCTCTTCCTTTTCTTTTATTTTTTTTATTGTTTTGGTGCTTGAAAAAAAAATTGAGAGAAAATTAATATTTTTCTTAAAGTTTTTGCTTGTAATTGTTTTTCCCTTTTTCAATACTGTTATTTTTTTTCTTGGAGATAGAGAGTTATATGATTTTCTTTTCTGTAGTAAAATTATGTTGTTTATTTTGTTTCTCTTTTACATCTTTTATTATAGTTTATTATAGTTGTGGATTCTTAAGTTGTTATTGTGGATTATGATGTTATTATGAAATCTAACCATGGTATTAGAGTCAAATTTAAGATGAATTAGAAGTTTTATATTGATTCTAAATGAGTAAGATGGACAATATATATCGCAGAACTCATGTATTTATTTTCTTAAAATTTAAGGTTGAAGATGATATCTTCTAATAATATGAATTTATTCACAACTCATTAGTGTTAAAGCATCTTTATTGCAAATTGAGGTCATAAATCAGGTTAATTTCTGCTTAAGCCCGGCCCAACTTTGTTCTGTCAAAAAGGGCTTGAGGCAGGTTGACAGACCAATTGAAAACCAATTGACATTTATAACTCGGCCTGCTGAGCTGTTGAGTAGAGGGTTGGCTTGCCAATTTTTTTCCTATCATCGAAAATTTAATATCAGATGAAAATAGGTTTATATATATTCACATAACTTTAAGCAAACTAAATTTAGATTTAAAATATGTATTTTTTTTTAAAGATTTTCTTAAATCGAATTGTTACTTAAAAAATGAGATGCTAAGATTTTGGTCGAATAAAACTTTTCTTATATTAAATTTTGAGTTTTATAACTATTTTCATCCAACCCATAAGGACATAAATCAGTATTCACTTTTTATATTGATTAGGCTGTATACATAGTTTTGTTTGATTATTCTTGCAATAATTTTGGAGAATTATTTGTTTCATCAATTAGGTACCTATCACCCTTAACTTAATATTTTTTTTTTCTTAGACCTTCTCTTTTCAATATTGGAGTGTTGTTCAAATCCAAATTAAGTGTGGACAATAAATTCAACTACTTATTTTCCCTTTAAGAATAATTTTTATAGCTTATTATTTTTTGTTGTTGTTAATTATGTTATACTTTTCTTATACTAATTTAATTTATGGTAAATGTAGGGTATTGGTTGAAAGTAATAATTAATATCCATTGACAACATTCACTTAATATAAAAACAAATGTAATTCAATATAACAGAAAAATAAAATTTATATTTGAAAAAAAAATATATCAAATAAACTCAAATTAGAGTAATTATTTCAAAATAAAACTTCAATTTGAAATACATGCTTTTTCATAACTTTAAATTTTAGTATTTTTAATTTTAATTACAATAAAATAAACTAGTTTTTTTTTTTTGGTTTGTTTTCTTAAATTCTTTAACCCATACTATTTTCATCTTATTGTAATCTCGAACATAATGCAATTTTAAGATAAAAAAAATTGAAATATTTATAGCATGAATTACTCATTATTAATCTATTTTTTTCATGATTTTTTTATGACCTGTCCTAAAATTCATGCAAAATCACTCTATAATAATAAATCAACATTATAAATTTATAAACCCTCTTTTTGTTTCAAGCTTTTTGTGCATCTCTTATCATGAATCTGTATGAGTCTTTCTTAAACAGGTTAGTAGTTAAAATTTAGAATATTTTTATGAATAATTTAACTATTTTAATAATGAATATTAATTATTCTAATACTTTTTCAATGAACATACTTAAAAATTCTTCTTTTTGTGTGTTTAAAGATTGTGCATATCATAATATTGAATGCAATAGTTGATGACAAACAATTTTATGTTCATTAATTCTTTAATTTGGTGTTAATTTTTAGTTGGTGTTTATAAAATTTAGCTTTACTTTATTTGATGTTTCTAATGAAAAAATAAAAGTTATCTTTGATGTAAAAATTTAACAATATATTTATATTTTTCTACCATGGTTTATATTAATTATAATTTCTTTAGCTTTAATCTATTTTTTATATAAACTTTTATTCTTGTTTTTTTCTCTAAACTAATGTGTAGTCTATCAATATAGTCATTGATGAATAACTTATTAGAATGGAAATAAGTGTTTACTTAATATAACAAATCAAACCAAACACTCATATTTTAAGAACATCAAATCGGTAGAAATAAAATCATGATAACAATTAAAAAAGTATGCATAATATAATATTAAGAATAAAATTATAATTTAATAACACCAAATATTGCAAATTAAACACAATGTTATAGTTTTTTTTTTTACATTTAAAGTATATCAAATTAAATATATCGAAATATTTATCAATTTAAAATTATTTATGATAATTTATTAAATTAATCATTATTAGAAAATTGATAAATATTTTAAGTAATTTTTGAAAAAACTAAAAAATGTGTTATATTAAATATTTTACATGACTCGCTTTAAATAACTGTTCAGTCAAATTTTACTGATTTTTAACTCTTTAACTGATTTTTTTATTAGTTTTTTCAATTCATAGGCTGTATTTCTTCATATTAGTTTTATATTTCTTTGAACCCTCATATAATCGGTTAGTCTAGAAGAACGAAATCCAATTTTTAAAACAAAAAATTTAAATTATTATAAAATTAGAAAAAGATTATAATATAATTATTTATTTTAGGTAGATGTCATTAGCAAATGCCAGACACATATTGTTTAACATTTATTCATGCCGACATTACTTTATTGATGTATTATCATATAATTAGGCGTTAAAAAGCAATTTATATAATATGGCATCATATTGAATGTTTAGAATTTAATCAATTTCCAAGAATATTTTCTTTTTTATATTTATGGCTTATAAGTAAATATGTTAAATGTAGAATACATAAATGGTAAAATTCATTATTTTAATTATTCACATAATTCAAAAAATTGGTTAAATTAATTAGAAGTAACAAACTTTTCAATCATTTATGTTATTGTTCCAAAACTTTGTTAAATATTTGGATTCTATAGAAAAATTTTACATGAATAATTTCAAATGTAATTAAGAGTTTTTAAAAAAAACATTATTCAATTAAAAAGTTATGATAATTCCGTTGAAAAAATATGTGGGAGAATAGTAGTTTTCTGTTATTCATAACTATAAAATTTAAAAATAAAATTAAAAAAATTAAAATATGATTTTGATTTAAAATATGATAATTAATGCAAAGTATGGAAGAGTCAATAACAGGAGCCCAAGAATAGGCAATGCACATGGTTTCCATCTTGATGGCATCAGATGCGATGTCCATGAAGCTTGAAAATCTTAAAATGAAACCTCGTACTGACACATGTACCAATGAGGATGCTGCTTTTGATGGAGCAATTTAAGCCACAAATGTTTGGGACCAGAACATTCTCAACCACAAACTCATCACTCTATATGTTTCTTCTTTTTTGCCTTTTTATTTACACTATGTTGTTAGCTGAGTCTCATTTCTAGTACAACAAACCCTTCAAGTTGCAACCTTTTTCTCTCCCTCTCTCTCTCTCTCTCTCTCTCTCTCTCTCTCTCTCTCTCTCTCTCTTTAACAGTGGTTTTCACAGTTTTTCATTAGAATCTCGCCGTAGCAGCCTTTGATCATTATCTAACTACTGTCAACCCAACCTCAATTTGTGTTCATTCTGGGTGTCACAGTATTCTCTTTTTTGTTTTCATCAATTGCAAATTGAGTTTTCTCAATAGGGTATGCTCTTTTCACCCTTTTTACAGTGTTACTATTTTGGATCATGATTATACTATTTTCACTCTTTTGTAGTTTTTAAGAATCTGTGATTTACTGTGTATGAAAGTCGTGTGTATTGCTGAGTCGGTTTCTTGCTTTTCGGTGGTTTCATGTTCTTTTTAAATGAGGTTGTTTTGTATGTATTGCTGAGTCGGTTTCTGTTTTGCTGTGGTTTTAATGTTCTTTATAAATGGGGTTGTTTTCTGGTCTTTCAATGAGAAATTAGGAAAGGGGATCGGAATTGGAGCTTTCAATGATTTTGGAAATTAACTCATCTGCATACTTTTCTTTTTTCTTTAGTTTTTTTTTTTTTTTTGGTTTAAAGTTTTATTAAAGATTTCATGAATCTATGAGTTTTAGTTGAAAAGAATGCTTCTCTCAGAGGATTTTGACATTGGATGTTGTTGTTTTCTTCCCCTTGTGACATTTTGACATGCTTATCATGTAGAAAGATTATAGTGGCATGTTGGAATACAACTTTCAATGTTAGCCAAACAATTCTGATGTATGTACAACAACAAATTGTGCATGAATGTCATTTATTAATTCTCATTTTGTTTAACACTGTATGCAGACACTAGATCATGGATTGGTACTATGGGAGTGGTGTTGGTGTTAATGATTATCTTATACCCAGAGATCAGGATTTATTGGACAGACATCCTTCACCAGACTATTGGTCAAACTGGGAAATAAGTGCAAATGAAGGTTGTAATTCAGCTAAACAATTTTTTATCATGGATTTCTTTGAAGAAAGATTCAATAATCAAATTGAGCTTGAACCATCTCTGCATGATAAAGATCAGTCTAGCAGTTCAAATGTATTTGCAAGATTGCATGAACAATCTTTTCAACAGACAGCACTCTCATCTGACCCGCCTAATTACCAGCTTCAAGATCTACCCAGATTCGAACTCATGAATGACTCTTTCTTGTACAAACTTAACCTCTGAGAATGAGATACTTGATATTTTAGAATAATCATGTATCTTCTCAAGTAGATTAATTTTCAGAAGTACACACTCAATTATAGGAAGTTTAGTGCAAATTGAATTGCTCTGTGGTGTTTTAGAACTGTGGACTTTTTCACATTTTTTTTGTATGATTGGACCCTACACAGGTCAAGAGAGAATAATATTAGCTGTGGTTCATCTCTATCATGAACTTGTAGTAACATTGCAAATGTAGCACAGCACAGCAGAGCCATTCAATTCTCACTAATTTACCCATAATAACTAGTTAATACTCTTGAATAGAATGTCTTCTGATGTTGCATCACCACTTGTGTTTCAGGGATTCTGTACCTGAAGATCTGCCATGTGTTGGTGTTGAAAACCTACACAAATCCATCAACATTTCACCAGAAAACCAGTGCAGCAGTACACCTGGTGACCATTCTTACTTAGACATTAATCCGTTGTAAACAAATATTTTGAGCATTATTTATGATTTGGGAGCATAGAGTATCTTAAAATGCATGCCTTGTTACCACCAGGCACACTGCAGAAAGAAACCACAGATTCGGAGTATGTTTCAAGCAACTCAGGTTCAAAGGATTGTCCAGTTAGAGAGGTGAGAATTGCTTTCTGTCTAACAATCTATGAGATTTCATTTGGCTTGGAAGATGAAATTTTGACTTGTCATGAACAGTCATCAGCATGTTGTGTGCACACATGCTTTGAACTATAAAAATCTTGTAGGTTCCAGTTTCTTTAATTGTCATATATAAGAACACATAATCACAAAGGGATGTAGGTTATGTGCATGCTATTTATCATATGCAATTATCATATGTAAGAAACTTATTACCTAGTTGATTAGTATTTTTATGCCTTAAAATTGTAATATTATTTGGAAGCTTTTTCTTGAATTTTGTTTGAACTCTCATGTGCTTTTCAAGCTTGCACATACCACTTCTCTCAGTATTTTATCCTTTTATCCAATCTTCACCTCATGGAAAAAGCATTAATGATATCTTTCATTTAATTTTGGCTGCAAATAAATCATCTGCTTTCAAGGCTCATAGTGTAATGTAATCTGTTTGATTTTCTTTAAGGTACCACCAGCTAAGGTTTTAGACCCATTTGAACAATGCAGCAGGGATGATGGCATGCATGAGCAGTCATCACTTGAGGAATTCATACTGAAAGATCTTGAGATGGTAATTGGACAGGTGAAGTGACTAAACTCAAAATGCTGCATCTGATTAAGTGCAATAAATCATTTTTTCCTGATTCTTTTTGTTCCACATTATTCACATTATAAGTTCACGGAGAGGACTCGTCTTTGCTTCCGAGATGCCTTGTATCGTCTTGCCAGAAATACAGAACAACATCATGAAATGCTGGACCAGAATGAAGATCTGAACATCCTAAAGCCAATGCCACATAGAGATCACAATGATATAATAAGGTAGGTACATGATTAATGTTTGTTGCCTGCTATGTTCTCTTGTCCTTTATCCAACACATGATAAACTTTTAATGACAAAAACACAACATATATGTCACATTCTGGACAAACATTTTATGTTCTGGCTAACTGCATCATAATTTGGCTTCATTAGGCCAAAAACTTGGTTATATTTCCTCCTACAACAATATTGTAATGCTTTATTTCTAGTTTTCAGCATGAATCATCATATTGTTCTTTCACTCAGATTAATTCCAGGAAAAGCAAGCAGTATGTACTAAAGATAGTATATGCTTCTTTTCCATCTGTGGCTTATGTGTATATTTTGCTTCTTAGTTAATAGTGTGTTCAAAGCTTTTTTTGCAGTGTTAGAACTATTGTTAGACGCAATTCTATATAACAATATCATGTACATAGAACATGCTTCTGTACTTGTTCACTTTGATTCAATCATCAGTATGTTAATTCTAGGTGTCAGGACAAGAAATCAATGGAATTGGCTACCAACAATATTGACAGAATAATTGCAAGTCTCATGTTTAAGAGTATGGAGTTCAATATTCATGATCCTGCACTTACTCCATCAGCAACCAGTTCAGAATCATTAAACAAAGAAGAAAAATCTTGTTATTCCTATCCTCAAGAACTGCTAACAAATGCACAAATTCCAAGGTTTGGACCAAGTAATCAACTAAGGGACATGGGTTCATACACCACTTGTGAAGATCCTGTAAAAAAATCTTTCATGCTTGGATTTGAGATGTGTGATAGTGATCATTACAATAGACTCTAGTTAAACTAATCAGTCACTAGTTATACCAATCAGACAAAATCAATTTCTTGTAATTATTCAATACTAAGGTTTTGAAGTGTTTTTACATCTGAATTATTTGTAGTATGTTATTTCATTCAAAAAAGTTTGTTCTATATAATAAACTTTATTCAATTGAAATGTAAATGAGTGAAATGATAATTTGTTGGATGCAGACATTTTGAAAGTAAATTGATATTTTTCTTTTTAACTATCTTTTTAACTAGTTAATGATTAAATTTTTAATTCAGTGAGACTCTAACAATTGTTTCCATTTACAGATCTAAAATTAAACTGGCGGAAAAGGAAGTAAAAAAGAAGGAAAAAGCAACTTGTAAGCATAAAACCAATAGAAAGGAGGGAAAAAGAAAAAGAAAAAATCCATTGACTTCAGAAGATATTAAAAAGAAAAGCTAATGTTGGCAGTACAAATATTAGAATTAATAATAAATTATACACTATTTACTTGATGAACTTCAGTTTTGAAAAATAAATTCTTACATTCAAATTACGATTAACAAAGAGAATGAATAGAACCCTATTTTTTAAAATTGAAACTGTGTTTTAATTTATCATGTCTAATTGGACTTACAAGGGCAATAGCTTCCTTTCGTGAGATTGGTGTTTCAGGTGTCAAAACATTTTATAGATAATTTTTGTTGTGATTTCTTTTTTATGATATTCTGTTATATAGTTTGTTGTAAGATGAACAATTATACTGTTAGATTGTGCTATAGGTGCATAGTAAAGAAAATTCATATATTAATAAGAAAATGTTTATTTTGCTTGTATCATATAGTTTCCATTTAGATTTGTTGTGAGCTGTAGAGGAGCTCAAGTTTATTAAGAAAGATGTTTTTCTTAATATGTTTGAGTTAAGTTTATACCCAACTTATTTATAAATCCCACATTAATCTCTCTAGTTAAAAAATGGATGTTTTTCATTTTCAACTTCCATATAAATCTCTCAAAAACTGAACTCCTTGATTGTTTGGCAAGATATATTATGAAGGATGAAAAAAAAATTATAGATGTAAAAAATGGAATTTAATAGTTAAGAAATTGATTTGATTTTTTTTTTAATTTGTCTTATTACACAGGACTTTTTAATAGTTTTTCAAAAGGTTCAAAGGTTTTTTAAAATGTTTTATTGGTGACATAAATAAGTAACATACAAGTAATAAAAAGAAATAGGTTTAATATCTGTTTTGATTTCTAGATTAGTAGGTGTGTTTAAAGTGATTATATCCTTTTTTTTTCATATGTTCACAGTTGTCTCATATTTGTAAAAGACGGTTTAAGTTAGTCCTTCTTGCTTATAGGGTTAAAAACGCTAACGATGTAATTGTCTCCGTGGCCAAAACTAAATGAGATGTCTAATTATTGATTGCGTGACACACTGAGATCAATTGACTTGACAATGAAATGTTAAAAGTTGAAATGGATGGATAGAAGGAAAGTTGAAGTGATAGGGTTTTTGTAAGTTCTTCCCGAAATTGAGCAAAGTGGTTGTGGTGAGATAGGAATGACTTCTTTCCAAGATTGTTCTTCTTGTTCCAATACATGGGTTTGCATTCCTCACATGGTGGTAGTTGGAGGGGAGGTGGAATAATCTTTATTTGCAATTGTGGTGATATTGTTGTAGAAGATGAACATGGTGGATTGATGGTGTGATTTGGGTTTTTGCATATTAGGGATTTTCTTATTTGGGATTTTGGAGTTTTCTAATTTAGGATTTTGTGATTTTCGTATTTGGGATTTTAGGGTTTTCTGTGCAAATTGCGTGATTGAGGTTGAAGAAAGAGAAGATTGAGGTCTCAATTTTGTGATCGGTAAGGCGGAAAGGAGCAAGGCATTTCATAGTGATGAGGTTGTTGTGGTGGTTGCTGCATTGATGGTGGTGGCCCGAAAAAGAATATGAGAATTTATTAAGAATAAAATAAAATAACAAGAAAAGGGTTAAATATGTTTTTCGTCCCCTAACTATTGGCCGTTTTTGTGTTTAGTCCCTCTTTCAAACTATAGTACAATTTAGTCTTTCAACTTTAGAAAACTCTGGTTTTAGTCCTTTTTACCAAATTTTTTTAACTTTATTTGTTGTTTCAAACACGTTTCTCAGTTAACATTGAAGCAAAAATGTGTCAAACAGTGTAAACAATCCAAATGCTATAATGTAACGTGCTTGAAACAGCAAATAAAGTTTAAAAAATTTGGTAAAAAGGACTAAAACCATAGTTTTCTAAGGTTGAAGGACTAAATTGTACTATAATTTGAAAGAGAGACTAAACACAAAAACGGCCAATAATTGGGGGGACGAAAAACATATTTAACCCAAAAGAAAAATATAACAAGTGAAATAAAATCTTTTAATATTATCAAGTTATATGCCACACAATCAATAACTGGTCACTTCATTTAGTTTTGACTAAGAAATAATTATACAGCTAGTGTTTTTAATGTCCTAAATTAAAAGATCAACTTGAACAATTTTTATAAAATATGAAATAATTGTAAACATAAAAAAAAAAAAGATAAAAACACTTCAAACACTTTAACTAAACCAATATACCAAAATAGGTATTAGACGAAAGAAATACCAAACATTTTAACTTTTATAAGGGTTCACCCTTAATTTGAACTACGCCTAGTTTTTTTTTGAAGATGATTAAAGTGAAGAAAATCAACGCCAAGGTGAATCCCTCAAATGTCTTCATGAAGTCTGCTCTTAAGAGAAAAAGCTCATACATTGTTTTTTGAACTTATAAAATGTGGATTATCGACGGTAGTCCAAAATAAAAAGGTGGCAATCCATGATAGAGTTTGTAGATTTTAATATATTGAACTCTTTTTTGGATGCACATTTGGTGGATGTATATAGGATGATCATCGGATAGTTATCTAGATTTGTATGATGTCAAGCATCTTATAACTTTAGAGTCGCCTTATTTGTTTAGTGTGTTTGATGACTTCGAGTATATCATGTCATGAACAGATAATTCTTATATAATTTACTTTGTTTTTATTGGAGTTAGTTAAAAGTCCTCAATATTTTTATTATTAAGATAGAAGATTCATATTTAACCAACACACAACATTAATAAAATCTGAATTATTATAAATAAAATTTTGATATTTTCAATTATTATAAATAAAATAATTTTTCCATTTAAACATGTCATTCATATATAACATTATTATTGTTTAAATAATTTTTTTTTATTAATCACGGTATTTTATTTCACTCTCCATTTACATCAATAAAATATTTAAAGTTTTGTTAGCTTGTATAATATAGAGATCCAAAAAAAAAATCTTTGATGTAAATTTTCCAAATTTTCTGCTAAAAATTGTGACTGGATTTTGGGTTTTTCCAAGAGTTGAGTTTCATGTAAGACGTGCCCATTGAACACAACAAAGTAACACAACCTATTCGATGAAAAGGACAATAATAAGAGAATCTATCAAACCTAAGTCAAAAACTTTGTTAACATAACTCATTGGTTGTGTCACTCTTTAATACACTCAGAGGATGTTTGTGTTGGGTGCTTCCTCCGCCGCAGCCACCACCGCCGCCGCCTCTACCACCGCAGCCACCATCCCCTCTCGCATTCTCTGTGGAACTCTTCACTCTCCTTATTCCCTCACTACCCCCCATAACTTATCTTCCCATCTCCTATCCAAAACTTTGGTATTCTTCTTTTTCTCCTTTTTTCGCTGTCTTCAGTTTATTCTCTAAAGTTGTGTTGCTGCTTTTTTATATTATTGTTTAGCTGCTTATATCTGATTTTTTTTTTTTGTTGCTAATTGGTATTGGTTTTCAAATGGGTATGTTCAGGTGCGGTCATCTTCACTGCATTTCAGGGGTGTTCCCATCAAAGCCATGGCGGAGACTGATACCATAGCAGCCTCTAAAATTGCTTCTTCTTCCTCTGTCCCTGGTACTTTTCAATTCCACCACCTCTTTTCTTTCGTGTTTTCAATTGTTTTATTTAGGGGTTTTGTTTGTTTATTTTTCACCCCTCTAAGGATAGCCAAAAAGAATATTTTTTTATCTAACGGGGTGATTTACACAATACCACATCTGTGGCTTCAAATGGAGTGGATTGCATTCGTGTCTTTGTTTTCTGATCTCAAATGGTGGTTATATTTCTCTCTTAATGCCGTTTTTTTATTTTTTATTGCATGACCTTGTGTGATTAATCCGCACTGAGTTTTTCAGAGACTTTGGACTTAACTAGTTTTTCTGGTCCCTTTTCTATCGCACTAAGCTATTCATTACTTCCTGTAGTAGTATAGAGAATAATTGATTCTGTGGCTGATGATTATTTGGTAACTGTCAATTATGACTGATATGCAACTTAACTCTATTTTCTCGTTGTTCATATCCAGTGATATGAGTTGGTTGGTAATGCATTAGAAACTATTTGTTTTGCAACTTTTGTTTGTCTTCAATTTAGCATTTACAGAGCTATCTTCAAATGTCTGAGCCTTTTGACTACTAAGGATCACTATTAAGTTTGTATTTATTATTTGTGATTTCAGTTTAGACAGACATGTTTACTTTAATTTGTAAGTGTCAAAATATACCCATATTTTACCCTTTGGTGATGTTTTCTATACTTTAAAATGTAAAGATAACTGTTTCTGACATACAATGTTTTTCTGTGACACAGGGACCAAGCAAGCCTTGATATCATTGTCAGATAAGAAGGATCTTGCATTTGTTGGCAATGGACTCCAGGAATTAGGGTAAATAAATTATTACAATTAATGAGTTTCTCTCTAATATGTTAGAATACTATTGCTTCTTGTACTCCTTTATTTTATTGTTTTATACTATTTATTCGCGCTTGTTTTTTTATATGTGGTTTGTGGAATCTCGAGAAGCTTCAGTTGCTATAGTGAACTATTGACAGTTCCTCTATTAAATTGTAGATACACTATTGTTTCAACTGGAGGAACAGCTTCTGCTTTGGAGAAGGCTGGAGTAGCTGTTACTAAAGTAGAACAGCTTACTCAGTTCCCTGAAATGGTGTGTGCGCGTTGCTGCTTGAGTTCTCCTCTCTAAACTCTCATGAACAATTCTAGTGCTGGAACTTCTGATGATACGTCTATGAATTATTATGTGACTTGGCCCTGTTTGGATAAACATTTTTATTAGAACTTCTACAAAAGACAATAAGGATGTCAAATGAATTAAGTTTCTCCTGCACTTTAACTGTTATAGAAGCTCTATAATCTAACCTCTCCAAAAATTGACGTGTATAAGTTGATTTTAACTTGTCATGATAAGCTTAATCAATTTACCTTATTTTTGTCTCTACTATAAGTGTTTTCTAATTGCTTAGTCATGCTGTTTTGAATGTTTTTATTGGATTATAAGGCTTTAGTTTTCTGCTGATATTTTCCTGCGGAACTAGCTGTTATGGTGTTTCTTTTATTGTAACTTTAATGGTTTCTATTGAATGTTAGCAGCCACATCTGTACATGGTCCCAAAAGTTTTAGTCTGTATCAGCATCATGACTCCTCATTTTTTGGTTACTTAAACCAACATTTCCAATATGGAAATTTTGGACTGTCATAGTTGCAAACTTTTTAGAGTTTAGATTGATGGCTAATCTCCTTGCTTTGGTAATCTTATAAATGTTGGCACCCTCGGCAGAATAGATATGTTATAAATTTGGTATTCAAACCCATGGCCAATCATTCCTCAAGTTACAACTTTTACCATTGTGCCTGGGTTTGCTCTCAGTGTGGACTTACTAGCAGAATGTTGTGGCTTTTTTCACAGCTTGATGGTCGTGTCAAAACTTTGCACCCTAACATACATGGGGGTATCCTGGCTAGAAGGGACCTAAAACATCATATTGAAGCTCTTAATACACATGGAATTGGTAAGTTATGTTGCTATCAACTGCTATTACAAGCGCACGGTGCTAGTTTTCTGTTCTGTTTATGTTGTGCTCATTCATTTTGGGAGGTTGCATATGCTTTTGCTTAAAGTTTCTCCTTTTAGGTACTTTTGATGTTGTGGTGGTGAACTTGTACCCATTTTACGATAAAGTCACATCAGCTGGTGGCATTGAATTTGAGGATGGAATTGAAAATATTGACATTGGTGGTCCAGCCATGATTAGAGCTGCTGCAAAGGTGGTTTTTTTTGACTGAATATGGCAAACCTCAATAAATTTGACCTCTTGACATCATTCATAAATCTTTATCTTGTCATGAAAACTTAAAAGGCTTTTCTAAAATGGCTCAGAAAATATCCTATCACCGATCTGACATATGTGGAAAGTATAAGAACCCTGTTCATTGCATACTGTCTTTGATCTGAATTTTTTAGTTTTTCTATTGAAGTATTTTGAGTATATAGTGATAAATTCTTATTCGAGCAGAATCACAAGGATGTTTTAGTAGTGGTTGATACAGAAGATTACCCAGCTCTTCTGGAATTTCTTAAAGGAAACCAGGATGATGAAAAGTTCAGGCTAAAACTTGCATGGAAAGCTTTTCAACATGTTGCTTCCTATGACTCTGCAGTATCTGAGTGGTTGTGGAAGCAGAGTGTGGGAGGTACTTCTGTTTCAAGTTTGTGAGGAATTGATTATTGATTCACACTCAATTGTTGTTATTTCGTTTCCTCAGTGAGATGGAAACGTACATTACAGAAAAAGGATGATAATCTAATAATATAATCCTAGAATGTTAAAGCTTCATCTATAGCCAGCAGATTAGTTGGTGTACAAATTTTGAAGTTTGTGAAATCAATGAAAAAAAATTGAAATTATATATTTAATTCCGAAACATGAACAGAACTGTCTGTATATTATGCGAGTATACTGAATATGTATATTTAGTTTAAATATTTCTAGTGCTGTTGTTAATATTTATGTTCTCAATAGATTTACTTATTCTGTATTTGATGACAGATAAATTTCCTCCTAGCTTAACGGTGCCTCTTTCACTCAAAAGTTCTCTCCGTTATGGTGAAAATCCCCATCAAAAAGCTGCATTCTATGTCGACAAAAAACTTTCTGAGGTTAATGCTGGTGGAATTGCTACAGCCATCCAACACCATGGAAAGGTGGGAGTCAACACACTAATTTCTTTCATCATCATCATCTAAATTTACTGCTAAATGTATTTCATATATTTAAGAGTTTGTGACTGAAAAATTGTACCGTTTCTATAAATCTTCATGTAATAATCCTAACATTACAACCTTAACATTATCATGCAGGAGATGTCATATAATAACTACTTGGATGCTGATGCAGCTTGGAACTGTGTATGTGAGTTTAAGAACCCCACCTGTGTAGTAGTGAAGCATACCAATCCTTGTGGAGTAGCATCACGTGATGATATTCTTGAAGCCTACAGACTAGCTGTTAAAGCCGATCCTGTGAGTGCATTTGGTGGAATTGTAGCCTTTAACGTGGAAATTGATGAGGTAAATATTCTATTTGAATTTTTGTCTGATTTTTTCTTCTTTTCAGGTGATACAAAGTGATCCAGTCACTGGTTTTTCATTTTAAGACAAGGAGGAAACAATATTATATAAGTAATGTTTTTAATATTTTTCATATATTTTAGGCACTTGCTAAAGAAATTCGAGAATTCAGAAGCCCCACAGACGGTGAGACAAGGATGTTTTATGAAATAGTAGTTGCACCCAGCTACACAGAGAAGGGACTTGAGATTCTGCGTGGAAAGTCCAAAACTCTAAGGATTCTTGAAGCCAAAAAGAATGAAGCGGGAAAGCTTTCACTCAGACAGGTTGGTGGAGGTTGGTTGGCTCAGGATTCAGATGACTTAACCCCACAAGACATCAAGTTCAACGTGGTCTCTGGGAAAGCTCCACAAGATGATGAACTTCGTGATGCAGAGTTTGCATGGTTGTGTGTGAAGCATGTCAAAAGCAATGCCATAGTAATAGCTAAGGTTGTAATCTCTCATACCATGAAACTTTTCTCTGCCTTATGTAATAGGTTCAAGAAACTGATCCCTTTTGTTATAATCTTCTGCAGAACAACTGTATGCTAGGTATGGGAAGTGGGCAACCAAACCGTGTGGAGAGTTTGAGAATAGCAATGAGGAAAGCCGGAGATGATGTTAAAGGAGCAGCCTTGGCCAGTGATGCCTTCTTCCCATTTGGTAAGTCTTATTTTCATATAAAATATTTGCAATACCAACATTCTTTCTTAGTATCTTTCTTTTCATGTTCATGCAACTGAATCTTGTGCTGGAGGATTTTCCTCTATTGTGAGAAGCTGAACTACCTTTTTGCTGGATAAACATAAACATCATTATGATGAGATTTTCAGTTCCCATCAAACCATCACAAGACAATGGTAAATTGTTAAATAATGAAAAGAAAAACTCACCCCAGTGACAGAAGAGTCCTTGCTATGTGAAAGTAAACTAGTTTAGAGTATAAGTTGGTTTCTCTTTTTGATAATTCTGTTAACATGGATGCATCTAAATCTATGAACAGCTTGGAAAGATGCTGTGGAAGAAGCATGTGAAAGTGGAATTGGTGTTATAGCAGAACCAGGTGGGAGTATCAGGGACCAGGATGCCATAGACTGTTGTAACAAGTATGGTGTTTCACTACTCTTTACCAATGTCAGGCACTTTAGGCACTGACTGAATTTTGCCTTTCTACTTCAACTTTCTGTTTCTGTTATCCAACCGGTGTTGCTCAGACTTGTGCTTCCAGTAGGTAGCACTGAAACCTGTATGAGTAAGGATGGTTCCATCCAATTTACATAGAAAAAATAAATTGATAATCTCCTACATTTCAATATCTTGTAGCTTATCCATAAAATAATTTAGCTTATCTAGAGTTGTTTTTTATTTCTCTTAAAGTGTTTATAGAGAAGTTTGTTGAAATAAACTCAATTTTTGGATAGGTTTGAATAACACAAATCACTCAATTATACTAAGATTGAGAGGACTGACCAACAACAGTAAGGGACACCAATTTAAAAATTTAAATTTTTAATAAAATATGTGTAGGTGTTTTTTTTAATATTTCAAAACATATTCCATATTTAATATTACAAATATTAATAATGTATTTTTCATGTCACCAGTAATATTATCCATATTATTGTTTTCTTATGTATTGAGTTGCATAGATTCGCAGTAGATATTCGCTTCCAAAACTACCATTACCAAATTCATCATCACCTTCAGCTCATGAGAAAGAGTTGTTGGGAATAATTCAGAATAGTTTAAAATCAATTCCACTTTTTTTCGTGAAAGTGCATTTTTTTTAGTCGCTTTGAAGGCTTTATCCATAATTTTTTTTTTCTTTTCAATTATCCGTTTTCAAAATATTTATTATTATCTTAATAAAAGTATTAAAATAATAGTTATAAATTACGGAAATGAGGCCCTTATAGCAATTATGACAAATATTTAAGAAGGGAAATGCTCAAAAGGATTAGCATTCAAGAAAATTGTAATTGTAATAAATTACATCATAAACTGGTCAACTATATTCTATAAACAGTAAGATTAATGTTGTATCAATGTATATAAATTTATATACAAAGTTCACAGAAAAATACTCCTACCTTTCAACTTCATAAAAGAAATATATGATAAAAAAATTATCCAAACAAATTACGACTTTAAATTACTTTTTTTCCAATTAAATTAATACCAATTCCACTTATATAAGACAATTCTTCAACTTTAATTTTTAATCAATTCTTGCATTTCTATATAATTACTTCTTTTCACCTTAAAATACGAAGTTCCAATATGGTCAGAGTATATCTGTTTAACAATATCATCAAAAAATTTCAAACTCATTAGAAAATAATATTTCCATAAATGATATACAATTAGATAATACACCATTATTAGTTTCAAAAAACTCTTCAAATTGGTTTAATTTCTTTTCTCAATATAAAATGAAAATGAAATCTGTGTCCAGTGCTACAAAATTAAAATAGATCATATTGGCAAATGCTTAGTTACACGATATACGATGAATAATAAAAAATTATAGCCTTGAAATCAGTTCAATCTACCTTTAATCTTCATTTCATAAGTAAAAAAAAATAAAAAAGAGAATTATATCCAAATGAAAAATCAAAAGAAAAATTGTGACAATATGATCTAATAAAAGACTGAAAGCAAGAACATCATAAACATTAAGCAACGTCCAATAAATAGAAAGACACTCAGTCTAAAATCAAAATTTGCGCATAATCTGTTATCATCACATCTCTCTAACAAAAACCCAAAATCTTAATAGTGCTTATGGCAGCAGACTAGCTCTCAATGGCAGTTTACGGATCAAGGTGCAACCACAATACGTCCAGCAACTTGATCAAGATCCCGCCGGCCACTGGAAGTGATTCTCCTGCCACTGAAACAAAAGGTGTACCAATGTTATCACATGAATAATAAAAATGCTCAGATTCTTATGCAGAAGGAATAAACAAGAATAGCACCAACAATTGCCAAAGACAAGCTATGCAACAGGACTCATTAATTGCCCAAGATAAGCTATAACTGTGATAGGATCCTTAACATTGTAGTGTAGCTAATATAAAATGTAGGAGGCTACAAAATTAGAGAAGAGCTTACCCTTTGGTGTCCAGTTCAATGATGTTCATGGTTTGCAACTGCTGAAGAATGTGACGGGCAATGGCACCACTGCTCTTGCAGAAATGAGGAGGACGGCTACCGTTCCTCTTGCTCCCGCCATAAATCCTCTGAAATGCACCAACACCAAGTCCTCCTCTCAAGTATATCTTTCTTGCCATGGAAGCTGACATTGTTCAATATTTGAATTAAACACACAACACAACTCACTACCATCTCATTGAAATTTTCATTAACAAAGTGCTATTGGCCAGAAAATGCTTTAGGAAAACACAATCAACAACAAAAAGGAAACTCACCAGCTCTAACATAGTACCAGTCAGGATCATAGGGAGCCAACTCCTTAAATCTTGCTGTTTTGACAATATCAGTCCACTCAGGCAGCTCCATCTGGTTAGAACAAAAAGAAGAATTTAAATCAACGTATCAATAACAGGATATTTTAAATGCCATTACGGACATAAGCCACTCATTGTTCAGAGAACAAGTCACAAATAAACAAACCCAAAACACAAAGAACTTGATTACAACATATGAAAGACCTTTCTAGAACATATGAAAGACCTTTCTAGAACTAGGTCAATACATTGCTAAAAGAAGGAGACCAAGCCCAAATGACAAACAGATGCTTCCTTCTGAATCAAATACACATTCCAATATCTATCTCCTATTCCACAACTAATACATTTGTTTAAATATAACAATGCTTACTTATGATCAAACTCGACACAGAAAAACTCACTCATATACCTGGGGTAAATGTCAAACAATCGCATCCAAGTGGGGACCTTTAAAACAACCCAATTCAAACACACGCAACCTTATACAGAAAACAATTAACACAAAAACATTGGCATGACCACTTAAGAAAAGCATCACAAAAAAATAGACAAAATCAACAATACTCCTATAACCCACTATAAAAGTAAAATCAAAATGAATCAGAAGCAGTTCACACAGAATGAATCAATCAAAACAGAAAAAATGGCTTTGCATTAAACTCATAATCTCAAATTTGAGACCAGTTTTTGATTGAAAAATGACAGAAGGAATGACCTTGCCAGATCGCTTAAGATGAGAAGAGTACGCCTTGACAAACTCGTGGGGAGAAACATCCTTCACAGTCCTTGCAGTGGCCATGGCGGCTTCTGGTTGTGGTTGATGCACAGACACAGAGAACAAAGGTGGCCTTAGGTTATGCCGCGTTCTCTATCTATCAGAATATCTAACAACACCAAAAAAATAGGGTTTGTGTGTCAAATATTAGGGTTTTGGTTGAAACTTTTGACGCGGCCCAATGAATATTGGGCCTCGACTCTTCGCAAATGGATTAAAGCCCATAGTGTAATACTTTTTTCTTAAGAAATTATTAGAAGTTTATGTTTGTGAATTCTTTTTCATTCTTCTATGAATAAGATAATCATATAAAGCTAAAAAAAGGTCACATAATTTATATATATATATATATATATATATATATATATATATCTTCCAATTTTAGATATAAAATTTAAATTTATATATCAAATTTTAATATATTTTTATTTTTTAAATAAGTAAATATAATGTTTTATTAATTTTTTTACATATTAAATAATGTTTTATATTCACATCAAACAGTATGTTAAAGGTCAATCAAGATCAACTAAAAATATATTCATTGTCAACAAATAAAAAAAAATTAACACAAAAAAGTTAAAAAGTTATATTTATTATTTTTAAATTTTAAGATTAAATTGTATTAAAAATTGAGATAATAAAAAATTTTCTCAAAATTTCGAATAGAAATGTTTAATTTTTTAAAAAACAAAATGATACATCAAAACACAAAAAAATAAAATAAAAAGATATGTAATTCTTTTAATATAAATTAAAAATATAAATTAAAAATATAAATTAATAGCATAGATTACAGAGAAGGATTTTATAACTAAGTTTAAATTTCAAATTAAATAAACAACACAATTCTTCAAAAATCAGAAATTTAAATCATCACCAACTATCATTAGGGTTCGGAAGCGTCTTCAATCTTCATGTCGATTTTCCGCCAATGTCTTTTCTCTATCAAGTATCTTTCTTTCCTCTTTATGTAGAGTGGTTTTTACCACCATTTGCATGCATTTGGCTTCTATTTCTTATTTCTTATAAAACTAAATTAATTAATATCGCTCTCCCCAATCTTTACCATCGTTTGATGTACACGTCAAGCCTCATTTTCTGTTTCTTCCACTTCTATGTTGCGTAACTGGAACAAAATGTAGCGTAGATTTTTGTTTTTACTTTAAAGGTAATCTTTTTTTCTTTTTGGGTTTTGTTTTTTTGGAGGGAACTTTATAGGGTTGCTATTGTTTCTCTTATTTGTAGGAGACAGGGGCATTCTGTGGAGGTTTCAGGATTATTGTTATGTGGGATAAAACATGACACTGAGAGGTATCTCAGTCGTAAGAACGTTTGTGGCTGTTATCCTGCATTGTCAGGTGCAAAAAATGATTTTTTAAGAGAGGAAAGTTACCATACTTCACCCGTTATTGGAAAGTTCTTTATGGGTAGTCGCCATTTGTCTTCTTTGGTTAATGAGAAAAGTTGGTATGAGAATGTTTTGAATGAAACAGTTTTGGAACTTGAGAAATCCCTTTCAGCTATGGCCAGTGGGGACATTAATTTGGAGGAAGAAGTTCAGCAACAATTTGAGCTAAAACCTAGACGTTTGGATGATCCTATGTCGGAATATGCAGATGACCTGTTCCTTGGCTGTCGTGAGCCTTTGAAGAGGAAGACTTCTTTGGAGTTGTTAAGAACCGTTATGAACAGTCCAGCCCCCTCCCTTCCTGGTATTCTGAAAAGATTTGCTGAAGCAGTGGAGGATTTGAGCCATTTAGAGGCTCCAAAGATTGTATTTATTCTCTGGAAGCATCATATGTATTACAAGGCTTTGAAGGTGCTTTCTGCAGTTTCTCTTAATTTGCTTAGCCAAGTTTTTTGCAAAATTTATGGGTGGTTTCATATTGGTAAAAACTGATGCTAGTCTCTCAAGGGCATTGTTCTTCTACTCTTCTTTTAATATGTTTTTTAAATCCGAAGATGCATGTATTTGAATGATTTTAGTTATAAAATTTTTGAAATGCCAAGTATCCTCTTGGAGTTCAGTATGCTTAAATACCAGATTCTTTGCTTGTTTGTCTCCATGTTGAGGTCCAAGAGACCAGCTGGTATTATGGCCAGTGAAGCTGCATTTTCTATTTTATACACTGTACTGGATTTAATTTCATACATGCCTTTGCTAAATAGCTTGAGATTTTAAAAGAATTGGTTCGTGACTTGATATTGGAGCCTCTATGAGTAGCTGTTCAGGAAATCCTTGTTGTCAACTCTACGTTGATTTTAGCACAAGACAGGGTGGGTTGCATCAAGCCCAAATGCCTTTTCTTTTAAAGGGATGTGTTAAGAGCCGTGGAACTGTTCATTTGCTTTCACCAACAACTCAAAGCTTTTCAGATAGTTGGTTTATAACATGTTATGCTTTCATTTTTCATGAATTGGTAGCTTTTAGGTTCTGTTTGGTGAAAAGAATTATGATAATTATCCAATCCTATAATCTGATATTTGTTGTACTGTGCATCAAACACTTGATTTGATTATATATTGTTCTATAATATTCTAATCTCAGCGTATTATATTCTCTCATCCTTTCATATATGTCCACTAGGCGAGCCCTTAGTTATGAATAATTATCTGTGCAATAAAAGAAGAAATCAAGTTACTTGTAAAAGGGATAAGAGTGAAATTTGTATGTATGATTCAATACATTTAGAATGTTATTGAATCTGCAGGATTAGTATTGTCTCTTACGTTTTTAGCGTGCATTAAATTATTAAACACGTTAAGAGGCTGAAAATGTTTTCTTTCCGCTGTTATCTGTTTTGCAGATTTTGGAATGGTTGGAGACCAAGAAACAATTTGAGCATAGTGAAAATGCCTATGCCTCTCGTCTCGATTTAATAGCCAAGGTCCAGGGAGTTGATGTGGCAGAGAAATACATGAAGAATGATGTGCCAGACTCTTTCAAAGGTGAATTACTGTACAGAACTCTTCTAGTAAACTTTGTCCGCTCTAGCAACATGGAAAAATCACTGGCAGTTTATGAAAAAATGAGAAGTTTAGGTTTGCCAATTACTATCTACACTTTGAATCAGATGATCATTTTGTACAAGAAGTATGACAGAAGAAAGATACTCGGCATATTTTCCTTTATGAAGAACAAAAATTTAACTCCATCTCATCTTACATACAGGATTCTGATAGCCACCAAGGGTGAAACTGGGGACATAATAGGGATGGAGCAATTAGTTGACGATATGAAATCTCATGGTTTGCAACCTGATATTCATTTGCTGACAGACTTGGCCAGATTCTATATTTCTGAGGGATGTAAAGATAAAGCCATCTCTATACTGAAAGAAATAGAACGAGTAAACTCACATGAATATATTAGAGCACATAATAAACTGTTCTCTCTCTACGCCTCTCTTGACATGACTAGTGATGTAAGCAGAATATGGAACCATTGCAAGTCAGACCCCACAATGATGGAGTGTGAAGCAGCAATAGGAGCATGGGGCAAACTGGGCGAAGTTGAGGAAGCGGAAGCAGTATTTGAAATGGCGATGCAAAAATTTAAGGGCCCACAATCCAGGCTCTTTTCTGAACTTCTAAGAGTTTATGCTCTGAATGACCAAATATCGAAAGGTAAGGACTTTATCGAGCGAATGAGGCATTCTAGATTTTGGTCTGGTCCACTGCTTTGGGATGGACTTGTGAGATTCTATGTTAAAGCTGGTGATGTGGAGAAGGCAGCTTCGATTTTAAGTAAGGCTGTCGAAAGGCAATGTGGGCGTGCAGTGAAGCCATTATTCAGATCTTACATGGTTGTGATGGAACAGTATGCAAATTGTGGAGATGTATATAATACTGAGAAATTGTTCCATAAAATGAGGCAGTGTGGATACACTGGTCGTCCTAGGCCATTTCAGATTCTGATTCAGGCTTATTTGAAGGCCAAAATCCCTGTTTATGGGATCAGAGAAAGAATGAAGGCTGAAAATGTTTTCCCGAGTAAAGAATTTAGCATGCAGTTGACAGAAATTGATGCACTGAAGTGATGCACTGAAGAGTGTTTACGTAATAGACCCCTAGTATGTTTAAGTTATGAGATAGGTGCTCCATTAATTGCATTTTAACAAGAGACCAATTATATATTCAACAAGGGAAATATTATATTATATTCTGGCTAAGATTGTTACATGCTACTCTGCCACAACTCGCCGTTTAACAGAGTATTCCATTCTTGTGCAGTGTAAGCAGTTAAAAATGGGCTTATTTCTAGTTATACATTTTTATGTTTCCTCAGAGGAACGGGGAGGCACTTTATCTCTTATGTTTAAATAAACATGGTCAATGACAGTAACGTGCACAATCTTGTGTTGAGAAAAAAAAATTCAATATTAACGTATTTCGTAGGGTACTTGTATGCTGTCCTTTTCTAAAAATAATCTGCTAAAATGAATCTTTTAACGCAGTAACCTGAAGATTCAATCAACAGGGAGTTCTGATGTGCTACTGAACTTCCCTTCAGTCCTGTTTTTGTTTTAATCCTAAGTTAAAATTGTTTGTTAATTTTTCATTTTAGAAGTTGTACTAATTTCTATACGTGTCAATTTAAAAACCGTGTTTGTTTTAAATGTTTGTCAATGAAAACAGGCTTCTGTTCAACCCAACTTGTTCAAGATGTTTGTTAGGCACAAGTTGCCAAAACTCAACACACAACGTTTTGAAATTTTATTTTTTTTCGGAATGTCTTTTTTCTTTGCTCTTCCAGGGTTTGTGGGTATAGCAATCTCGACTTAAACCCATCCAAATTAGTTCAAATGCCAAAAGGATTAGAAAGAATCCAACCACTTATCTGTCAGTAGTAATATTTTCTGCAACATTCAGCAACCAGTGTGTAATTATATCAGCAAAAGAGCTTTCTTTAAGGTTAACTGCCACAGTTCCAACCCACAGCGCAGGGAAAGATTTAGCATCTGATTGTTATTGTGAATACACACACAGGTCTCCATCTCATAATGTTTCTAAAGGACATCTCGGCCTTTAGTCCTTTACTTTTGCAGAAAAAAATATGCCTTTACACCTCCTTGAAACATAGTAAAGTTAACATGTTTTTTCTTTAGCATCTTAATGAAGAACATACCCCAAATTTTCCTCCTCGCTTGATGCCTTCAAAAACAGAACAAAAAGCAAACTACACAATCACACACACACCAAGACACGTAGTTAAAAATATCACAAAAACCATCTTCTAAGAAAGAAGAAAACACCCTCTCTCTACAATCACACACCCCTTCAACCATTTCAAAGGACTACGACAATGATAACATGATATACAACTTGAAAGAACCATAGATGATTACTTCATTATTTAGCAACATGTAAAAAGAGCAAGTCTGAACCAACCAAAGCACTTCCACCTTGTGGTTCAGCTCACAGAATTCAATCAGAACTTAGGAAGTTCTATATATACCAAGTAAAAAACAAAAACGTACCGAAAAAAAAAATCCAATACCATTCCATACTATACCACAACTCTATTGTGCGCCGGTAGCTAACTGGACATTGATTGATCCATTCCCGTTCTTCTTCTCCTTCTCAAAAATTTAGAATCTAACAATCATCATTGTCACCAGTGATGTATAAAACCTTAGATCATTGATCATTTCAGCCCCCTTCTTCTTCTTCTTCTACAAAATTTAGAACTTGGCAGACATCATTCTCGTCAGTGCAAAAATAAGGCTTCTTTCCAACCAATTCAGCAACTCTCTTCGCAGCACCAGAGTCTCTGGGACTTTCATTAACACACTTAACAGTCTTAATCTTCGGAAGCACCATCACTTCACCCGCCACCATTGACGAAACAGCTTCTTCTTCTTCCCCGTTCTTGGGAATCTCCCACCTCTTCTTAACCCTAATCTCACTCCCTCCCTCTGGCAACGACCTCTTCCTCACATCACCACCGCCATTATACCTACTCGCCACCATCCTACCCTGCTTCACCGTCTTCTTGTTACTCTCACACACCGATTTCACCTTCTCCCTCTCAAACATCTTCCTCGCCTGAATCTGACCCTGAACCACCGAACTTTCCTCTTTCTTCTTCACTCTACCAACGGTCTTCGCCCTCGATTCTTCGTCGATCTCCGGAAGCTTCCAGAAACACGATTTCCGGCGACTCTGCGTGGTGGCCGGCGTCGCCGCTATCTCCGCCGGCCCCATACTCATCCCTCGCCGCCACGCGTTGTGATTATTATTAGTGCTCTTTACCTTAGTCTTCGGCGTTTCTTCGAGTTTTCTCAAAACGGCGGCGTTCGGGCGCGGCTCCATGAACTTCGCGGGAACGGCTCTGCCCACCACGCGCTTTCCGCGCTTGGCCTTCTCGAGACGCAGAGCGTCGAGGCGAGTGGTGAGGCGCGTGATCTCGCGCTCGATTGCTTCGATTTCGTCGTCGATGTTTCGGTTGTCATCGGAAGAGAGAGCGAAAGCCTTGGTCTTGGTGTTCTTCTTGGGTTTCGGGGAGGAATTCAGTGCGGTAGGACTCAGGTTTTCTTTGGTGCACTCGGAGGAAGACCAAGAAGTCTTCATCGGGAAGAAGGCGTCGCCGCCGTGGTCGTCGAAGGCGGCGTTGTTCCACACTTGAATGTCGTTCATGGTTATTGTTGATGTCGTTTTGGTCGCTGTTGTTGCGTTTTTTAGGTTGATCGTTTAGGAATTTGAATCAGAATCTGAATCTAGTTGTTTTTTTGAATGGAAGAGAGTGAGGGAATTATTTGTATTTTGAGAAAAAGTGACCGTTGGAGAAGGAAGAATGAAAGGAAATCAAATTAGACGTTGGTGAAGGCTCCATCTAGGCCGTTGGATAGGAAACGGCTCCTCATTCATCACGCTCCGATATGAATTAAAGTTCATAGATTAGGGAAGTATTATGTTCTAATATTTTTTAAATATCTCGATAATGTAATAAAAAATAATTCAAATTAAATATTGATGATGAAAATATTTGTATATTGTTACTATTTGAAACATTTTTTTTTTTAATTCAATGAGAGATTAAATTTTATAATTATTTTAAAAGTTGTACTTGAAGTGAGTGATTTTTAACTAGTATAATAGTGATACAGTTCACAAGAAGAAGAATTGTGGACTTTTTGAAGAATGGTAGAAAATCCAATGATTCTAAACTATTGTTGCGCTGGAATTTGACTTTATTTATATATGTATCAATTGGGAGTAAGCTGAAAATAGAAAGAAAATAAAAAGAAAGTAAAAGAAAAAGATAAGTAAATGTAATATTTGAATAGATAGAGATAACAAAGATCTAACGTAATTTCTTTTTTGTCTGGATGAAAAGAAAAAGAAGCGTGAAAAAAAAGTAAATATATCATATGTAAAATATATTCTATGCAACACTAAAATTTAATTTTTATTTTATTATTTTTCTTATAATATAATAAGATCGAGGGATTGAAAATATGCAGAACATAAATGTGAAATGTTTTCTCAACTATCGATAACTAAAGAGACAATTAAGGTTGACTATTGATGAATTTAGCAATTTTATAGTGATGTTGATATAAGTAAAACTATAATAGGATGTTATGGATGAGAAATAATTCAATAAAAACTCAACTATTGTGGAATATAGGGAAAGATTTAGGTTGGTGACGAAGAACACATTATAAAACAAATAAGAGAAAATGGAAGCCAGGGATAATAATTTTAAGAAAGAGAAGGGAATAAAGAGAGGATTAATGAAAATTATTAGCTTTAACATCAGAGGATTTGGTGGCTCGAAGAAGGCTGATACATAAAAAAACCTTAGTCGCTAAGGAGGAAATAGATATAATATGTATTCAAGAGACAAAAATGACAAATATAACCAAAGAGAAATGTTATACGTTATGGGGAAATAATAATATAGATTGGGTTCATTATGGATCAGAGACACTGGTGGCATATTAAGTATACTCAAAATGTGTTATTTCTAATGAGAATATGTTAATATATACAAAAAAATAAATAAATAAATAGATGAATGGTTGACATCTACCATTTTTTCGCTCAGATACTGTATTATAGTTTCATTGCTATTATTTTAAGATACATACAGAGACATAATTATGGCATGATAAGGAATAATATTTTATTCTTAACCCCACTCTTTTCTCTTCTTATGAATGTCCCGCTTGTCTAAAAATGAATCAAATTGACTCACGCCAAACAATTTGGTCAAAAGACCAATAAGTTAAGAGTGTGGGAATATATAAACAGGTTGAATATGATTTTGTTGTATTTCGTTATAAATAAGATGTATTTCATCACAAATAAGATGGCATTGTACTTCAATATACTTCGTCCGTTAATGAAAACAGGATTCTTGACGATGTGAAGGACAACTTGATTGTCACAATAAAGGTTCATGGGCTCAAAGTGGGGAATACCTAGACTCAAAAGAAGACCTTGAAGCCATTTCAACTCACAAGTTATGTTTGCCACACATCGATATTCTACTTCAACAAAGGATTGAGAAACAATGTGTTACTTCTTGGTTTTCCATAAGATTAGGGATTGGCCAAGAAAAATAAGCCACCCTCTGAGAGAGTGACGCGTGAGAGGACAAGTAGCCCAATTTAAGTCACACCATCCATAATGGCGAAGGTTACTTTTCCTTTTAAAAAGCACACCCTAGCTCGATTGACCGTTTAAATAATGCACCACATATAGTGTAGCATGTTAATGCTCCTATAGTGGTTATTGCATAAACTAATATAGAACATGAACATTGTAGGATAATCCAGGTCTTGTAAAATATAAGTAAATAAGGGATCAACAAGGTGTCGATATTGGCTCGAGTTAGAGAGAAGATCACCATTAGCCAAGGCCAATCGATGATTTTCTTTGATGGGAGTGAACATTGGTCTTCCTCTAAGCAATCCTGCTTCAACAATGATGTCCAACACATATTTCCGTTGACACAAGAAAAGTTTTGTAGCAAACCAAGTAACCTCCACCCCCAAGAAAGTATTTTAATTTACCTAAGTCGTACATATGGAAACATTGATGAAGATAACTTTTGAATTTCGCAATTGCTTCACTGTGATTACTAGCAATGACAAGATCATCCACACAAACTAACATAACTAGTTGTACAACTTCTTTTCGAAAAATGAACAAGGAATAATTTGATTGAGAGTGTTGGAACCCGTCTTGATCAAGGGCATTTGAGAGCTTAGCAAACCAACATCGAAGGGCCTGAAAAAGTCCATAAATGGACTTGCGAAGACGACACACCATACCATTCTAAGACAAAGTCCATAAATGCATGTTTTTAAATGTAGACTTTGAGAAAGCATATGACATGGGATTTTTTTCTCTTGTACACGTTGGATAGGTTTTATTCTAGTGATGGAAGCCCAATAGTTCAGTTTCAACCAACTAAGGGCTAAGATTAGGAGACCTACTGGCCTTTTTCATATTCCTTACAATAGTAGAATGGCTAGCAGGAGTAGTTAGACAAACAGGGTGTAAGGGCCTATTAGGAGTTAGAGTGGAAAGGAAACAATTACCAATTATTATGTTGCAATTTGTCAATGATATTATATTTGTGAGCAAATCATATACAAAAAACACAATGAAATCCATGTTTTGAACTGACTTTAGGACTTAAAGTTAATTTTCATAAGAGTAAGTTGTGAAGTATTGGAATTCAAGAAATGATAGTAGAAAGATTTGTTGCAATATTGAACTGTAACATCATGACATACCTTTCACTTATTTAGGCATAAAAGTGTTGTAAACCTAAAAGTTAAATTACAAAAGCTTATCAAGGAAAGTATTTTGAAGTTGTTTTGCACGTGGTTAAAACCACTCACTCAGTAACGTTATTCAAAAATGCTTCTTTCGCAAGCTAAAGCACTTTTGCTCCAACGTTCTCTTTATTTGTTAAATCCGTTTTGATAAAATTTCTATGCGGGATTCTTCCGCAAGTTTCAATCCTAGGGGGTTTGCCTCATGCTCTATAAATAAAGCACTTTATTCACTCCAAAATACATCATCACAACACAAACCACTATTCTCTTATTCTATTTTATCTTAGTTTCATTCTTTCTTTATTTTTCCATTCTTAAAAATTTTTTGGGTTTATTTTTTACTTTTTTTTAGAGATCCTTTTTTTTAGAGATCATTGCTAGTTCTAAGATCCTAAAAAATTTCTGAGAAGTTTCTGTTGTATCTTGGGGGACTTACGCAATACATCGCGCATAAGTTCTTATGGACAATGATATATATACACATCTCGAGAAATTCTTTGTTCATGATCTTTATTCTTTTATTGTCAGTTTTTACAACAAAAAGTTAGGACTAACCATAAAAGAAAATAGTTTTGGCAAGACATAACAAAAAAAAAAATATAAGGAAAAGGTTGGTTATATGGAAAGGAAGACATATATCTATTGTGGGAACAGTAGTGCAAAAACGCTGTTTAACGTCGGTTAATTTGGGCTTTTAACGTCAGTTTCATATCCGACGTCTATTCCAGTGACGTTACTTTGCATCAGTCAGGTAATGACAGACGTCTATATAGACGTCAGACCTATATAGGTCACACGTCTATATAGACGTCAGATCCATACAAGTCAGACGTCTTTGAGGTTGCTCCTGACTAATGATAATTCGAGTTTACAATTTTATATTTTAGTTGAAGAGAATGTATTGTATACTTTTTTTATTGGATGGTTTTAAAAACGTAGTAGAGGGAATTGTAGAGTGCAAGACGCAAGAAATCGCCGCCAAAGAACATCGCCCAAGCACACGAAAATAACTGCACCAAAACCCAACAAAAACGCATTTTAATCGGTTCAAATGAAAGATAATGCATAAAAGAGTGATGTAATCGGAGTAAAACTAATTTAAAACGGTGCAAAAGTGAGAAAACGAACCTGAAAAACGTAACCCGTAAAGAGAAAACGCAACGAATAACTGCACCAAAACCCAACAAAAACGCATTTTAATCGGTTCAAATGAAAGATAATGCATCAAAGAGTCATGTAATCAGAGTAAAACTAATTTAAAACGGTGCAAAAGTGAGAAAACGAACCTGAAAAGTGTAACCCATAGAGAGAAAACGCGACGAAGATGATGAACAATGAGTGCGCGTAACGACTGCCTCGCGATCACGATGTTTTAATGCCGACATTTAGAAGTCGGTTCTCCTATAACAGACGTCTAAAGGGATTTAGAAGTCGGTTTCCACCCATAACAGACGTCTAAATGAAGTCAAAAAGTGACTTTTTAAATTTCTGGGTTTAGGGTTTAGACGTCGGTTCCCCCAATAACAAACGTCTAAAGTGCTTTAGAAGTTGGATTGGCGGGATCAGGCATCTATATGGAGCCAAAAAGTGTCTTTTTAAATTTTTGGATTTAGGGTTTAGACGTCGGTTCCCCAATAACAGACGTGTAAAGTGCTTTAGAAGTCGGATTGGCGGGATCAGACGTCTATATGGAGCCAAAAAATGACTTTTTAAATTTTTGAGTTTAGGGTTTAGACGTCGGTTCCCCAATAACAGACGTCTAAAGTGCTTTAGAAGTCGGTTCCCCCCATAACACGTCTAAATAGAATAAAAAATTATTTTTTATTAACTTTTTCGTTTAGTTTTGACGTCTTTTCGGGGGAGCCGACGTCTATCATATTATAGACGTCGGGGCACTCTTAACTGACGTCTATATTGACAACTTATCTACGAAAATGTCACCAGTCATTAGTTTACGTCGGATTCCCGCTTAATTGACGTCTAAGGAGTGACGTTAAAAGCCAATTCTGCACTAGTGAAAGATGACCTTAAAAAATCGATAATTAATATCTACCATTCCTTTGTACTACCTATCAATATTCAAAATGCCAAATTGTGTGCGAAAACTTATCACCAAACTTCTGACAGAATATTTATGGGAATGAGGATACGAGGGAAGGAAGATTTCATGGGTGAAGTGGAAAAGTATATGTAAAACTAAAGAAGAGGATGATTTAGGAGTAAAGGATTTGAAATTGTTTAACATAGCTTTATTTGGGAAAATGAAAATGGAGACTTGAAAAGGATGAACCTGAACTTTGGATAGATATTTTGATATCTAAATATGATTTGTGGAGAGCATTAGATGAGACATGAAATCTTATGACCCATTGTGGTAGAGAGATATTAGAAGATAATGTGAGGAAGACCAATATAATAAAAATTGGTTTGGCCGTAACATAAGGTGGAATTAGGAGCATATGTAATAAAATCAAATTCTCTTTAAAACTTTAGTTTGCAATTACAACCATACTTACATCTCTTTGGAATTCCATCACATTGTAAAAATCGTAGTTAAAATTAAAAGAAAAAATTGTACTCATAATAGACGTAATAAAGTTGATGTCTTGCTCAGAAATATACTTTCTTTCAAAACCAATAATAATACATAATCATTAAATTTGAATTAAAGAGTAAATTAAATCATTATTATTTACACTCATTTAAATTTTATTAATATAAATTTTTATTAAAAATATTAGTTAGAAAATGTTTTTTTGTTGGAAATACAAGTTTGAATCTAAATTTTAAATAAAATAAAAAATAACTGAGTATCATATAATAATTAATAATGAAAACGATAAATATGTGTCTTCAAATTTTGGATCAAGAGTAGTGTTAACGTTTTATGTATGTTAATATGATGTTTTGATTGGTATTATATTTTTTAGGTAATTTTTTTTTTCAAAAAAACACTAAGTAATAATATAAAAAACATCTTTATAATAAGGAAATCAATATAAATTAACGATGACATAACATAAATTAAATATGAATACATTCAATTTGTAATATAAAATTCCTTAATCATGTTTAAATTTTTTTGAAAATCCTCTTAACAAATTTGAAACATTTTATGTAATTAAACTTTTGTTTAGAGATGAAAAAAAAGGAATACTCAATTCATTTATCTTGATATTGATTAAAAAAAAACTCCATTACATAAAAGGAATTGTTTTCGTTTCTTACATTGAAAAAAACCGGTGATAGATAATTCAAAGTATAAATAACAAAACAATACAAAAATTGATGAACAGAAATCCAACATTTGATAAGATGAGCCATAACATCAGCATATTACTGTACCAACATGACATCAATATTTAATACAAGGAAAACAAAATCATAAAACTCAAAGTTCTATAGACTGATAAAACAGTGAAGGTGGCAATGGAGGCAAATCTACTTCTTGTTGCTCATTCTGAGATTGACCATGAATTTTCTGCTGCAACTGCAAGGTAGAAAACTGTGGTTGACTAGTCCAATCCACAAAATTACCAAGAACTGAATCTGACAAATCTTTTGTCCCATTGGATTCTTTAAGCCACTCAAACTCATCAAATTGATTAAACCACTTCAAAGACTCACCAAATTGATCAGTTGAATTTGGAGGAACACCAACGTGGGATTTGTTCTGCATGAAACTGAGTTCACTTGGTTGTGACGAGGTAGTTCTCTCAGCAACCATGTTTGGCATGTAACGAAAGAAAGCATCACCTCGTTCAATGTTTCTCATCATGTTAATTCCATGGTCAGAAACTCCACCAACCTGAAATGTCGAATCTAGCGGTACACCAACTTGATCAGTAAAACCCACCACCTGATCATATTTTTCATCAACAGACATCAATGTTTCAATTGACATCACTTGCTGTTGTTGGTTCTTCTGACACATGAAATTGAGTTGGCTCGAATGAGAAACACTTGGTTTTGGTTGCTGATGAGACATATTTTCCATGACATCGATGCTGATTTCATGATCTTGATTATTCTTGTTTTTCAACATGGCGATTCTCTGATCACAGGCTCCAATCTTAGCATTCACATCAGCAAGGACCGCCCACAGTTGCTCCTTATCCATGTTGTTCAAACTCTGATCCCATGTTGGATACATGATCTCTCTTTCTTGTTTGTGCAATTTGGAAATCTCAGCTTCAATCATGTTCTTTCTGTTGTCGAAAAAGTCTTGAATCTCAAAGGTCTTGGGAGATTTCTCAGTGCTTTGACAAACATAATTTTGTATCATGGATTGTACCGCTGCAGAATCTTGAGGCCAGATTTCTGGTCCAACGTTGTCGCTGTCATCATCGTACACAATCAAACACGCTTTAGCTTGACACATGATGCAAAATTCAGAGACTTTTTTTATGAGTCCCATTTTTCTGCGTAAAAAGGTTGTTTTGCGATGTCTTTTATTAGGTATTGGTTTCAAGGTCACTCTTGCACGACCCATTTTCTGAAAAAAGAAAAACAAGATATTTACAAATCTTGATGAGAAAAATTTATTAAAACAACTGATTAGAAAGAACTAGAATAGGAATATGATGATCTGAGAAACTTACATGTTATAAAGAAGATGACAGCAAAGCGATGTTCTTAACTCTTCAATCTCAGAACATTGAGAATTCAAGAAACTTTGTACACCCCAGTTCTCTTTTTATCCCTTACGATTCATTATTGTCGTGAGAAATAATCTTTATTTTCGGGCCAATCAAATTGTAATATTTTCCAATTAATCAAATCTTCAATATTTTTTCCGAAATCTTAAGTATTAAGGTGAGTATGAATTAAAGGCAATACAATATTGGATTTCTAATATATTTCTCTTTTAATTAAAGTTTCAGGATGCATATTTTAGTGAAACCAATCTCCTAAATATCCCATAAATATAAATAAGGAAATAAGAATTTGTGTGTAATCTATATTCAGATTAAATTTAAATGAATATTGATTGTAATATTTGAATTCAAAACTTAACTTTTCTTCTTCTTGAAGTCCTTTTATCAATGCTCATTTATACGCAATTCTTTATATTAGTTCAAATTATATATTTGAAGTATTTTATTGCATATAGAAAGTGTAAAGACACTTTTTAATATTGACTGTTTTTCTCCCTAAATTAAAATATTTTTTTTACAATTGCTTATAACTCATATATATATATATATATATATATATATATATATATATATAATCATTTGATTGATCCTGTTTCTATTTTAAAATCTTAATTAGATTCTTAAATTAGTTTCAATTGGATATTTATTTTTGAAGATACTATGTAATTTGGTTATTGTGGTTAGTAATGCAGTAACTACATTAATTCATGTATAGGATAATGGAGTAAAAATCTGTGTATAAAAAAGGTAATTCATAATTTTTGTTTTGTTAAAATATAGATAATATTCTTAGACATTTAGGATAAATAGTATGTGGACCAAGCTAGCTCACAAAAAGTCCAGAACGAGAAATTTCAATAAAAGTAATTATCAATAAATAATTTTAAAAATTCAGGATGAGTATTGTTTGGGCCAAGCTAATTCATAGCCCACTAAAACAGCCCAGAATCTTAAAGCTCACCACAAGTAGCGTTTTTCCTGGAATCCCAGTGAGAGAAGTTATTTAGGGTTTTTGCGACGCCATCACTCTCCTCTGTAGCTTCTGCCGTCAAGTCCTTTCGTCATGGCTGAACAAGTATTCTTCATTTCTCCATTTTTCCATATTGTTCTATCAATTCTTCTTATGTTTTGTGTGAATCTTGTGTTGATTTTGTTTTAATTGTGTGTTGCAGACCGAGAAGGCTTTTTTGAAGCAACCAAAAGTGTTCCTCAGGTATGTTGAAAACTTGGAAGAACGCTTAGCTTTGTTGCTTACTTACACTGTGATTTTGACGTTGAATCGTTTTTGTTTTGTTTCTGTCGCTATCGCAGCTCGAAGAAAACTGGGAAGGGGAAGAGACCAGGCAAAGGTGGAAACCGCTTTTGGAAATCCATTGGACTTGGATTTAAGACTCCCAGGGAAGCCATCGAAGGTATCTCTTCATACCTCTCGAAAGGAAACATTTGTCCTCTCAGATGTTAATCTACAGTTTATTGTTTTGGCCCTGTATTTTCTTTAATTTTTTTAATTATTACACTAGTTTAATGTTCTGCTGTGGAGTGTTTCTGATTTAGGTTAAAACTCGCATTCTTCATAAGGCCCTCTTTCTTTTGATTTGTCTTGTTCACTTCAAAAGAATTCATTCCCAAACAAGCCATTGGTTATTTGTTTGTGTCAATTGATGATATTTGGGAATGCTATTTTTACTCTGATAGTGTTTACTCTGATCATTTTTATGGTAGTGTAGATTCCTGTAACCATGTTTTCTCCTTTAAAAAAATGTAGATATTCTTGTTTGTTAGAATATTAGCATGGATTGAAATAGATTTTGTATACGAAGCAGAATGATATACATTTGGCTATCTATATAAGAATCCAAATTTTTGTGAGGCTATATTACTCATTTCATGTCTTTATCTTCATGTACTTGGGTTATTTCACGTGAAAAACTATGGTTATTTCTTTTCTTTAAATAGGTCATTTATACTTTTCCAACCCTTTTGATTTATAATTTGTTCTGAATTCTAAGTACAGGAACTTATATTGACAAGAAGTGCCCCTTCACTGGCAATGTCTCCATCCGTGGCCGTATCCTGGCTGGAACATGCCACAGTGCTAAGATGAACAGGACAATCGTTGTTAGGAGGAATTATCTCCATTTCATAAAGAAGTACCAGAGGTATTTATGTTGCATGCCTTCTCTTTGTCTAGTGTTTTTGTATTTATGTTTGAAAATCGGACTTCCATTCTTTGTGTAGGTATGAGAAGAGGCACTCAAATATCCCTGCTCATATATCACCTTGTTTCCGTGTGAAGGAAGGAGATCATGTCATTATTGGTCAATGCAGGTGAGATTTTATTAAAGTTATTCTTTTTGTTTGTCTTGGTGTCGATATCCGTCTGATTTTTACTTCTACCATTTATGCAGGCCTCTCTCTAAAACAGTGAGGTTCAATGTATTGAAAGTGATCCCTGCTGGATCTTCTAGCGGTGCTAAGAAGGCATTTACTGGGATGTGAGCTTTGTTTTCCAGTTTTATGAGTTTAGATTATGTTGTACGCCTTGAATTTTGAAATCTATTAGGTTTTCTTAAGCAATGCAGACTCTTCTCCTGTTTCCCAGTATATTTAATTACTTCTCATTTGGGTTTTAAAGTTATGGAATTGTTTTTAAACCGACATCTAAATGTTTCCCTAAATTAACACCATATATTTTCACTACAATGTGTGTTTGTTCTTCTCAACTAAAGTTGGAAGGTTAGTTTTTTATTATTGTTAAGGATTTAATAGTTTACGCAGGAATATTCACATTATTGGATTATATGTAGTCTTGGAAACGAAATACCTTACGATGCGTTTTTCATTAGTGCATAAATGTGTATGGTAATTTGTATCGATTTAATAAATTAGCCAGAGAAAATTCTTATAATTTGAACATATATATTTGAATCTGAACTTCTGCGTTATGACTTATTTTGAAGAATGATGTGTGCAAGGTTACTCTGAATTAATAATAGATTCAAAGCCTTCATTAGTAATATAATTTCATTTGTTTTCTTGTTCTTTCACTTAATTATTACATTTATTTTTGTTATTTGCATTTTGCTTATAGAATTGTTTTCTAATTTTGTTTTCTTCACTTTCGTTTTTCATTACTAGTAGTACGCAGACGATTTTTTGTTTTACTGTAAACCACTTGTGATAGTTTTTAAAATTTACTTTTCCAGTTCTCTTCTACAGGCAAATAACTACCATCACTTTCACCGTGTTACATAGAGTTGTAATCAAATTCACCATTTTTTCTGAACTGATTCTCCTGTATGCTGGTATAATAATTTCCCTTATAATAATATTTGGAGTTTGTACTGAGTGTTTTCGAATGGGGTTTTATTTAAGAATTGTTTGGGTTACTTGAATATGTAACATTTATAGTTACTTAAAAAATATCTCGATTACTTCTACAATTAAATAGGCTTTTAAAATAAAAGAAAAAATTTTGTACATTAAAATGTTAAATATTGTTATGTAATAATTACATATAAATAAAAATCTGAAATTGTAAATGTTGATGTGTTACAATAAATGTTGTAAATTACAACTTTTATTATATGAAGTAACTTTTTATAAATTTATTCTATCGTTGGTGTGCTAAATTTCTGATCAAATCAAATATTTATTTTATTTTTCAAGGTAGTTAGGCCTGTAAATGTTTTTTAATAGTTTAAAGAAGAGAACTGAGAAGAAACATGAAAAAAAGATAATCGAAAAGGTAAAAAAAGAACGCAAATTAATTAGCTTTTGTTTCGAATATCATTTCTGTGATTGAGAGCTTAGATCTCTTATTTTTCCATCCTCGACATCTCGTTGCCAAACTAGAGAATGATAATAAAATCAACAAAAACTTGTATAAAATATTGTAAGTAATTTTTGGTATTGTTTTCCAATCAAATTTTTGGTATATATAATATGATAAATTATTAAAATGATACTTTTATATATTTATTCCGACTTCTTCTTAAAGTATCAACACATAAGATTAAACTAAACAATCTTTGACTATATTATCAATATTTACCTTAAAGCTTATTAATATATAAAACTTGACCATATACCTTAAACCAATTAGTATATAAAACTTGCCATAATTTGAATATTAAAAAAATTCACCATAAAAAATTAGAGGCATTTTTTTTTTCAAAATTCAAAAATAATAATTGCTTTTTACTTAATTTTTTTTCACTTGTATTTACTTTCTCTACCTAAATAACAGTCGTTTCAAAGTTCTTTTTTCTAAATGAAAGAAAAATATGTAATTCTTTTGTTTACAATACAACATTAAATGAATTATTTATTAATTATACCTCTTTTAGGTTTCTTTCTTCAAAATACTAAAAGTGAAAGCAAGGCTATAATTACAAAAAGGAATATTATATATTATCTAAAATTTTAAAAAAGGATATAAATGAAAAGGAACAATTTTACCTCCAAAACGTATCCCTTATATAAGAAATAAGATTAGTTTACATATATGTATTTATTATAATATAAAAAGGACATTCCTAGAAAAAGCTTTATAAATATTTTATTAAAATCTAGAAGACGTTTGCTTTCTGGATTTATAGAAAAACATTAAGCAAACTCCTAAAAGAAGAAAGTAATATATATTTTATAAAGTTTCGAAAACTCATATATATTTAGTAATAATTTACTAACTTTTAAAAGAAAAATTACATTTTTAACAAT
>NC_028355.1:25625930-25645728 GCF_000741045.1 Vigna radiata var. radiata | reverse complement strand
AACATCCAGTTGGGCGTTGTAACAAAGACCCAGATTGTAAACAACATTGTCCAAAATGTGTTTCATGTAATTGTATTAAACACATTTGTATTTGCTAAAAGTTAGTTTAAACTATCAAATTATTTATACATTGCTACCACTTTCCTTTTTGCACTATCACTTTATAGAAAATCGTTTCTTTCGGGATGGACTTCGATATAAATGTATTCTTAAAGGTTAAAAATAAACCGTGGAGTTCAAAACAAGTGACAAATTCAAAAATGTCCTCTCGTACTAAAAGTTAGCCTAAACTATCCACTTATTTGTACATTGATCCCAAATCTATTACTACACATTGAATTCACGTCATTCTGTCATTTTATTTTTTGGAACACGTGGACCTCCCAGAATGTGTCATGTGACAGTGTCAAAAGTTTGTCACATTCTAAGCGTCAAACTATCATTATCCCATAACTTGAATGCCCTAGTCTATTATGCTAGGAGTTGTCTTTTTCATTTGTCTGAAAAGAAGCTGTTGATTCACCTTTCATTATTGTTGTCAAAGCAAACATCCTATTTACACTCATATATACCACCATAATAAGTCCTTTTTCTAAGTGAACAATATTTTATTGTTCTGAATTGTGATGCTTAAATTTTGATTTATACATGTATCTAAAAATGCAAATACAGATATTATATTTTTCTATGACTATGTCCTTTCTCCAAACATCCTTAAAATTGTTACTATTAACTTAGCATTAATAGAAGTTTTTACCTTTAAAAAAACTAAAAAAATTACTTATATATTTATTCTGACTTTTTTCAAAAAATACCAATATATGAAGTTAAACTAAAATAACTTTTAAGTGTACTATCAATATTTATGTTAAACCAATTAATATATAAAACTTCTCATAATTAAATCACCATATCCTTAGTAATTTGAATATTAAAAAATTCACTACAAAAAATCAGAGACTTTTTTTTTTTCAAAATTCAAAATAACAATAATTGTTTTTTACTTAATTTTTTTCACTTATATTTACTTTCTTACCTAAATAGCAGTCGTTTCAAAGTTCTTTTTTCTAAATGAAAGAAAAATATTTAATTCTTTTGTTTTCAATATAACATTAAATAAATTATTTATTAATTATACCTCTTTTAGGTTTCTTTCTTCAAAATACTAAAAGTGAAAGCAAGGCTATAATTACAAAAAGGAATGTTATATATTATCTAAAATTTTAAAAAAGGATATAAATGAAAAGGAACAATTTTACCTCCAAAACGTATCCTTATATAAGAAAGAGAAAATAAGATTAGTTTACATATATGTATTTATTATAATATAAAAAGGACATTTCTAGAAAAAGCTTTATAAATATTTTATTAAAATCTAGAAGACGTTTGCTTTCTGGATTTATAGAAAAAACATTAAGCAAACTCCTAAAAAAAGAAAGTAATATATATTTTATAAAGTTTCGAAAACTCATATATATTTAGTAATAATTTACTAACTTTTAAAAGAAAAATTACATTTTTAACAATACAACGTTAAATAAATACTATTAATTTTATCACTGATTTATATTTATAATCAATGCATGAATCAGTTAAGAGGCGTTGACAGTGAAAGATCTGAAAATACTGAGAATTCATTTTCTATATAAACCTAGGTTGAAGATGATGTTCTACAGCAAAATGGATTCTTCAAGAAAATATTCTCTCACATTGGCATTCTTGTTGGCTTTTTTCATCATTTCTTCAGGTCACAAATCATATACTTTCTTTCCATTCTATGTTTCACCATGATCTAAATTTTTATAATTTTTGTATTATTTTCTTTGAAATTATTTATTTTTGCTTACTTTTCATTTGTTGTTATATATTTGCATGCAGATATGATGATGAAATCTGAAGCAGAATTCTCAGAACTTGCAGGTGGGCGTTGTAACACAGATCCAGAATGTAAAAAATTTTGTCCAAAATGTGTTTCATGTAATTGTCTGAATCACACATGTTTCTGCGAAAATCCACCTTTGCCTGATCATACTCCACCATTCTGAGAATGGTCACATTCTGATGTAATCAATCTCAATTAAAATAATGTAGGATTATGAATCATATAAATATAACTTATTTTCATTCATATTTCTCTAGTAATACTTAGTCTTATTGGATCGATAACTACTATTTTACACTTTTTTTTTTGTTAGTCTTTTACTACGTGAGATATTTGTTACAATGATTAAAAAGTTATCAAATTTGAGAGTTTATGTAAATTCGTGAAAGTTTATTCAATTTGATTCCTAAACTTAAATCGTGAACTGGTAAGAGTTTATTTCAAATGAAAAAAAATTATATAAATATCTTAATTCAAATAAGTTTATAAAGTTATTTACTTTTAAATAAATAAAATTTATAGATATATTGTTTATAAAGATAAATATCGTAAAACATAAATATTTAGATTATTACCGTTAATTTTGATGTATTTTACTAAATATATGATAAAAAAGAATTGTAACAGTGCCATGGAGAGACACATGGACACAAAACATAACGACCCCATCTTTTTTAATGTTTCCCCATTTCTAGTTCACAGAATCGTTCCAAACTCATACTCGTAATTCTACACAATCTTACCGAGTTTACATAAAACGAAATAATTTGGAAGTCATAAATTTATAAGTTAACTCAAAGAGTTTGATAACCATGATTCATAGTCTTTTTCCTTCTCTTTTCAAATTATAAATGTGTTTTATGTAATTTTATTTGTTAAATATGTTGCATTTGTGACGATAATATTAGCAGAAGAATTATCGAAATGTTGACCGGACGATTATACCTACACTTATTTTATTTATTGNTTTGGTTATATAAGAAAGGTGAAAAGAGGTTTATAATAATAACACGTTTCCTTTTATTTTGAAAAGTGAGTTTCTAACGTATTAGTGTATATTAATTTTCTTTTATTGATATTTCTTCATTAATAATTACTATTTATAACCTACCTGTCTTTCTTCATTAATAATTATTAGGTTTAAACCATTTAGGCGTCCCATTTTTGTTAGGTATTTCCAATTTGGTCCTCTTCTTTTAAAGTTTTCCAATTGAGTCCTTATAACTGTTAATTTCAACCAAGTCCTTATACCTGTTAATTTCAACCAATTTGAGTCCTTGCCGTCAAATTTCGTTAACGGAGTTAACTTTCTGCACAAGTGGTAGGCTGACGTGTCTATTTACTTAAACGTGACATATTTAGAAGTGAAACGTGTCCCATCAACACCTCTCAGGCCACCACACACCACAGCAACACCATCGTGAAGTTCATCTTCTTCCTGTTCATCTTCTTCCTCAGGCCTTCAATATCTTCCGCATCTTCACCATCTTCTTCTCCTTCACCACAGAACCACTACATCTTCGTCGGACAACCATCAATCTTCAAATCGTCTCAGTTCACACTTAATACCCAAACTGCGAAACTTCGTTACGAAGAACCCTAAAACCCTAACCGTAAATTTCATTCTCAACCTCTCCCCTCTGCAATAAATACACTCTTCACCAGGTACATTCACTTTTCCATGAGCTTGAAGCCATCGTTTTCACCAGGTACATTCACCTCTCCCCAATCGCAAACGGTAACTTTTCTCACATTCACTTTTTCTCATCGTTTGTTTCTTGTGGGAGCACCCTTGACCTTGAACAAGACACTTGAGTTTTGTCCTTACAATGGAAGCTCATGTTGCAACTCCACAGAAGATTCACAGATACAGAAGCAATTCCAAGTGAACAACGTATTTGATTCTGCCTGTGCCTCAGTTTTGAAATCGTGCGGTAAGATTTTGTTATTTTCCCAGAATTTTGTATTTATATAAAGACCCAGAAAGTTGTCTTTTTCTCTTTGCTCTTAAATTGGAGAATACTTTCAACTTCTTCACGTTTGATACGTGGCATCAAGCAGCAATCTAGAGTTAATGAATATTGGTCTTGACGTTTGGAATTTGGGTTTGAACAATGACATTAGCTTAACTTTGAAATGGATCGAAACGAAAATCAACCCATCACATATCATTTCAGAACACCCATATTTCAGGTCATAAATATCTGGCTTATAAATTGATGTTTGAGGTTCAATAACCATATTTTCATGGATGGAAACTTTTTGATAAACTTAAAGATCTAAACTTTTTTAATCAAATTTCATGTATTGAGATAGAGACCACTGTTAAGCTTTTTTATTCGTAATAATAACTTCTAAAAGCAGGAATAAATAAACAAAAAACAAAGCATCCATGTTCAGTTCTGCCTTGGATTAATTTCTTTGATACCCTTTGTTGGTAGAGGTGCGACCCATTTTCAGCGGAGCTATTTACTTCCGGAAGAGGGATCAGGAATAACATACGAGCTTGATGAATCAAGTCCTTTTGTTGATCTTTGCTGAATAAGAATGAATCAGTGAATTATGCAGATCTGGATTGTTTTTTAAGAAAGTTGGAAGTGGTTGGAAGAGAGAAGAATGGAAGGAGAAGAAGGAAGAGGAAAATGGCCTGAGAGGAAGAAAGTGACACGGTTGAAACCATTTAAAAGCAAGAATTCAATTGGTTAAAATTAGTAGTTATAAGGACTCAATTCGAAAACTTTAAAAGAAAAGAACCAAATTAGAAATACTTAATAAAAATAGAAACGTCTAAATGGTTTAAACCTAATACGATAAGAAATAAACATTTTTAATATAACATTAAATATTTATAAATGGCTCAATAGAAATTTAATAATAATATAGTTCTAACGTAGAGAAAAGATTATAATATCATCTTAATAAACATATTTATATTTAACTCAATTTTATAAAACTATATTGTAAACTTACAAACTTCATACTTGTTTACATAAATTTCTCTAGTGGACTTAGAGATCTCCAAAAATCTAATAAAATTTCATATCAATATAATAGAATCGTGGATAATTTTAATATCTGAAGGAAATTTCACGCATTGTTTCTGTGGTAACTATGATTATTCTTAAACAATTTTACTGATGGAAATGTGTTTTATGAAACTATCTCATTTCATATATATAAATAAATCGGAAGTTCTTTATTTTTTTTTAATCTTCTATGGAAAACATGGCAGGTAAATTCATCCAAAAGTTTACATAATTTTTCTAAAGCAAAAATTATTCATATTTTTCTAATTAAGATTATTACCAAAAATTTCTCTATGATTACATAATTAATTTCTATAACGCTATTTATCTACAATATTATATAATGAAATTTCCATCTCATATTTTACTGTACCTTAATTTCACTTTAAAATTATAAAAATTGTAAATATTCAATAACCACCAGTAAAAAAACACTTTTTATAACATATATATTGATTCTAATACATTATGCATGAAAAATGACGCAATTGAACCTATAACCATTATAGAAAGTGACAGTAAAATTTTTGGAGTAAATAAGAAAAAAATTATATACTTATCTATTTATAATTGGTATATAAAGTAGGTATGGTGATATTTTTGTAATAATAAAAAAAACTTTTTATACTTGTTCTAGTTATAACCGGTATACAAAAGTAATTTTTATTTTTAATCTATAAACACATAAACAAAGGGTTCTCAAGGGATTTTTTTCATGGTTTCTCCATCTTTCACCTATGTCTGTTGTTGTCATTTGTCTTCTCCGGACCAAAGCCATCACAGCTGCAACATCCATGCTCAAGACTGTAGCTGAAGATATCGTCAAAATGAGTAATCGGACTCGATTCGGTCCGGCCATCATGGGTTGGTCACTTAGTGAACCAACTCAACCTGACTCATTTATTAGCGAGTCAGAAAAACTTGAACCCGGCCCAACCCACCACGGGTTGGTGGGTAAACGGGTTGGTTCACTAGCCCATTTAATTACATTTTTTTAAAATAAAAAATATAAACTTTCTATAATTTAAATTTAAACAATTTTCACTCCCAAAAAAATTATGTTAAAGACAATTCAAAATAATAATAAAAATTACAATATAATCCAAATGTCATTAAAAAACAAACACAAAAAACATACAGATAAGTTTCTTATATTCATCATTTTTTGTTCTTATTGTAACCCTTGACCCTTGTTCTTGTTGTTCCAAATTCACTAATAAAGATTTTCCTAATATCAGAACAATTCCGACAATCAATAAAAATATATTAGTAAAAAAAAAAAAAGAGAATCAGTACTTAACAACATCAACAAAAAATTAATAGTTTAATCTGTAACATAATTTCCCAAATTCAAAGATATCAAAAAGAGCTTGTTCAAATAATGTATACTCAAATTATTTAAATAAAATGAACAAAATCTGATACAAGCATGTCAGAACATGAAAAAATCATTTCATGTCTTCAAATCCCCGAGAACAAAAAACAAATTCGCAAACCCCTATTTTTGTCATTATAGGGTTTTTGAAAAAAAAAAAAAGAAAGAGAAGTGAGAAAACAAAAATGTGGAGAGAAGAAAAGAAAAAAGAAGGGGTGTTTGTTAGAAGTGGGTTCTAGGCCTAACTCAACCCCACAAAACCGGCTTGTAAGGTAAGGTTTGCACCTCACTTATATATATTATAATTTGGCCTTATCTCTAGTCGATGTGAGACTTTCAACACACCCCCTTCACGTCGAGGTATAGACATCTTGTGCGTGATAGTAGAAATTGGGTGGTCCAATATTGGCCCGACAATGGGTGGAATAGAAACATAAATGCCTACTTAGAACTCGCTAGGATAGGCTTTAACCATGGCTCTGATACCATGTTAGAAAGTGGGTTTTAGGCCTAACTCAACCTCACAAAACCGACTTGTAAGGTGAGGTCTGCACCCCATTTATATATTATAAATTGGCCTTATCTCTAGTCGATGTGGAACTTCCAACACACCCCCTCACGCCGAGGTATATACATCTCGAGCGTGAGACTAGATATTAATGGGTGGTCCGATAACGGTCCAATAGTGGGTGGAACAATATGCCCAACAAATATCGCTAGGATAGACTCTAACCATAGCTCTGATACCATGTTAGAAGTGGGTTTTAAGCCTAACTCAACCCCACAAAACCGGCTTGTAAGGTGAGATTTGCACCTCACTTATATATTATAAATTGACCTTATCTCTAGTCGATGTGGAACTTCCAACAGTGTTTTACCTGCTCCTTGAAGGATTTCAGCGAAGTGAGGGTGAGAGCACCGTCAAATGAGAGCAAGTACCATGACAGTGATTTGTGAGAGCAGATGTTACTTTTTTGGTATACACAGTGAGACAAGAAAGTATTTTATTTTTTAGGGTTTCATAAATAAAATAATAAATTAAAAAAATAAATTTAAATAGGTGGGTTGGTGGACCAACCCGGCTTACCACGGGTTCAACCCGCATGAGCCGGGTCTAAATGAGCCGGGTTGAAATCTGACCCGCATATAAGTGGGTTGTATTTTTCAAACTCAACACAGTCCAAAATATGTGACGGACCAGGTTGACTTGCAGGTTGTGACCCATTTTGACGGCTCTATATAAAGGTGCAGGAAGAAGCCCTATTTGAGTCTTTTATTTGAATTTGAAATACGCTATTGATTTCCATTTATTTAATGACATTTAATGATATTATCAATTCTATCATTGATTTATATTTACAATTAATTAATGCATCAATAAATTAAAATGCGTTTAAGAATTAAAGTCTTGATCATGATGATTAATTTTCTATATAAACATAGATGTTGAAGATGATGTTCTATAACAAGATGGAGTCTTCAAGGAAATCGTCTCTCACATTGGCATTCTTATTGGCTTTCTTCATCATTTCTTCAGGTCACAAATCATACTTTTTATCCATTCTATCAAAATTTGTATGATTATTATATATTTTTTTTCTCTCAGGTAATTTATTTATTTATTTGTTCTTATATATTTGCATGCAGATATTATAATGAAATCTGAAGCAGAGTTGACAGAACATCCAGTTGGGCGTTGTAACAAAGACCCAGATTGTAAACAACATTGTCCAAAATGTGTTTCATGTAATTGTATTAAACACATTTGTATTTGCGAAAAACTACCTTTAGGAGATGATACTCCACCATTTTAAGTATGGTGAGATTTTGATGTAATCAATATGAATTAAACAATGAAGGATTATGAATGACATAAATACAGCTTTCATTGATCTTTCTTCATTCATAGCTTTTTATTTATCTAGTTGGAGGACAAAAAAATTTATAATAATTTCATACTATAAATATTTTCATGGATCTATTTTCATTGATACATCTTTTTTCATATATATTAACTAGGAATTTATTAATTGTTTAAAAATAAACTGTAATCTAATAGTCTAACAAAAGCACATACATGACTTTTTTTTTCTCTCATCTCTTTCACTTTTCTTTTCTTTTTCTAAATTTTCATTTTTTTTTCTTTCATAATTTGTCGTACCTTAATTGATGAAAAGTTAAAGATTATTTTTATTTTATTTAATTTTTAAATAAAGTAAGTTTGTATTTATTTTATATATTTTTTATTTTAATTTTTTTCATGATATTTTTCAATCGAGTCTTATGATTTTTATAGAATTAGTTATAATTTTACTTTATAAATTATTAAGGAGATTTTAGTTTTAGCTTTTTTCAAAATTTTGAGTTTCTATCATTTTTAAATTTATGGAATCGATCTTCAATAATTAATATTTTTTTTTTAACTTGACAAGTGATATCCCATATTAGTATTTTACTAGGACACGTGACATATTATTAAATTTAAAAATAAAATTGATTTTTCAGTTTTTCCCCTTATGTTCGTCTTTCCTCTACTTCTCTTCAGTCACAAAAACCACCTTTTCAACGAACAAAAATCCATTTTACCCTTTTCATTCCATTTTATTCCAGTGCTTACAACGCTCATGAGTCACAACACAAACTACACATTCTCTTAATCCATATGTATTGACTTGCATATAATGCAACAACTATAATTCTTTGATTTGTAGAAAAAATTACTATATATTAGTTATTTTTTAGAAGAACATGAAACTACTGTAGTTCCTAGAGAGAATACAAAACTTGATATACTCTTCTTGTTATCTATGTCTTCAACAAAATAACTATTTGTATAAGCCATCAATGTTGTATGAGATTCATTCCAACCATCTGCTTCGTATTGTGTGAATTTGTCTCTTGTTACTCCTTATTTTCTGATTCATCTTCAAATTGTTTTTCAATGCTTCCTTTGTGCTACACTTCCTTTGTTCATGATGGTTTGGTTCTGTCTTTTACACTTCGTTTCCCTATCACAACTATATAGGTATCATTTCCCAGCTTTACATTGTGTTGAAAATTCTCACTTAGTGTTGAAAACCACTCCTTATTACCACTCATCCTAAGTCTAAGAACCATTACTCTTTCTTTCCTTTTTTACATTCTACTGATGTCATCAACAAGACATCTTCCTTTTGTTCCTCTTTATCCCTGTTTCAGCATAATGTTTTTGGTTCAGGCTTCTGTTGTGGAGCTCTGATACCATATTATTAACTCAAGTAGATAAATAAGATTTTCTTGAAACTGTGTTGATGCTACATATTCAGAAATTGTAAAAATGAACTACAACAATTTAAAGAAATATGTAGAAGCAAAAACATTATTGCTACTTATTCAGAAATTGTAAAAATTAACTACAACAATTTAAAGAAATATGTAAAAGCAAAAGAAAAATGATTCTTTGACAAACTTAGATTTTTTACATTCATTTGACACTATCCCTACTTACCTTTTACTCTTTTTTTTTCTTGAAAAAATACAAAAGTTTACACTTTTATGACCATTTTATTCTTATACTTAGAACTGGGCAAAAAATACTCAACTATACTATGCTATAGTTAATTATACTATATTATACTAAAAACAACTGAATTATTTTTACTATAACTTAAATATATTGTTTCATGGTTCAGTTTTAAAAAACTGAACTTAATAAATTTTCGGTTCACTGTACTATCTTACATTAACCTAAAATAACTACAGTTTTTTTTTTTTAATTTTTTCTCTTATGTAATTATTTACTAGTAAATTTATTAAAAAAAATGGTCTACTTTGTTACAAAAGTGAAAAATGTTGAGTTAATTTATCTTTAAATTTAATTTGTTATATGTTAATTCAAATAAATTAAATTTAACTATTTGATTGTTAACATTCTCTTTTTACGCATTCGGTATTAGATGAAGTTCATATAAATTGTACTAAATATATTAATTTTATTTTTCCTTCTATTCATATACTTTTTAAACTAGTAGGGTCACATTAGCTTTATCCAGAAATATTTATGGAAGAAAAATAAAAAAAGGTTTCTTTTTTCTATAAACTACATGTAATTTATACCTTAAAAATTAATGAGATGAAATTTTTTCAAACAAATTTATACATAAACTAATTAATTTATATACTCAGGTGATTTTTTTTTTCTTTCTAATAAGAGTATTTTTCCTCTAAAAAAGTAAAAATAGTATAGTAGTTAAAAATTAGTGCAGTTTACAATTCAGTTAGTAATTTAGTTCAATTTATATTGTAGTTTAGTACAATTTACAATTCAGTTAGTAGTTCAGTTCGATTTATATTGTAGTTTAGTACAATAATAAAACAAAAAACATTTTAGTTTGTCTGAACTATTTTATAGTTCAATTCAGTTTAAACAAATTATTTTTTAGTTCAGTACAATTTTTAGCATGCACTACATGCATGTTCCATTTGCCCATCCCTACTTATACTTTCTATCAAATGAATGTAAAAAAATGTGTCATGATATGATTATACAAAGCAAAAATATTGTCCACAAGACGTGAAACTTGAGTGATCACCTAAAATTTAGGAACTAAACTTTAATATTCTTTATTCCTTTAGAAACGGTCAACATGACCTAGATTTATGGAATCAAAAGACAAAAACAATTTAATTGAAAAACAAAATTTTAAATAACACAACTTCTAACAAACTTCTAACAGGTGGCTCGTTTGGAGAGATGAAGGGGAGGTTGCACCCACACAAGAGAGAAGAAAAATAATGAACGTGTAATAGGGTTTTGCAAAATCAAAGGAGAGGGAGATGCTCCTATGGGATTTGTCGGAGAAACGTGAAAACGAAGAAGATAGGGTAGAAAATCATTTTATCTATTTTAAATTAAATAATTTGCCATGTGTTCAAACGAAATGTTAACTAAAAGAAATTACTAATATAGTTCGTTATTGAAGATTAATTTAATAAATTTTGAAAAAATAGATATTTAATTAGAACAAACTTTAGAAGAAGAATTAAAATAAAAATTGTTTAATATTTTAGGAACTAAAAAATATAATTAATTTTTTTTAAATTTATTTTTGTATTTATTGTCTGTACAATGTTCTTCTCTGTTTATAAAAAGATATAGGAAAATTATAGGAGCACATCTTATAAAGGATAATATAAACTTTACTTTTGATTTTTTTTTTTTTGTAAATATCTATGTTTTCCTTTTTGTGAAGTTCCATTTTGAAAGATATTATATATTGTAGAAACTCTTTTTTTTTAGGTTAGTTGCTGAGGTGTTACACTTTTATGAATGCAACATTTAATAATATCATTGATTTATATATATTAGCAATTAATGCATCAACATTTAATAATATTATTTTATCATTAATTGATTTATACTTACAATCAATTCAATCAGTTAAGAGGTGTTTGAAAGTCTAACTGTCGAACATACTATAATAATTCATTTTCCATAAAGGTGGGTTGAAGATGATGTTCTACATCAAGATGGAGTCTTCAAGAAAATCTTCTCTCACATTGGTATTCGTATTGGCTTTCTTCATCATTTCTTCAGGTCACAAATCATATTCCATTCTATGTTTCACTTCTCAATCCCATGATCCAAATTTTTATAATTATTGTATTTTTTTTTCTCTCAAATCAATTTATTTTTGCTTACTTTTTTATTTGTTCTTATATATTTTCATGCAGATATGATCATGAAATCTGAAGCAAATTTCGCAGAACATTGTAACCACGACCGAGATTGTCAACACTATTGTCAAACATGTAAATGTCATTGTGTTTACAAGATGTGTCACTGCCATAAACCACCTTTAACAGATAATGCTCCACCATTTTGAGAATTGGTGAGATTGTGATGTAATCAATATGAATCAGAATAATGAAGGATTATGAATGACATAAATACAGATTTCAATGTCTTTCTTCATTGATAGATTTAGGTTATATGGTTATATAAGATTGGATGACAAGTTTATAATAACAACATAGAAAAAGGAACTTTCTTTGGCCTTAATAAGTGAGTTTATAATTAATAATACGATAATATAAATATATTTTTCATTGATTTTTTGTTATTTAATTTTAGTAGAATAAATTGAGAGAATTATCTCTCAATTGACGTGACTAAAATTGATAATTATATCAAAGGTTCGTTTACTTTTGTTTTTATTTGGCCTAATATACATATTAAAGAATACAATCCAATAAAATCTATCATTTTATTTTCTTCGGCTAAAACGCTTAACAAGTTTTGTCTTCCACATGTTTTGGAAATGTTAGTTGAGACACTTAATAATTTTACTAAAAACATTGTCTTGACACTTCAACATACTTATTTATTTGAGAGTTTAATTGTTTTTCATTTGGTACAACATTACTTATACGTTTAACATAACTTTTATAGATACTTTGACTTGGAAGTCATTTGGTGTTGTGTTTGGATGCTTTAGCTTTGGTTGTTTTTTGTTTTGATGTTTTCCTAAAACTTTTCTAGTGTTACTAGATGATTATGATTTTTGACCCTAACACTTATGTTTCTATTTATCCTATTATTCTAATTGTAACATTTTCATATTTTCATTTCGTTTAATGTTGGGCCTAAGTGTTTTTCTATGAGTTAGATTTTTAACTTTGGAAGTTGTTTATAGATACTTTTTATTGAACTCTTAATTCCTACTAGTTTTCTCCAATTCTTTTTTATATATTGTGGATTCGTAGTTTTCTCCAAATTTATGACTTTTTTTAACTTGGTTTTACTTTTTCTTAAGTCTTATTGTACTAAATATGATAGTTAAGTTTTATGTTCAATAAACACAACTACCTATTCCTTTACTTTATTATTTATAGGTTTTAAATTGAACTTTTAATTATTAGGATTTACTTAATTGTGATCAAATATCATCTAAATATATTTTATCTTATTAATAAAAAAAAATAAAAACCTTAAACCAAACGGTGAGGGAGAAAGAAGATACTTTGTTTTGGGTTAGCAGTGAAGAGGTGATTGTTATTGATGGTCAAGACTCATCGAAGTCTCGCCAAAACTAAGGGAGAGAAAGAAGATGTTATGGGTTTGAGAGTAAAGAAGAAATGAGAGTGAAGAGAAATTATATTTTATATTAAATTACTTTTATAATTAAAAGAAAAATAATAATCTTTTATTTTTATTTATTAAATTTAAAAAAATTTATTATATACACAAACTTTAATATACTTTTATTTTAAATTCTTTCCTATCACATTTATATGTTTTGTGGACTTTTAATTAGAACAAAATTAAGACATATATCATCTATATTTTAACTATTAATCAGAAAATGACATCCTTAAACAATTGAATGTTCGATAGTTTAGTTTATCTAATTATAGTTTTCTTTAGAACAGTTGACCGACCAATAAACATATAGACCGGTGCGTACAATACAATTATAATCACAATTGTTAAAATGATTTTTCTGAGAAGCTTCTACGAAAAAATCACAGAAAGAGACTGCAAAAATGAAGCTATGAGAAAAGTGGCCGATATCTATGGTTCGGAAATCGGAAATAAGTGAGCACTATTCTCTCTCAATTCAATAATTACTAACCTCAATTGATTTGATGACAAATCCAGCTTTATTCATATTTGGAAGTGATTCACAAAAATTAAACTGCGGTGGCCTATATATACTGTATTCTGCATCCTTTTAGCTATTTTTGCTTATAGACTAATCACAATATCTTATAGCTTTCTAAGACTTTCTTTATGCTAATTATGATTTGTACTATGCCTTATCTAAAAGTAGAACTAATTGAGTCCAAATATATACTAATTTAATGAAAATAATAGTCTGACAGTTAAAATTTCTTACGTTATTATTTTATCGAAAAAATGTATATATTATTTTCCTGTTCTGTTCATGATATTTTGTCTTAATTTTATTTAAATTTTCAGACCACAAAATGAACAGATTGAAAAAATTGTTCAAGAGATAATAAATAATTTGAGACCAAAAATTTTAAATCTTTCAAGGGATGAACTAGTTGGGATAGAGGGTCAAGTTCAAGACTTAAGAAATATTTTGCGTTTCGACCTCCTTAATGATGTTCGAGTTGTCGGAATAAGTGGGATGGGTGGCATAGGAAAGACAACTCTTGCTCGGGCTTTATATGAAAGAATTTGTCATCAATATAATTATCGTTGTTTTATTGATGATGTAAGCAAAATATTTCTAGATTCTCGTTCGTTGGGCTTACAAAAGCAATTAATTTCTCAGACTTTAAATGAGAAAAATGTAGAGATTTGCAATGTTATCGATGGAACATGTTTGGTGCATTCCAAACTGAACAATGCTAAGGCACATATAGTTTTTGACAACATTGATCAAGCTCAACAACTGAGGATGTTTAGCGGAAATAGAGACAATTTGTTGCGAGAATGCTTAGGTAGAGGGAGCAGAATCATCATAGTTTCTAGTGATGAACAAATATTGAAGATACATGGAGTGGATGAATTTATCAAGTTCGACCGTTGAATTGGAAAGATGCTATCCAACTATTTTGTAGAAATGCTTTCAAAGTTAATTACATTTTGAGCGATTATGAAATGTTGGCACGTCAGATACTATCACATGTTGAAGGGCATCCCTTGGCAATTGAAACAGTTGGGTCATCTTTGTTTGGTCGAAGTTTGTCACAATGGAAAAGTGTATTGGATGGCTAAAAGAAAATAAAAGTAAAAATATTATGGATATTTTGCGCATAAGTTATATTCAACTGGAAGAAAAATACAAACAAACATTTTTGGATATTGCTTGCTTCTTCGATTGTTATTATGAAGAAAATGTGAAGGCAATTCTAATTTTTTGTGGATTTCATCCTAAAGATAGCATACAAGTTCTCATTGATAAATCACTCATTACCAGAGATTTCCTAGGGTACATAAATATGCATAGCTTGCTAGTGGATTTGGGCAGGTATATTGTTCGGGAAGTATCACCTACAGAGCCTATAAAGTGGAGTAGGTTGTGGACACGCAAAGATCTCCATGATACTATGTCAGAGAACGATGTAAAATTTACATGTTTGATTATAAATTTTAGATTGCAATTATTTTAGAATTTGTAAATACTTCAAAACATACATCTAATAAAGTGCGATTTATAGGCAACTCAAAACCTTGAGGCAATAACTCTTAGATTGGAGAGGAATGATTTTGAAATCCCAGGTATGTAATCGTTGTATTGTGAAAGAAGAGATTCCTGTGTTTTATTGAATGAGAAACTCCTATTATATAGCCTTACCTAAGATTAAAGAATTTGAAATGAAAAAACTGTCCACGTATGTAACTTGCTACTTCCTAATATTATCATAGACTATTCAACAATTACAAAACTGCTTCTAAATTTACGAAATCATGTAACTGATTTACAGATCAAGGTGGATGGTGTATCAAAAATTAAACACCAGAAATTGCTTGTGGACGTGAACTTTTCGGGAAGTCTGAGTCATCTTTCGAATGAACTAAGATATCTTGTTTGGGACACATATCCGTTTGAGTGTTTGCCTCATAGTTTTCAGCCACACAAACTAGTTGAGTTATGCCTATATGGGAGAAGTATTCAACAACTATGGGAAGGCACAAAGGTAGTGTAAATTAATTTTTTTATTTGTACTTCTTTTAAAAATAAGCAAAATAAATGACAAACTTTTTATTTTTAATTCCTTTATTCTTTAATTAATTTATGGAGAAAAGAAATTAAAGAAAACCCAAGTCTCATTATTAATTTTGTTTTCTTTCTTTTTGCCCATCTATAGCCGTTACCCAATTTGAAGCGTTTGGATCTCTCTCATTGCAAAAGTTTAGTTGAGATGCCAGATGTAGCAGAGGCCCTAAATCTTGAATGGATAATTCTTCAAGGATGCGTACAGCCTCAAAAACTCAATCCATCGATTGGGAGTCTGAGAAAGCTTGTTCTTTTGGATTTGAGACACTGCATAAAACTAGTAATCTTATCCAATACTATATTGGGCCTGAATTACCTCAAATATCTGTATGTCTCTGGTTGTTCAATAATAGGTAGTAATTGCTTACTAGATGAAACAAGGAACACAGAGCACTTGATCAACTGTTTGTCGCCCTCCTCTCCTTTCTCTTGTTTGTGTGAACTTGATCTAAGCTACTGTAACTTACTTCAAATTCCTGATTACATTGAAAAGTTACATTGTTTAGAGAGCTTAAATTTAGAGGGAAACAATTTTGTTGCATTGCCTAACCTGAAGGACCTTTTGAGACTGTATTTTTTGAACTTACAATATTGCAAGCGATTGAAATATTTGCCTGATCTCCCTTCACGAACTGTCTTGCCCTCAGAACCTTTCACGTCAAGATTCCCATCTTCAATATTTAATTCCCATCTTATAAGTCTTAAACGTACAGGATTGAGGATTTTCGGGTGCCCAGAATTAGTTGAGATTGAACAGCTTACTACAAAGAGTTTTTCATGGGCAATTCAAATTATTGAGGTGTGGATGCTCTTTCCTTCTTCTTCTTGCTTTTTAATTTTTCTTTTGTGTAGGAGAACAACTACTAACCAATAACTCTACTTGTACAAGGCGACCTACCGAAGGTCATTTCCTGATATTCTTATAGTCTCTCCTTACACGATACAGTTCATTACTCATTAATTTTTATTTTTTTTTTCATTTTGAATTCAAATGAACTTCAGGTACTTGATTCTGACAGATTTTAAGTGTGACTATTATTATGAAGAATATATATGAAGAATTGATTTGATGAATCATGATAAACACGTGAAGATCAATGAGAGAAGCTTGATGATGAATTTTAATTGTAATTATATTCATATCTAATATGTTAAAACGGGGTTTCGTAGATTAATTGTTTTTTCCAGACATGATATGTGAGAAATATTTCAATAGTTAGGGAGTGCCGTTAGACGTTAACCTTGATTAAGAAATTAATGAGTTAATTTATTATCAGTTTAATAATGAACTTATAGGATCACACACTAACGGGTGTTCTAATCTTTGTTGGACGGAAAAATATTATTGATTGAATTAAAAAGCTTAATTTTAATTAATTAATATTTTTTTAAGTGGAATATTATTGTATTTTTTCTAGTATAAAAAATACAATTAATAAAAGTTTAAGAATATACATATATATTATATTTATATAAATAAATTGATTAAGTAAGACTTAATAAAAGATTGATAAATCAAAATTAAATATGATTTAATAAGATATATTGTGTACTAGAAATAAAAATTGGATTTGATTTCTATTAGACAGAAACAAAAAGCAAATGTGGATCGGGATGGTTTTTTTAATAAGTAAAATGCTCATTAAAAAAAATTAGGAGCTCTCCCTTCAGGGTTCAATTTGGTTTCTAATGACTAGAATTTGGTTCCACCACTGTAACTATTCACACAATAACACTAAAAGCTAAGACTTTACACTTTACGCTAATTATTTTTTTTCTTAATTTTTTCTTAATTACTGATTAAAAAAATTATTAAAAAGCTAAAAGCACATTTAACTCTTCAATAAAGGTGGACCACATTCTTTATTCTTATATATATAGAAACTATGATGATTTTTCTAACCCACATAGGATTTCATAATCAATAGAAGATTCATATACTCAAGTTAATAGTTCAATATTTCATTTTGAATTCAAAAATGGTTCTTCCTTCAATTAGCTCAACTTCTTAGCCGATGCTTTGATATTCTAGAAAGTTAACTTTGAGTTGAAATCAGAAAACACAACTTTAATATTCTAATACATGTTACAGTTTAAATTAAAAGGAGTTCTTTTCTTCAAGTAACTCAAAATTTTGGCAATTGACTTTGAANAAATATATGTACATAAACACATATATGTATATGTATAATATTATCATAAGTTCCTCTCACTCACAATCTCCATATCTTGGGGCCTTGAATTCTGCACTATGATTACTTTTTTTTATTCATAAATGACAACCCTAAATTGTCCTATATGACTATAGTTGACATATTGCTATGCCAATAGATCATTTCATTACTCAACAACCCTAAATGTCTTCTTATTGACAGCAGCTAACAACTTAAATTAATCAACTAAAATATATTTTTTATGATCATACTTGTTTTAGTTGGATTAAAACACTTAATATATTAACAACGTAATAACATTTCAATATAACTTGAGATATTTTAGAGATCAAAACAACGTCAATAACTTAATCTAAATTACTGACATCAATCAAACACACCTTTTCAATTTTAATTTTTATCATCAAATTTTTTATCACCTAATTTTTATAAATAATCCATACAAGCAACACTTCTACTATAAGGAGAGTTGAAATGTCTACTATAACTAAATAGTGAAACTTATGATTGAAATATCTACTAAATACAATTCTAAACATAATAATCACAAAAACATACATAAAAAAACCTTAATATTTACAATTTGAGAAATAATTATAATACATGTTTTAAACACTAAGATAAATAATAATATGAAATAATGACACCATTTATAAAGAACTATAAAGCTTTTCAACTTGTTTAATGGAAACGATGTTTTAATATTTGCAAACTAATATTTAAAATAATTGATTAATAACATTTGTATTATTCTATAGGTTTAATAATATATGTATTATTCTGTTCTCCCAACCGTTTCTGGGCGCAACCCACCGTGTGCTACCGTGAAACTTTTGATGTTTCCATATTGACCATCGAAGAAGAGACTTTTGAAGTGAAGGCAACTGGTGGTGACACTCATCCATGGCACCGAAGGAGAGAGAGGTAACAGTTGCACGAGAGGAAGGGGTAAGAGGATCTATAATTAAGTTTTATTTAAAACTTAAAATAAAATAAATTCTATCACACTGCCACGTCATCAAAATTATCTTTATCAGCAAGTCTATACATGCAAATTCTTAACGCCATGCAGTCAATTTAATGGCAAACCCTCTGATTCAAATTTACAAAATTAACCACCAAATCGAGAATTTTAGAAATATAGGGACCAAATTGAGACAATCCTATTAAAATAGAGATGTCGAAAATGATTAAACCTATTCTATATAAGGGAATACTATTATGAAGAGTTATTTATATATACATTTTTTGTTACTATTTTAAAATTGATATATGTGTATGTTGGGTGAGAGACATGTTTATCATTTCACACATGTAAACTTTCATTGACTTTAAACTTAATCTTTATTTTGTGCACCTTCTTTCTCTCTCTCATGTATTATTTATTTGATGTTTTTTATATATGAATTCAAAAATTCTTCTATATTTTGGATGAAATTTGATGATTAGGTTAATGCATGTCAATTTATATAATTAAATATTTTCAGTAGAAAATGACAAATTGAACTTTTTAAATTTAAAAAAAGATAACGAGAGATCAAATTTTTTTAATTTAAATATATATATATATATATATATATATATATATATATATATATATATATATATAT
>NC_028355.1:25606218-25625861 GCF_000741045.1 Vigna radiata var. radiata | reverse complement strand
AGAGAGAGAGAGAGAGAGAGAGAGAGAGAGAGAGAGAGAGAGAGAGAGATCTGATTAGCTTTTTTAATAAAAAAAATGCAATTACATGTTTTCTTTTATTATATTTTCTTCTACTAAATATCTCATCAAAATTATTTAGAAGACCCTTCCAATATGTATTTGCCATTAATGGTTCAAAATTACTAGTAAGTTTGATTCATTATTGCATTCATTTTTTTTTTCTTCAAGATCTATGAAGATGTTATATCGGGAAAAGTTTATACATAATTTGTTTTTTAAATCTTTATTTTAGAAATTTTAAAAATATTGCTGAACAATAATTTGGAACTTGATAAATATTTTTATACTTTTAATCAATAAGTAAACTTATTTAATTCACAATGTACATACAAATTCTTATCACACTTAAATTAATTTTCTTAATTAAAATAATTTTAGGAGTTCTCAAAATTAAGTTTTTAACTATAATTATTACATGAATTGAAATAATTATTCAAACAAGTGAAAACACATGTGTTAATTTTTTTTATTCTAATTTTTTACTTGATAAATAATTTTTATTAAAAATAATTGTAAAAATAAATAATTTATATACATTTTTATTATTAAATATTCTTTATTATAAATAATCATTTGAATTAAAAAATAATTATTAAAAAAAAATAATAAAATATTTGTTTTAATTTTTAACACATCTAAATTTAGATCAATAGTTATTTAAAGGATAAAAATAGTAATGTAATTATTTTTATTTAAAATAACGATTAATTAGGATATAAAATTTAAAAAAATATGTACACACACAAGAAAAAAACAGATAAATAAAAAATAACTTAATTAGTTTATTTTTATAATCACAATTCTTACAATGATTTTTCTGAGAAGCTTCTACTAAAAAAAACGCATAAATGAAACACGTTAAGTTTAAAATTCCACCACCAGCCGCAGCATTCGGATCTAAATTTCTTAACTGTAAACAATACTCGCAAAAATAAAACGGGTTAACTTTATAATTCCACCACAACAGCAGGATTCGGATCTATATTTCTTGATTGTTTGTCTGCATTTTCGCAGGCAAACAGTACAATTATAATCAATGATTTTTCTTATAAGCTTCTACGAAGAAACGAAAAAATGAAACGCGTTAATTCCACCACTAACCGCGGGATTCGAATCATGCTTTAATTAGAGGGAATAAATAAGAAGTCGGGATTTGGTGATTATAATAATCAGAATTCTTAGAAAAGATTTATGTAAGAAGCTTCAACGAAAAAATAACAGAAAGAGAGTGCAAAAATGAAACGCGTTAACTTTATAATAATACTGTGTTTAATATTATTTCATGTTTGTCTTACTTCATTTCACCTCACTTCCCTTTCTCCATAAAATAACAACTATCTCTCACTTTCCCACTCAAATCTCAAATTCAAGGTCGCAGTGGGAGCTGCCGTTGTCCTACTGAAAAGAGTTCGATGAATTCATTTGGTTTCTGATTTCCTTAATAAATGTATTCGTATGTCTTCAACATTCTCCGGTGTATCCTCCGGCGTTTCGTCCGGCGTGTCGAAGAACCGGACCGCATCATGTCCGGCATGTCCGAGGGTATGACCGTGTCTCACCCAACAGCCCCTATCGGAGGACCTTCAGTCGCGTCCGACGCCATCATCCATCACACCCCTTCTTCATCTCATGCATACGATGTATTTGTCAGCTTCCGTGGTGAAGACACGCGCAACAACTTCACTAGTTTTCTCTTTGGAGCTCTCTGTCGACAAGGCATTGTTGCATTCAAAGATGACGAATGTATCAAAAAAGGTGATTTCATAACACCCAAGCTGCTACAAGCCATTAAGGGCTCTCAAGTTTTCGTTGTTGTCTTATCAAAGAACTATGCTTCCTCCACTTGGTGCTTACGTGAACTGGTTGAGATATTTAATTGCTGTGAAACTTCAGCAAGACCCGTTATACCTATATTTTATGATGTTGAGCCTACTACGGTGCGCCACCAGAAAGGATGTTATGAGAAAGCATTTGCAGAACACGAAAATAGATTCAGAAAAGATAAGGTGAAGATGGAGGAAGTTCAAAGATGGAAAGAAGCTCTCAGAAAAGTGGCCGATATTTCTGGTTCGGAAATCGCAAATAAGTGAGCACTCTTCTCTCTCAATTCAATAATTGCTAACCTCAATTCATTTGATGACAAATCTAGCTTTATTCATATTTGGAAGTGCTTCACAACAATTATATATATATATATATATATATATATATATATATATATATATATATATATATATATATATATATTGTATTATGCATCTTTTTAGTTATTTTTGCTTATAGACTAATCACAATATCTTATAGCTTTCTAAGACTTTCTTTATGCTAATTACGATTTGTGTTGTCATTATCTGTAAACAGAGGTAATTGAGTCGACATATATACTAATTTAATGAAAATAATATTTTGACCCTTAAAATTTTTTACGTTATTATTTTATCCTAAAAATGTATATACTCTTTCCATGTCTTGTTCATGATGTTTTGCCTTCATTTTATTTAAATTTTCAGGCTACAAAATGAACAGATTGAAAAAATTGTTCAAGAGATAAAAAATCATTTGAGGCCAAAAATTTTAAATCTTCCAAGGGATGAACTAGTTGGGATAGAGGATCGAGCTCAAAACTTACGAAATATTTTGCGTTTCGACCTCCCTAATGATGTTCGAGTTGTCGGAATAAGTGGAATGAGTGGCATAGGAAAGACAACTCTTATTCGGGCTTTATATGAAAGAATTTGTCATCAATATAGTTATAGTTGTTTTATTGATAATGTAAACAAAATATTTGTAGATTCTGGTTCGATGGGCTTACAAAAGCAATTAATTTCTCAGACTCTAAATGAGAAAAATGTTGAGATTCGCAATCTTACCGAGGGAACATGTTTGGTGCAATCCAAACTCAACAATGCTAATGCACTTATAGTTTTTGACAACGTTGATCAAGTTGAACATCTGAACATATTTAGCGGAAATAGAGTCAATTTGTTGCGAGAATGTTTAGGTGGAGGGAGCAGAATCATCATAGTTTCTAGGGATGAACAAATATTGAAGATACATGGAGTTGATGATATTTATCAAGTTCAACCGTTGAATTGGGAAGATGCTATCCAACTATTTTGTAGAAATGCTTTCAAAGATAATTATATTTTGAACGGTTATGAAAAGTTGTCATATGAGATACTATCACATGTTGATGGCCATCCCTTGGCAATTGAAACAATTGGGTCATCTTTGTTTGGCCGAAGTTTGTCACAATGGAAAAGTGTATTGGAAGCGTTAGAAGAAAATAAAAGTAAAAATATTATGGATATTTTGCGCATAAGTTATATTCAACTGGAAGAAAGATACCAACAAACATTTTTGGATATTGCTTGCTTCTTCAATTATCAAGATGAAGAAGAAGTGAAGGAAATTCTAAATTTTCGTGGATTTCATCCTGAAGATAGCATAGAAGTTCTCATTGATAAGTCACTCGTTATCAGAGATTTCGAAGGGTTCATATATATGCATAACTTGCTAGAGGATTTGGGCAGGTGTATTGTAAAGGAAGTATCACCTAAAGAGCCTATAAAGTGGAGTAGGTTGTGGACATGCAAAGATCTCCATGATGCTATGTCAGAGAACAAGGTAAAATTTACATGTTTGATTATAAATTTTAGATTGCAATTATTTTAGAATTTGTAAATACTTCAAAACATATATCTAACAATGTGCGGAATTATAGGTAACTCAAAACCTTGAGGCAATATTTCTGACTAAGGATGATGTTGATGATGACGATGATGATGTTGTTGATGATGATGATGATGAAATCCGAGGTATGTAAAGGTTGTATTGTGAAAGAAGAAATTCCTGTGTTTTATTGAATGAGAAACTGCCTAATATATAGCCTCACCTAAGATTAAAAAAATTGAAAAGAAAAAATTGTCGACGTATGTAACCTGTAACTTCCTAATATTATCATAGACTATTCAACAATTACAAAATTGCACTTTAAATATACGGAATCATGCAACTGATTTACAGATGATGAAACAATCAAGGCGGATGGTCTATCAAAAATTAAACATCTGAAATTGTTTTATGTTCGGAATGTGAACGTGAAGTTTTCGGGAAGTCTGAGTCATCTTTCGAAAGAACTAGGATATCTTGTTTGGTACAGATATCCATTTGAGTGTTTGCCTCAAACTTTTCAGCCACACAAACTAGTTGAGTTAAACCTGTTTGGGAGCAGTATTCAACGACTGTGGGAAGGCACAAAGGTAGTGTAAATTAATTTTTTATTTGTACTTCTATTAAAAATAAACAAAATAAATGACAAACTTTTTTTTAATTCCTTTATTCTTTGATTACTTTATGGAGAAAAGAAATTGAAGAAAACTCAAGTGCCATTATTAATTTTGTTTTCTTTTTTTTTTGCCCCATTTATGTAGCGGTTACCCCATTTGAAGCGTTTGGATCTCTCTTATTGCACAAGTTTAATTGAGATGCCAAATGTATCAAAGGCCTTAAATCTTGAATGGATTATTCTTGAAGGATGCGTACAGCTCCAAGAACTCGATCCATCGATTTGGAGCCTGAGAAAGCTTGTTGATTTGAATTTGAGAGACTGCAAAAAACTAGTAATCTTATCCAATACTATATTGGGCCTGCATTCTCTTAAATATTTAGATTTCTCTGGTTGTTCAATAATAGATAGTAAAGATGAAACAAGGAACACAGAAGACTTGATCAGCAGTTTACCGCCCTCCTCTCCTCTCTCATGTTTGTGTGAACTCGATCTGAACTTCTGTAACTTAGTTCAAATTCATGATTACATTGGAAAGTTACGTTTCTTAGAGAGACTAAATTTAAAAGGAAACAATTTTGTTACATTGCCTAACCTCAAGGACCTTTCGAGATTGTATGTTTTAAACTTACAAGATTGCAAGCGATTGAAATACTTGCCTGATCTCCCTTCACGAACTGTCCGTAACTCGAAACCTTTCATGCTGTCAAGATTACGATCTATAAAATTTTATTCGCCTCATTATTGGAATGAGGAAAATACAGGTTTTACCTTTCCAGGATTAATCATTTTTGGCTGCCCAAAGTTAGTTGAGATTGAACAGTGCATTAGAAAGAGTTTTTCCTGGACAATTCAAATTCTTAAGGTGTGGATGCTCTTTCCTTCCTCTTGCTTTTAAATTTTTCTTTTGTGTAGGAAAACAACTACTAACCAATAATTCTGCTGGTACAAGGCGACCTACCCATGGCCATTCCCTCAAAGTATTATACCTGGAAGTCAAATACCGAGCTTGTTCAACAATGAGTTTGTGAACGGGGACATAGAATACCTGGACAAAGAATACCTAACCGTTGATCCACCTCCCGTTCCGCATTACAATAATTTCATTGGTGTTTTGTGTTGCGTAATATTTCGTCTATACAATAAACAAATTCCAATAGATTTTGGAAGAGATCACATGTGGTTACATTATGAAAAGGTTTATATGGACGAACGTGGTATTCATCCTTGTCGTTTGAGGGTGAGGTCGATTGGAGAAAGGTTGGGTTACGAGAATTCTGTTACGGTGGATGTGAAGAAATTTCAGTATTTCTGGGTAAATGAACAAGACCTAATTAACCTCAAAATGATGCATTGTGCAACTCGGAAGCGGAAGATTTCCGTAATTGAGGAAAACGGTTAGCTACAGTGAAGAATTGAAGCCTTTATTGAATGTGGAATGTGGAAGTATGATTTGCTACCATCTAACCAGAAAGAGGCACAGTAGAAGCAGAAGCAGCACTGCATTCAAATTCTCCTTGTATAGGTACAATACTTCTCTCTTCTCAATATATAGTTTTGTTTGCTTCTTTCAAGTTTTACAAATGCATTTCACATTTTGATCCAGAAAGCATGCGAGGGATGCGAGGGAGTAAAAGACTGTTATTATGAAGAATATATGAAGAATTGTTTTGATGAATCATGATGAACACGTGAAGATCAATGAGAGAAGACTTTTTAGGTTTGATTGTTTCTTTCCTTGCTTTTGTATTCAGTTTTGTGTCCAACTTGCAATAAGGTGTTGTAGGGATAGGTTGCTTCTTATAGGTTTAAAGAAGTGTGTTCAATATTATAAGATTTTGTGTAATTGTAAGATTAAGATTCTTGTTCACTAGAGTTAACTAGTATAAAAATTCACGTGTTTATTTTTTGGTTAATTGTTCAAATTCTTGTTTTTCATTTGGTTTAAATGAAGATCGTTTGTTTACCACATTCAAATATGATTAACGTACACAATTGTTTAAACACAAATCAAATCATGAGTTTATTGTTAGTGTTTCAGTTTGATTTGCACTGTGTAATATTATTTTGAGTGTCAGTAATTTGAATTACAAAATATCAGCTTTTTGTTCGTGTTTCAGTTTATTGTAATCGGTTAAAATGTTGATATCCTGTAACAAAGGTTTTGAAATTCCATTGTTGAATTAGATTTAATGAAAGTTTTTGAAAGTTTTTAACAAATAATAGGTTTTATTAAGTTCAATTCAACACCCCCACTCCTTTCCCCTTGACCTTAAACTTTTTAAACCAACAATTGGTATAAAAAAAGCTAATTCTTGTAATTTGTTTAAGAATTGGATCCTAAAAATTTCCTTTCAAAACTATGGTTGAGAACAAATTCCCTTTTGTCATAGGCCTTTTTATGTTTAGTGACGTCAACTACCAATTTTGGAAAGTAAGGATGAAAGCTTTGTTGAATTGATTGATCAAGGAATTTTGGGAAGATATTGTTAATGAACCATTTATTCTAAACCACGTTGCTAATAACAAGCAATTAGACAAGCCTTGAGGTCTCTAGAGAGAGGTGGAAAAAAAAAACCTCAGAATGATTATGCTGCAAAGAACATCATCACGTCCGAGCTAAATCTAGGTGAGTTTTTCATACTATCTCTATGTAGTTGTGCCAAGGATATGTGAGAAGTGTGATAGCTGTCATCGACACTATTTCGCAACAATTTTTCAGACAATTTCTCAAATAGATTTTTAAAAAAATTACGAAATCCTAATTTCTCATTTTGGATGAGAATATAAGAGTAAGTTGTTGTTGAGCTCAAAAAAATTAAAAACTATATTTGTTTCTTTAAAGTGTTTGAAGTGCTATATCTTGGGATAGTTGAACATTTTATAAATCACATTATTTTCGCGTATTTAATTAAAGGTACTGTCTTAGGGCAGGGGTGCTAATACCTTCCCTACACATAACTGATTCTTGAACCCGAAATCTGGTTTTCGTAGACTGTGTCTTTCTTTATTGTTTTTCCATAGTTTTTTAACATAAATTATGGTGGCGACTCCAAATCTCTTTTTCTAAAAGTAGTTTTTTTTTTTAATCGTCGTCCCACGATTCTGGTTGCGGCAAACGTTTATGAATATCTTAACCAAAACATGATGCAGACATTGGATGGTGCCTTTACCTCAATTATTTGCATGCCAAACATGGTTTTAACTTTTTTCAGAGGTACCAATGTACACCATGATTGTGCTTTTAAAGTAAAAACGAAATATATTTTGTCAATAATTTAGAAAAAAAACATATTTAAGTAATTTTTTATTATATTAAAAATAATATGTCTCTTTTAAATTTATTAATAAAAGTATATATATTTTTTAATTTATATAATTGTATCTTTTTGAATTAATTTTAAACTTGATATTATAATGTTTTGTTATTCATAACTCAATTATTTGGATTTTATTTAACCAATACTCTTTATAATATGTCCTCTACTGTTAATATTCTTTTATATCCTAACATATTTGCAACCAAGTGGACATAAAATAATTTGTCATGACCATTTAACAATAACTTTGATTAACTATTACAAGTTGTTAATATAATAATGTACTTCATTTATATATTTTTATCATAAATATTCATCCCCATGTCTGTTTTTCTTTCAAACATTTATTTTAACAATATAAAACATTTAGATATAGGAAACTAAAATAATTCTGAACTAAGAAAATCCAAAAAAAAAATTATTAAAAAGCTAAAAGCATATTTAAATCTTAAATAAAGGTGGAACTCATTCCTTATTCTTATATTTATATATATATATATATATATATATATATATATATATATATATATATATATATATATAATGTATAACGTAGAAAATATGATGATTTTTCTAACCCACAGAATTTCTTAATCAAGAGAAGATTCATCTACCGAAGTTAATAGTTCAATATTTCATTTTGAATTCAAAATGGTTCTTTCTTCAATTAGCTCAACTTCTTAGCCAATGACTTGTGATGCTTTCATATTCTAGAAAGTTAACTTTGAGTTGAAATCAGAAAACACAACTTTAATATTCTAATACATGTTATAGAAATATGAGCAATCATCCACTCACCACCTTATTAAAAGGAGTTATTTTCCTCAAGTAACCCAAAATTTTGGCAATTGACTTTGAACAATTATATGTACATAAACACATATAATATATGTATAATATTATCATAAGTTCCTCTCACTCACAATCTCCATACCTTGGGGCCTTGAATTCTGCACTATGATTACTTTTTTTATTCAAAAATGGCAACCCTAAATTGTCCTATATGACTATAGTTAACATATTGTTATGCCAATAATAGATCATTTCATTACCCAACAACAATGGCAACAACCATTCCAAGATTTGTTGGATCCATCATCATGACCCTTTTCACCATGGGAAGTGCACAATCCCTGAACTATGTGAATGATGACTGCCACAACTCAACAACAAAAGAAAAAGCCCTAACCCTAACATTCAGAACCAACCTTAACACCACCCTCTCAAGGCTCTCTTCTGATGCTGCTACAAGCAAGGGTTTCAACAACACCACCACAGGAAATGGCAGCACACTGGCTGATGATGCTGTGTATGGCCTCTATGACTGTAGGGGTGATGTCACAGGACCCTTCTGCCAGTTCTGTGTCTCCACTGCAGCCTCAGATATTCTCCAGCAATGCCCTAACAGATCCTCTGCTGTGATATGGTACAACTACTGCATTCTCAGGTACTCAAACCAAAACTTCTTTGGGAACCTCACCACAACCCCATCATGGGAAATTGTGGAGAACTCCAAGAACACCACTGACCCACAAGAGATTCAGCAAGCTGAGAGCTACATGCAAAGCCTGAAGAGAGAAGCCACTGTGGAGACCAACAAGTTGTATGCAATGGGAGGGTTCAATCTGAGTGATGGTGGGGAAAGGTATGGGTTGGTGCAGTGCAGTAGGGACCTCACCAGTGATGAGTGCAGCCAGTGTTTGGAGGCCATGATTGAAAAACTTCCTCAGTGTTGTGCTGCAAAGAGAGCATGGCAGGTTTTGGCTCCAAGTTGCCTTATAAAGTATGATGATTTCATGTTCTACCAGATTACAGATCAAACTTCTTCTCCTTTGCCTAATTCAGGTACACTCATCATCAAGAGTTTCTTTAGATAAACATTTTATAAAACTAAAATCATGCTTAGATTTTATGGTCAATGTAGTTTAAAGATTGTGCACTAAACCCAGTGACAAATCAGTTTTTCAGTTTTGTTTACTTGGTTTGTTCAAAAAGTAGCAATAAAACAATTGGTATGTGTAACTATCAAGGTAAGTGTGCAATTGTCCTGATGAAAACATGGTCAATCATGTTTTCAACTTTGATTACTAGGTTGGTTCAAAATCAGTAATAATAAAGCAGTTGCTATGTAACAATCAAGGTAAACTCTTGATTAAGTTTGTAATTAATGACAACAAGTGTTCAACAGACTTGACTCTGGAACATGTATTTCTTAGAAAAACACCTGTGTTTGATAAAGACAGCTTCACTTTTTAAACTGCAAATAATTCTTCTTAACACTTTCTATCTGAAAAGTATTCGCATATCAGATTTTTTTTTTCTATATTTTTTCTAAAATGTCAAATCATCACCCTACGCATGCAAAAAAAATATATTGGAAATTATTTTTCAAAAGCTGGACATGAGCATGGAAAAATAATATAACCTTTTGAATTGATTAATCTAAAATATAGAATTACATTTAAAAATGCTTAAATATAATTTTCTCTTCTGGAAAGTTTAGAAATTTTGTACTTAGGTTCTATAAACACAAACTTTGACTTTTTATCCCATTTTTTAAAATTTTCTATTATATATATTGATATGATATCTCTTTGATAGAAAATATATCAATTATTATAATGAAACAAAATTAAAATATCATTGATAGAAAAGAATTTGCATGTTGATATTTTTTGCTGTTGCACTTGCAGCTAAGAAGGGAAGTTCAATTAGCTCAAAAACATTGATCATAATCATTGTGAGTGTATTGGTGGCACTAGTTTTTCTAAGTTGCTCTGTCTATTACTTGTGGAGAAAGTATTTGACAAATAAAGGTGAATACCATTACATTCACATGCTGAAGCATTCATCTGAGGAAATAGAGCAAAATAAAAACTGACTAGTTTCCTTCGTAGATGGATTGATGTCAGTGAACACCCCAAGATCTTTTCATGGCCATGTTCAAAGAGAAGAACCACTTAATGCAGACCTTCCAACAATCCCTTTAATCTGGATTCAACAGAGCACTAATTACTTTTCAGAGTTCTCTAAATTAGGAGAAGGTGGATTTGGTCCTGTTTACAAGGTGTCACTGAATTTTGGATTTTCTTTCAAGTTATGCACAGTTTTTCTTTGACTCTTTCTTGGCCTACTTATTTCACATTTTCTTTCTTCCTTTCACTGTCATTCTCTTTCAGGGTAGTTTGGAAGATGGAACAGAAGTTGCTGTCAAAAGACTCTCTAAAGCATCTAATCAAGGTTTGGAGGAGTTTAAGAATGAAGTGATCTTCATAGCCAAACTGCAACATAGGAACCTTGTGAGACTATTGGGATGCTGCATTGAAGAAAATGAAAAGCTGCTTGTGTACGAGTACATGCCAAATTCTAGCCTTGACTCTCACCTGTTCAGTATGTTTTGACTAAACTTAATGCCTTCATTTTCTATTTTCTGAATCACACAATTTCCATAGACAAGTTGGTTATGGATTTCTATTCCATATGTACTTGCATGCCAGATGATGAAAAAAGAAAGCAACTAGATTGGAAGTTAAGACTGAGCATTATCAATGGAATTGCAAAAGGACTTCTGTATCTACATGAAGACTCCAGACTTAGAATAATACACAGAGATCTAAAAGCCAGCAATGTACTTCTGGATCAAGAGATGAATCCGAAAATATCAGATTTTGGATTGGCAAGAACATTTGAAAAAGGACAGATTCAAGAAAATACACAGAGAGTTATGGGCACCTAGTATGTGTTGGTGGCAACTATTCTATTATATCATGACACACTAGTATGTAATCAATTACACAAATTTGCTGTAATAAATCTATTTTGATTTTGAACAGTGGATACATGGCTCCAGAATATGCTATGGAAGGATTGTATTCAGTGAAATCTGATGTTTTCGCTTTTGGAGTTCTTCTACTAGAAATCATACGTGGGAAAAGGAACAGTGGATTCCATCTTTCAGAACATGGTCAAAGCCTTCTTGTACATGTGAGTTTTCTGATATCATACCATCAAGAAACAGATACTAGTAAAGAGATATTCTTTGGAATTTCTAAACATTTTCGTGTGATACACATACAAGAATTTGTATAACATCATTTTTTTTGTGTCTGTCTGTCAATAATATCATTTATTACATCTCAAATTTCTCTTTGCATACAGAGTTGGAGACTTTGGTGTGAAGGAAAAAGCTTGGAAATGTTGGATCCAATGCTGGAAAAGACATACAAAGCCAGTGAAGTTATGAAATGCATACACATTGGTTTATTGTGTGTTCAAGAAGATGCAGCTGATAGACCAACCATGTCCACAGTTGTTGTCATGATGGCAAGTGACGCAATTGCCCTTCCCAACCCTAATCATCCTGCATTTTCAGTTGGAAGAAAGATGAAAGAAGAAGAATCAACATCAAAAGGATCCAAGGATCCTTCTGTTAATGATGTAACAATATCAAACATTTTACCAAGGTAGTGTATATTACATGATAACAGTTTTGCTTTGAAAATCCTGAGATTGTACAAGAAATTACAAGTTACTATAATTTGGACAGCCTCATCTACATTTGAGAAGCAGTTTCATGTTTGAAACCAATAAGAAGGATTATTTCATGGGTCCTTCATATATTAATAATCAAAAACACAATTAATCAAATAACAAATACGATAACCCTGAGGTGAAATAACAGTGGTCTTATTAACACATATAGGGATGGCAACGGGTCAAATCGGACACGAATAGTATTACTCGCAACCCGACTCACCGAATAAAAATGTACTTATTACCTGACCCGCTGTCCCGTTTAAAAAATACCAAACCTGCGGATATATGCAAAAAATAAAAAAAATATATTTTATATTTTTTAAAATAGAATTTAAATAAAATTACAAAAAATATATATGATAAAATATAAATTAAATTAAATATAAATTAAAATTTAATTTTAATTAATGTTAACCTAATAAAATATAATTTTATTTTATTTTTATTTAATTTTAATTAAAAAATATATAAATTAATTTTTATTTTTTTTGTGGGTAGCGGATACCCGCAAGTCGTGTAGTATATTACCCGTACCCGACTCATTTAGAAGCGGGTATTAAAATACCCGTTATCCATTATTCGTGGATAGTAAATATCTGCGGGTAGTAACTAAATGTCATGAGTTTTACTTGCAGATATCTATGCCTGGGGATTTTTTTGTCATCCCAAAACAGAGGTAGCCAAGTGGTAATATATATTTAACCAATAAATTATTATGTAAATCAAAATTATCAATATATTACTACTAATCGCTAGAAAGTTGATACATTATTATCCTTCTTAAAAAAAAACTTGATTGAATATTTTATCAATGGTGCAATCAAAATCAAAATGAAAGAAATAAATAATACTATAACATTATCAAAACAAATATTAGAAAATATACAATAATATAAATTTATTATTCATAATATCGTAAATATCTTGTAAATATACTATATTCAAAGTTTTTTGAAAAATATAATTATATGAATAATTCTCTTATGTGTTTTATGATTTCTTGATTTCTTAATTATGTAAATTGTTTTCTCATATGTTAAAAAAATATCAAAAGATAACACAAATAAGACATAGTTAGGATAAGCTAATTGAAAAATATATAAAATATCGAAAAATAACACATATAACATATAGTTAGAGTAAACTTTTGAGAAAAAAACTATGTTAAAGACTAATTAACACTTCTAACTTATGATTTGTCTTATCTAATTATCTAAAGTGTTTTCTTATTGATAGCAGCTAACAACTTAAATTATCAACATGATAGCTTCTAAACCCTCCCATAAAATTTAAGGATTGTCCCAATCTCACATGATTAACATAAACTTTCACTAATTTTTCATCACATAACAAAATCTTAGAGTAAAGATAATTACTACAATATACTTCTTTTAGTTGGATTAAAACACTTAATATATTAACAACATAATAACATTTCAATATAACTTGAGATATTTTAGAGATCAAAACAACGTCAATAACTTAATCTAAATTAGTGACATCAATCAAATACACCTTTTCAATTTTAATTTTTATCATAATTTTTTTATCATCTAATTTTTATAAATAATCCATACAAACANCACTTCTCATTTAATCATTAGAATCCTCAAATAATCCGAAAAAAACGAAACATTGAATAACTCAATTTCAATTTCATCAGCAAAAACAACTAAACTTTTTTAAGTATTTATTATTGGGGTTTAGCTATTCAAAATTGTATTATCACGATATTTTTTTTCAAAATAGTTAATCAAGTAAACTTTTTTTTTTTACCTTAAAATTACGTGTTTTCATAAAAATTACGCCAAAGACTTAGAAAAGTTAAAAAAAAAAAAAATCCTAACTTTTTATATCATTATGAATCTACCCATGTTTTAAATGCAACTACAAAGATTACACACGAAAAAAAAAAAGGCTAGAGAAATTGTAAAAAAAGAAAGACTTAAGACTAAAATTTGATTAAGTCAATTCTCATATATTTTATCTGTTTCCATTATGTATGCTTAGATCCAAAAAAAAATTAAGAGAAAATGACATAATTTTTTTAAAAAGGATAAATTTATTTTAATTATATACAATCTTCATAACTTTTAGTATGAGAAATATTTTTTATTCTTTTAATTTATAATTTTTTTTCATTTAATTTATGAAAAAAGTCATTACAGATGGGACTAAAAAATAATATCCCTTCATTTTCTATTAAAATGTCATAAAATTTTAGAGTTAAAAAAATATAAATATAAAATGATTATTTAATTTAATTTTTTAATATAATTTTCTTATGCTTTAATGTATGGAAGCATTTTGTTTTACAAAAATTAAAATAATGAACAATTAAAATATAAGATAAATAATTAGCTTAAGTTTCTTTTCCGTTAGCAATATAACTTCATATTAATGTAAACTATATTTATAAGTAGAATCAGATTTCAGAATGAATTGAAATGGAATTTAAAGTTTTGAGTGTCTACTTATAAAATGGAAAAGGTTTGATGTGTTTTTTTGTGTAAAATTTGAGCAATTAAAGGCTATTGTCAAATTGGACAAAGGATGGTTTAAGTGTTGGTTATGTGGCATAAATGAATTTTGTATTAAAAATTATGAATGCATAGTAGTGTAATCAACTTTTTGGAAGGGCAAAGTGGGAATATAAAGACTTTCTACTTCTACTTCTACCTCCACATTTTCGCTCCTGTGCTGCAAATTTCCATGGTTGCGTTTTGGTTATTTTGAACTGGGAATGTGCGAATCTTGAAGGTGGTTTCCCTTGCAAGTTGCGATTGGGATTCTGGCTTGGAGGAGGTGGATGGAGATTCACAGTGGTGCGTTGAATGCTTTTTGAAAGTTTTTGTTGTGGCCAAATTTTGGGGTTTTGGGGTTTTTCTGGTTTGGCTTTGTTGGTCTGGTGATGGTGGGAAGCGGTAGTTTCAGTGATTGCAGTTGGAGCGTGGAGAAGATTGAATCTTGTGATCTAGCAGAGAGGAACATGCTATTGGTTGTGCGATTAGGAGAAAACAAAGATGTGATGGTGTTGTCGCGACGCGCTCGCGATGATGGAAGGACACGGTCTGAAGGTTCTCGCGACGGTGTCCATGGTAGCTTGCGCGAGGTAAGATTGGGCGAACTCTATCTGTGTCGCGGTGGCCATAGAGGTTGGCGATTTGGGTGGTGCGAATTGGGTTGGGTTGTCTACTTTGCACGGATTAGGGTTCATGGCGTTGGTGGCGGCAACTTTCGTTCTGACGAGGATGATGGCGGTGGAGGCACGCAATGATGATTTTGCGAATTGGTTTTCTTTATTTAGGTTTTTGCGATTTTATGCTTTGATTGACAAAGAAGATGATGAAGATGTGTTGCGATTCTGATGGTGGTGGCTATGGAGACTCGCGACTCTGCAACGACACTGACGGTGTAGATGAACAACGGTGGTGGTTTGGCGAGATGAGCAAGGTGGTTAGCCATGGTGGTGACTTGCGACATGGTGGTTGGCCATGGTGGTCATTATTATTTCCCTTTTACCCTTTCAAAAAGCTGATTACACCACTATGCATTCATAATTTTTAATATAAAATTAGTTTATAATGTCACGGTCTCGTTAATGTAAACTTTGATCATGCCACATAGTCAATTAAAATTTCAATATATTTTTACGACATGAATGACATCTTAATATTAATTAGGCTAAACTTAAAATTTAAGGATAGATTTAGATGAAATCAAAATTTAAATCGATTATTTACAAAAAACAATAATGCCCAAATATTAATTAAGATGGAAGTAGAATTATAAAAATAACTCATATGATTAGTAAATAACTTCGTTTCTTAATCACGTAGTTAGGGGCTTAATCTCTATTCTGTGTATATTAAAATAGTTTTATTTAATTAAAAGAGGTATTATAATATTGTTTTTAAAAATAGTTCTACACTCTTCTTTGACCAAACCAATATCCTAATTTTAAAGTTGAAAGTAAAATTTAAAGTTGACCTTTAAACTATTATAGCTATTAACAAAGAATTAAATTATATTGTATGATTTAACAGTTGAATTTATAAATAATAACTTTAAGAAAAAAAAAAGGTGAGGTATGATGTTAATGGATTATTTACATATTCCAAATTATTGTCCTATGCTGAAAATTCAAACTACATTAAGCTATTATTTTATGAAAAAATAACTGATCACATTAATTACACAAGACAATGTGACCAAAATTAGATTTTTAAAAGTATTTGGGGGTATTAATGTTAATTACTTTTTTATAATTGCTAATCAAACCTAAATTGAGTAACGAATACAATTTTAATTTATTTTACCATGAATATTGTTATATTTATAATTATTAAAAATATGTAATTAGTTAATATTAAGATTTGACTCAATAATTATTTGTATCTTTGTTTACCATTTTACAGCTTTAAGATAATTTTATTGATAAGATTTTTAATTAATAATTAGCTTTTTAACTCTCAAATACCTTTTCAATTTTCAACTACCTTCCAACTAATGTTAGAAAACATAAAGGAGAGTTGAAATGTCTACTATAACTTGTTGATATATGTGTATTGAAGGTGAGAGACATGTTTATCATTTCACACATGAACAACTTTCATTGACTTTAAACTTAATCTTTATTTTGTGCACCATCTTTCTCTCTCATGTATTATTTATTTATTTGATGTTTTTAATATATGAATTCCTCTATAGAGAGAGAGATATCTGTTTAGCTTTAATTGTAAGATTAAGATTCTTGTTCACAATAGTGAACTAGTATAAAAATTTACGTGTCTATTTTTTGGTTAATTGTTCAAATTCTTGTTTTTCACTTGGTTTAAATCAAGATCTTTCTTTTACCACATTCAAACATATGATTAACACAATTGTTTAAACACAAATCAAATAATCATTTTACTGTTAATGTTTCAGTTTGATTTACATTGTATAATACTACTTTGAGTGTCGGTAATTTGAATTACAAAAAATCAGCTTTTTTTTTTTTTCGTACGTTAGTTTATTGTAATCGGTTAAAATATTCATATCTTGTAACAAAGGTTCTGAAATTCCATTGGTTAATTAGATTTAATGAAAGTTTTTGAAAGTTTCCAACAAATAACAGGTTTTTTTAAGTTCAATTCAATACCCTCACTCCCTCCTCTTTGGCCTTAAGCCTTTTAAATTAACAATTGGTATTGTATTTGGGATATCCCGTCCATATACACCTTCAGTGCATCAAAAGGACCGGGGGACCGACCACACTAGACGACGCTGTCATGCCAGGTAGGTTACCGAAGATAATTAAGGAAAAAAGAGATTAAAAAGTTATTGGATTGTGATTGGGTCCTGATTAAGGTTTCCTTAATCTAAGGCCGATGACCAGCGCTATAAATACAGGTCAAAGATAAGAAGTAGGTAGATTCATTAATTGTGCATTTAATACTGTTCTCTGATTATCGATCGGACATCTCACTAACTTTAGTATCGGAAGAGCTTTGGCAGTTATCCTTTCGGACGAACTCGAACCAGAATAAACGGAAGAGACGACCAGAAACAGAAAAAGAACCGAGATTGAGGTGAAGGAAATCAGCCAGCAGAAAGATAAATTGTGAAGGGATTGGTTGACTCGACCACGTATCGAGAGAGATTTGACTCAATAATTATTTGTATCTTTGTTTACCATTTTACATCTTTAAGATAATTTTATTAATAAGTTTTTTAGTTATTAATTAGCTTTTTAACTATCAAATACCTTTTCAATTTTCAACTACCTTCCAACTATAATGTTAGAAAACATAGTATAAGGAGAGTTGAAATGTCTACTATAACTTATTGATATATGTGTATGGAAGGTGAGACATGTTTATCATTTGACACATGTACAACTTTCATTGACTTTAAACTTAATCTTTATTTTGTGCACCATCTTTCTCTCTCATGTGTTATTTATTTATTTGATGTTTTTAATATATGAATTCCTATATTCTTCTATATTTTAGATGAAATTTGATGATTTGGTTAATGCATGTCAATTTATATAATTAAATGTTTTCAATAGAAAAATGACAAATTAAACATTTTAAACATAAAAAGAAAAAATGAGAGATCAAATTTGTTTAATTTAATATATATATATATATATATATATATATATATATATATATATATATATATATATATATATGGGTTTGTTAACACGCGTACGCCTGTTTTTCAGTGGGTACGTTTTAACACTGTGTACCAGATTATAGTAGACAAAAATACCCTCATTTATCATGAATTCTAAGTTTTAAGGTCAAGGATATTTAAATAATTTTCATTCTCAAAATTAAAAAAAAAGAAAAGAAACCCCCAAACCCTTACTCACCTCCCTCATTCCTCTCAACCCTTTCTCTTTCATCTCTCTCACTCCAACATTTTCTTTGTCATCTCTCTCACTCCAACATTTTCTCTGTCATTCCTACTGTTGCCCAATTGAAAAAAAAATCAGAAACCCTTTGTCATCAGAGATATTTTCTCTCTCATCTCAACATTTTCTCTATCATCACTCCAACATTTTTTTTTTCATCTCGACTCAATTGAAGATGGTGGTGGTCATTTGAATTAGAGATATTTTTAAAAAATTGAAAAAGTTTACTCTTTTATAATTATTTTATATTTATTAATGTGTGTAAAATTAATATAAACTTTGTCATTTTACATTACTCTTTCCAAATCTCAAAGGTAAAAAATGATTTTATTGTTTTTTATCTTGCATAGTGGTTAAAGTTTATTCTAAACACCTGTAGAAGTTGATTCAGTGATAAAAAAGGGACATAAGGAAATTAAATAAATAGGTATAGAAGAGTTCCGTGGGAGTTGGGGCAATAGGGATGACAGAGAAAATGTGTTGGAGTGAGAGAGATGAAAGAGAAAGGATTGAGAGGAATGAGGGAGGTGAGTAAGGGTTTGGGNTTTTTTTTTTTAGTTTTGAGAATGAAAATTATTTAAATATCCTTGACCTTAAAACTTAGAATCCATAATAAATGAGGGTATTTTTGTCTACTATAATCTGGTACACATTGTTGAAACTACCAATTGAAAAACAGGCGTACGCGTGTTAACAAACCCCATATATATATATATATATATATATATATAAAGAGAGAGATCTGTTTAGCTTTATAATAAAAAAACATACGCAATTACATGTTTTCTATTATTATATTTTCTTTAACTAAATATCTCATCAAAATTAAACCCTTCCAAGTCGTATTTGCCATTAATGGTGCAAAATTACTAAGTAAGTTTGACTCGTTATATTGGGAAAAGTTTATACTTTATTTTTTAAAAATTTTTATTTTAGAAATCTTAAAAATATTGCTGAACAATAATTTGGAACTTGATAAATATTGTTATACTTTTAATCAATAATTAAATTTATTTAATTCACAATGTACATA
>NC_028355.1:25591928-25604413 GCF_000741045.1 Vigna radiata var. radiata | reverse complement strand
GCAACCCTAAATTGTCCTATATAACTATAGTTGACATATTGCTATGCCAATACATCATTTCATTACTCAACAACCCTAAATGTCTTCTTATTGACAGCAGCTAACAACTTAAATTAATCAACTAAAATATATTTTTTATGATCATACTTATTTTAGTTGGATTAAAACACTTAATATATTAACATCATAATAACATTTCAATATAACTTGACATATTTTAGAGATCAAAACAACGTCAATAACTTAATCTAAATTACTGACATTAATCAAATACACCTTTTCAATTTTAATTTTTATTATTTTCCTTTTTCCATAAAGTCAGGTCACTCCCTTTCTTGCCCTAATAACAACTTTCTCTCACTTTCCCACTCAAATCTCTAATTCAAGAAAAAGAGTTCCAGGAATTGAGTTTCTGATTTCCTTAATAAATGTATTCGTGTGTCTTCAACATTCTCCGGCGTATCTTCCGGTGTGTCGAAGAACCGGACCGTATCACGTCCGGCATGTCCGAGGGTATGACCATGTCTCACCCAACAGCCCCTATCGGACCTTCAATCGCGTCCGACGCCATCATCCATCACAACCCTTCTTCATCTAATAATGCATACGATGTATTTGTGAGCTTCCGTGGTGAAGACACGCGCAACAACTTCACTAGTTTTCTCTTTGGAGCTCTCCGTCGACAAGGCATTCTTGCTTTCAAAGATGACCAATGTATCAAAAAAGGTGATTTCATAGCACCCGAGCTTCTACAAGCCATTCAGGGTTCTCAAGTTTTCGTTGTTGTCTTATCAAAGAACTATGCTTCCTCCACTTGGTGCTTGCGTGAACTGGTAGAGATACTTAATTGCTGTCAAACTTCAGCAAGACCTCTTATACCTATATTTTATGATGTTGAGCCTACGACGGTGCGCAATCAGAAAGGATGTTATGAGAAAGCATTTGCAGAACACGAAAAAAGATCCAGAGAAGGTAAGGTGGAGATGGAGGAAGTTCAAAGATGGAAAGAAGCTCTCAGAAAAGTGGCCGATATCTCTGGTTCGGAAATCGGAAATAAGTGAGCACTCTTCTCTCTCAATTCAATAATTAGTAACCTCAATTCATTTAATGACAAATCTAGCTTTATTGATATTTGGAAGTGCTTCACAAAAATTAAACTTAGGTGACCTATATATACTGTATTCTGCATCTTTTTAGCTATTTTTGCCTATAGACTAATCACAATATCTTATAGCTTTTTCTAAGACTTTCTTTATGCTAATTATGATTTGTGTTGTCATTATCTAAAAACAGAGGTAATTGAGTCCTAATATATACTAATTTAATGAAAATAATAGTTTCGCAGTTAAAATGTTTTACGTTATTATTTTATCCTAAAAATGTATATACTCTTGTCATGATGTTTTGCCTTCATTTCATTTAAATTTTCAGGCCACAAAATGAAAAGATTGAAAAAATTGTTCAAGAGATAACAAATAATTTGAGACCAAAAATTTTAAATCTTCCAAGAGATGAACTAGTTGGGATAGAGACTCGAGTTCAAGACTTAGGAAATATATTGCGTTTCGACCTCCGTAATGATGTTCGAGTTGTGGGAATAAGTGGGATGGGTGGCATAGGAAAGACAACTCTTGTTCGGGCTTTATATGAAAGAATTTGTCATCAATATAATTATCGTTGTTTTATTGATGATGTAAGCAAAATATTTCTAGATTCCCATTTGTTGGGCTTACAAAAGCAATTAATTTCTCAGACTCTAAATGAGAAAAATGTAGAGATTTGCAATGTTATCGAGGGAACATGTTTGGTGCAGTCCAAACTGAACAATGCTAAGGCACTTATAGTTTTTGACAACGTTGATGAAGTTCAACAACTGAGGATATTTAGCGGAAATAGAGACAATTTGTTGCGAGAATGCTTAGGTGGAGGGAGCAGAATCATCATAGTTTCTAGAGATGAACAAATATTGAAGATACATGGAGTTGATGATATTTATCAAGTTCAACCGTTGAACAGGGAAGATGCTATCCAACTATTTTGTAGAAATGCTTTCAAAGTTAATTACATTTTGAGCGATTATGAAAAGTTGGCAGATGAGATACCATCACATGTTGAAGGGCATCCCTTGGCAATTGAAACAATTGGGTCATCTTTGTTTGGCCGAAGTTTGTCACAATGGGAAAGTGTACTGGAAGGGCTAAAAGAAAATAAAAGTAAAAATATTATGGATATTTTGCGCATAAGTTATATTCAACTGGAAGAAAAATATAAACAAACATTTTTGGATATTGCTTGCTTCTTCAATTCTTATGAGGAAGAACATCTGAAGGAAATTCTAAATTTTCGTGGATTTCATCCTGAAGATAGCATACAAGTTCTCATTGATAAATCACTCATTACCAGGAGTTTCGGTTGTTTCATACATATGCATAGCTTGCTAGTGGATTTGGGGAGGTGTATTGTTCGGGAAGTATCACCTAAAGAACCTATAAAGTGGAGTAGGTTGTGGACGCGCAAAGATCTCCATGATGCTATGTCAGAGAACGAGGTAAAATTTACGTGTTTGATTATAAATTTTAGATTGCATTTATTTTAGAATTTGTAAATACTTCAAAACAAACATCTAACAATGTGTCATGTTATAGGCAACTCGAAACCTTGAGGCAATAGTTCTTAAACGGGGCAATGATGTTGGAATCCTAGGTATGTAAAGGTTGTATTGTGAAAGAAGAAATTCCTCTATTTTATTGAATGAGAAACTTCCTCACCTAAGATTGAAGAAACTGAGAAAAAAAAAACTGTCCACGTACATATGTAACCTGCTACTTCCTAATATTATCATAGAGCATTCAACAATTACAAAATTGCTTCTAAATTTACGCAATCATGCAACTGATTTATAGATAAAACAATAAAGGCGGATGGTCTATCAAAAATTAAACACCTGAAATTGCTTGATGTTGGGGACGTGAACGTGGAGTTTTCGGGAAGTCTGAGTCATCTTTCGAATGAACTAGGATATCTTATTTGGTACAGATATCCGTTTGAGTGTTTGCCTCAAAGTTTTCAGCCACACAAACTAGTTCAGTTAGACTTGCGTTGGAGCAGTATTCAACGACTGTGGGAAGGCACAAAGGTAGTGTAAATTAATTTTTTATTTGTACTTCTTTTAAAAATAAACAAAATAAATGACAAATTTTTTATTTTTAATTCCTTTATTCTTTGATAAATTTACGAAGAAAAGAAATTAAAGAAAACCCAAGTGTCATTATTAATTTTGTTTTCTTTTTTTTTTTGCCCATTTATGTAGCCTTTACCCAATTTGAAGCGTTTGGATCTCTCCTTTTGCGAAAGTTTAGTTGAGATGCCAGATGTAGCAGAGGCCCTAAATCTTGAATGGATAATTCTTGTAAAATGCGTACAGCTCCAAAAACTCAATCCATGCATTGGGAGTCTGAAAAAGCTTGTTGGTTTGAATTTGAGAGACTGTAAAAAACTAGTAATCTTATCAAGTACTATAGTGGGCCTGAAATCTCTTCAATATCTGGATGTCAGTGGTTGTTCAATAATAGGCAGTAATTGGTTACTAGATGAAACAAGGAACACAGAGCACTTGATCAGTCGTTTGTCGCCCTCCTTTTCTCTCGCTTGTTTGTTTGAACTCGATCTAAGCTTTTGTAACTTAGTTCAAATTCCTGATTACATTGGAAAGTTACGTTGCTTAGAGAAGCTAAATTTAGAGGGAAACAATTTTGTTAGATTGCCTAACCTCAAAGACCTTTTGAGACTGTATTTTTTAAACTTACAGGATTGCAAGCGATTGAAATACTTGCCTGATCTCCCTTCACGAACTGTCTTGCCCTCAGAACCTTTCACGCTTAGATTCCTATCTGCAATACTTAATACCAATCTTCCACCAATTCAACGTACAGGATTAATCATTTTCGGCTGTCCAGAATTAGTTGAGATTGAAGAGTGCATTAGAAAGAGTTTTTCATGGACAATTCAAATTATTGAGGTGTGGATGCTCTTTCCTTCTTCTTTTTGCTTTTTAATTATTCTTTTGTGTAGGAGAACAACTACTAACCAATAACTCTGCTGGTACAAGGCGACCTACCAATTGTTTTTCCGTGAAATTTACATGCCTGAAAGTATTATGCCTGGAAGTCAAATACCGAATTTGTTCAACAATGAGTTTGTGAACGTGGACATACAATACATGGACTTAGAAAACCTAACCATTGATCGACCTCCCGTTCCGCATGACAATAATTTCATTGGTGTTTTGTGTTGCGTAATATTTTGTCTATACAATGAACAACATCCACTGGATTTTGGAAGAGATCACATTTGGTTACATTATAAAGACCTTTATATGGGCGAACGTGCTTGGCGTTTCAGTTTGACGCGGATTATCAGATTGTTGGATTACAAGGATTTTGTTACTGTATATGTGAAGAAATTTCAGTATCGCTGGGTAAATGAACAAGACCTAATTAATCTCAAAATGATGCATGGTGCAAATTTGACAGCTGGGAAGCGCAAGATTTCCGTAATTGAGGAAAACGGTTAGCTACCGTATTTAAGCTGCAACCCCATCACAGTGAACAATTGAAGACTTTATTGAATGTGGAATGTGGAATGTGGAAGTATGATTTTCTACCATCTAAGCAGAGAGAGGCACAGTAGAAGCAAGAACGCAGCACTGCATTTGAATTCCCCTTGAATGGCCACAATACTTCTCTCTTCTCAACATCTAGTTTTGTTTATTGTAAAATCTACTCATTTCAAAATTAACAAGCTGATACCATCTTCTTATAGTCTCTATACAGTTCATTACTCATTAATTTTTTTTTCATTTTGAATTCACATGAACTTCGGGTACTTGATTCTGATAGATTTTAAGTGTGACTGTTATTATGAAGAATATATATGAAGAATTGATTTGATGAATCATGATAAACACGTGAAGATCAATGAGAGAAGACTTGATGATGCATTAATTGTAATTATATTCATATCCCATATGTTAAAACGGGGTTTAGTATATTAGTTGTTTCTTCCAAACAGGATATGTGATAAATATTTTAATCGGTTGAATTAATTGACGATCAATCAATTTTATTAGTTAAGTGAAATCAATAGATTGATAGTTAAAATCAATCAATTAAATATGATCATCATTATATCCTTAGATAAGGACTTTGATTCCATCAAAACTACAGTTTGAGAGGTGTTTGTGTTTTGTGTGAAGTCATGATTGCTTTAACACCTAACTTAAAACAGAAGATATTGGTATTATTTTCTTACATCCACGGACAAGCCTACTACTCACACGTTAAAACACATAAAAAATAGACAACTGGATATACGAGGGAAAATAAAATTTATTTTAGTGGAAAATTTCATTGACTTCGTTTGTCATAAACTTTGTTGCCTTCCACAGAAGCTTTTGGAGAAATAATGAGAGATTCTTTCAGATTAATAGAATTGTGGGATCAAAGAATTTAGAGAAACGGTAAAATTAGTAAAACAATTACTAATTAATTAAAATTCTAATTTATATATAATAAACATAATTTTTTTTAAATTATCTGTAACATTCTATTTTAATAATATACAACTACTAAAAGAGATATCAGAAAGCACAAATAACTCAAAGAAAATATGTATTACTAGCAATTTAACCAACAATTTTATCAATATCAAACAAACCAAAGAGGCAATTTCATAGTCTTCAACCATATAAAATTTAAAAATATGGTAACTATTCGTTTACTTGACAGATGACCAAACAACTCTGATGGTCCTAAAACAGTTCTTCAAGCATAAGAAACTTTATATATTGTTACAAATAATAGAAACATGATTATTGATACATCTTTAGAACCACTTATCAACATAAAGTCTTATAGAAGACTCAAGTCTATATGTAAGCAAGAACCGCTTACATGCACATAAAAACTAATTGGATAAATTTGAAAATCTCACCTTAAAAATTACTCAAGTGGTTTGATCTTCAAATCGACGAGCAGAGAAAGCAAACCCTTAAAGAGAAATTAAATCACTCTAAAAAAGTAGTTTCTAAAATGATAATGTATTTTAAAATAATAAAACTCATTCATAACAAAACTAAAATGTTTTAATATTAAAATAGTCGAATTTCACTAATTTTAAACCAATAGCCTTTATAAAATGTTATTTTCTTATAAATATGTATATCATCTATACTAAACATAAAACAATGAATGTCATAAAAAAAAACGACACAATAATAAATTATTCATAAGTTGAAATTTTTTTTATCACTTTAAATTAACATTAATTCAAATATAAGTATACAACGTTTTATTCAAGTAGATAATTTATTTCCCATCAATGAGTTTCAATTTATAAAATAAGTTTTCAACTTTATTAAAATCAATCTAAAAATATTTATTCCTCCAATAATACTATTAGGTCTATCTCCTAGCTAGAATCATCCAAAAAATAATATTTATAAAAATCTCTAACTACAAAAATATAAAAACAAACACAAAACTTGATAAACATTTAATTAAAAATATATAAATTTTTATTTTAATATTATGTTTCCTTCTTATTAATCATCTTTAACTCATACATTCATGGATAAACAAATATAATTAATATTTTTAATATAAACCAACATTATTTTTCTCATTAGAAAATGTCAAAACACATAAACCCTTGCACCCCTCACACAATACGCAACTTCAAGAGTAACTACAATGTTTTTCAATAAACAAATATAATTAATATTTTAATTAAATCCATTTAATAAAATCTTCAATGTTCAATGATATAAGTTATACATGATTAATAGTTGGACTACTTTTATGAGAAATGAATGATATAAGCAATATATATTATTTTTGTTTATCATTTCACACATGTACAACTTTCATTGACTTTAAATTAATCTTTATTTTGTGCACCATCTTTCTCTCTCATTCATTATTTATTTATTTGATGTTTTCAATATATGAATTCCTATATTCTTCTATATTTTAGATGAAATTTGATGATTTGGTTAATGCATGTCAATTTATGTAATTAAATATTTTCAATAGAAAAATGACAAATTAAACCTTTTGAACATAAAAAGAAAAAATGAGAGATCAAATTTGTTTAATGAGAGAGAGATCTGTTTAGCTTTATAATAAAAAACATATGCAATTAAACACTTGAAATTGTTTGAAGTTGGGTACGTGAACTTTTCGGGAAGTCTGAGTCATCTTTCGAATGAACTAGGATATCTTATTTGATACAAATATCCGTTTGAGTGTTTGCCTCAGTTTTCAACCACACAAACTAGTTGAGTTAATTCTGGGTGGGGACAGTATTCAACGACTGTGGGAAGGCACAAAGGTAGTGTAAATTAATTTTTTATTTGTACTTCTTTTAAAAATAGAAAAAATATATGACAAAATTTTTATTCTTAATTCCTTTATTCTTTGATTAATTTATGGAGAAAATATATTAAGGAAAACCCAAGTGTCATTATTAATTCTGTTTTCTTTTGTTTTTTCTGCCCATCTATGTAGCTGTTACCTAATTTGAAGCGTTTGGATCTCTCTTTTGCAAAAGTTTAGTTGAGATGCCAGATGTAGCAGAGGACGTAAATCTTGAATGGATAATTCTTGAAGGATGCGTACATCTTCAAAAACTGAATCCGTCGATTAGGAATGTGAGAAAGCTTGTTGTTTTGAATGTGAGAGACTGCAAAAAACTAGTAATCTTATCCAATACTATATTGGGCTTGAATTCTCTTAAGTATCTGTATGTTAGAGGTTGTTCAATAATAGATACAAATTGCTTACTAGATGAAACAAGGAACACAGAGCACTTGATCAGCTGTTTGTCGCCCTCCTCTCCTCTTTCTTGTTTGTGTGAACTGGATCTAAGCTTCTGTAACTTAGTTCAAATTCCTGATTACATTGGAAAGTTACGTTGCTTAGAGAGCCTAAATTTAAAGGGAAACAATTTTGTTTCATTGCCTAACCTGAAGGACCTTTTGAGACTGTATTATTTAAACTTACAGGATTGCAAGCGATTGAAATACTTGCCTGATCTCCCTTCACGAACTGTCTTCCCCTCAGATTCTCATCTTACAGGTTTTGAACGTGCAGGATTAATCATTTTTGGCTGCCCAGAATTAGTTGAACAGTGCATTACAAAGAGTTTTTCATGGGCAATTCATATTCTTGAGGTGTGGATGCTCTTTCCTTCCTCTTGCATTTTATTTTTTATTTTATTTAGGAGAACAACTACTAACGAATAACTCTGCTGGTACAAGGCAACCTACCAATGGCGATTCCCTGAAAGTATTATGCCAGGAAGTCAAATACCGAGCTTGTTCAAAAATGAGTTTGTGAACGTGGACCAAGAATACCTGGACAAAGAATACCTAACCGTTGATCCACCTCCCATTCCGCATGACAATAATTTGATTGGTGTTTTGTGTTGCGTAATATTTCGTCTATACAATGAACAAATTCCAATGGATTTTAGAAGAGATCACATGTGGTTACATTATAAAAAGGTTTCTATGGACGAACGTGGTATTCATCCTTTTCTTTTCAGTTGCAAGTCGACTATCATCACATTGTTGGGTTACGGGGATTTTGTTACGGCGGATGTGAAGAAAATTCAGTATCGCTGGGTAAATGAACAAGACCTAATTAACCTCAAAATGACGCATTGTGCAAATTTGACAGCTCGGAAGCGGAAGATTTCCGTAATTGAGGAAAACGGTTAGCTACAGTGAAGAATTGAAGGCTTTATTGAATGTGGAATGTGGAAGAATGATTTGCTACCATCTAACCAGAGAGAGAGAGGCACAGTAGAAGCATGAAGCATCACTGCATTCAAATTCCTCTTGAATAGGCACAATACTTCTCTCTTCTCAAGATATAGTATTGTTTATTTGTAAAGTCTACTCATTTCAAAATTAACAAGATGATACCATGTTCTTATAGTCTCTCCTTATATGATACAGTTCATTACTCATTAATTTATTTTTTTTTCATTTTGAGTTCACATGAACTCCAGGTACTTAATTCTGACAGATTTTAAGTGTGACTCACTGCAGTACTTTAATATTACTATCTCATAATAACTCCCATACGCAAAGTTAACGTTAAATAAACCACTGCAAACCCTTCTAATGTCATATTTAAATCAGAGAAAACTATACTCTTATGGGGTCGGTAGATTTTTGTTCGCTTCTTTCAAGTTTTACAAATGCATTTCACATTTTGATTCAGAAAGCTATACTCTTATGCAGAGGCATGCGAGGAAGTAACAGACTGTTATTATGAAGAATATATGAAGAAATTATTTGATGAATCATGATAAACACGTGAAAATCAATGAGAGAAGACTTGATGATGCATTAATTGTAATTATATTCATATCTGTTATGTTAAAACGGGGTTTAGTAGTTTAATTGTTTCTTCAAAACATGATATGTGATAAATATTTTAATCGGTTGAATTAACTGATGATCAATCAATTTTTTTTAGTTAAGTGAAATCAATCTATTGATAGTTAAAATAAATCAATTAAATATGACAATCATCATATCCTTAAATGAGGACTTTGGTTTAATCAAAACTACAAATTTTGAAAAACATTTTTTAGCACTTCTGAAAAGTACTTTATGTGAGAAATTTTTGTTCTCTGATCTGGAGGTGTTTATGTTTGTGTGAAACCATGATTGCTTTCACACCTTGTTTCTTTGGACAAGATAATGTATCTTGTTAAAGCTTCCGACACAAGACGTCACTGTTACATACAGATTTTATATACGGAAAATTTATATATAATTATTTTCTTATTATATACAGAAAAATCTATATGTAACTAATTCGTATATAAAATTTGTATATAATGGAATTCTTATCTACTAATCAGAATTTGTATATAATAATTCATATGTAAATAACATTTTGCTTGTAATGCTAGGGGTAGCTTTTTAGGATTGATTTTTTTCTTTTCTTACTTTTGTATTGAGTTTTGTTTCCAAGTTGCAATAGGATGTTGCAGGGATAGGTTGCTTCTTATAGGTTTAAAGAAGTGCCTTCTATATTATAAGATTTTGTGTAATTGTAAGATTAATATTCTTGTTCACAATAGTGAACTAGTATAACAATTTACGTGTCTATTTTTTGGTTAATTGTTTAAATTCTTGTTTTTCACTTGGTTTAAATCAAGATCTTTCTTTTACCACATTCAAACATATGATTAACACAATTGTTTAAACACAAATCAAATAATCAGTTTAGTGTTAATGTTTCAATTTGATTTACATTGTATAATACTACTTTGAGTGTCGGTAATTTGAATTACAAAAAATCAGCTTTTTTTTGGAACTGTAGTTTATTGTAATCGGTTAAAATATTAATATCTTATAACAAAGGTTCTGAAATTCCATTGGTTAATTAGATTTAATGAAAGTTTTTGAAAGTTTTCAACAAATAACAGGTTTTTTTTAAGTTCAATTCAATACCCTCACTCCCTCCTCCTTGGCCTTAAGCCTTTTAAATTAACAATTGGTATTGTATTTGGAATACCCCGTCCGTATACACCTTCAGTGCATCAAAAGGACCGGCCACAGTAGACGATGCGGTCATGCCAGGTAGGATACCGAAGGTAATTAAGGTAAAAAGAGATTAAAAAGTTATTGACTGTGATTGGATCCTGATTAAGGTTTCTTTAATCCAAGGTCCATGACCAGCGCTATAAATACAGGTCAAAAGATAAGAGATAGACAGATTCATTAATTGCACATTTAATACCGTTCTTTGATTACCGATCGGAAATTTCATTGACTTTATCATCAGAGGACTTTTGATAGGTATTCTTCCGGACGAACTCAGACCAGAGTAGACAGAGTAGACAACCAGAAAAAGAAAAAGGACCGAAGTTGACATGAAGGCAAGTAACAGGAGAAGAAATTTTGAAGGGATTAGTTGACTCGAATACTTACAAGACAGTTTTTACTCAATAATTATTTGTATCTTTGATTACCATTTTGCAGCTTTATGATAATTTTATTGATAAGTTTTTTAATTACGAATTAGCTTTTTAACTCTCAAATACCTTTTCAATTTTCAACTAGCTTCCAACTAATTTTAGAAAACGTAGTATAAGGAGAGTTGAAATGTCTACTATAACTTATTGATATATGTGTATGGAAGGTGAGAGACATGTTTATCATTTCACACATGTACAACTTTCATTGACTTTAAACTTAATATTTATTTTGTGCACCATCTTTTTCTCTCATGTATTATTTATTTATTTGATGTTTTCAATATATGAATTCCTATATTCTTCTATATTTTAGATGAAATTTGATGATTTGGTTAATGCATGTCAATTTANATTATTTATTTATTTGATGTTTTCAATATATGAATTCCTATATTCTTCTATATTTTAGATGAAATTTGATGATTTGGTTAATGCATGTCAATTTATATAATTAAATATTTTCAATAGAAAAATGACAAATTAAACCTTTTAAAAAAGAAAAAGTGAGAGATCAAATTTGTTTAATTTGATATATATATATATATAGAGAGAGAGAGAGAGAGAGAGATCTATTTAGCTTTTTAAGAAAAAACATATGCAATTACATGTTTTCTATTATTATATTTTGTTTAGCTAAATATCTCATCAAAATTAAACCCTTCCAAGTCGTATTTGCCATTAATGGTGCACAATTACTAAGTAAGTTTGACACATTATATTGGGAAAAGTTTATACTTTATTTTTTTTTAAAATTTTTATTTTAGAAATCTTAAAAATATTGCTGAACAATAATTTGGAACTTGATAAATATTGTTATACTTTTAATCAATAATTAAATTTATTTAATTCACAATGTACATANAAATTCTTATCACACTTAAATTAAAATAATTTTAGGAGTTCTCAAAATTAAATTTTTAAATATAATTCTTACATGAATTGAAATAATATTATTCAAACAAGTGAAAACACATGTGTTAAATTTTTTTATTTTATAAATAATTTTTATTAAAAATAATTGTAAAAATAAATAATTTATATACATTTTTATTATAAAATATTCTTTATTATAAATAATTATTTGAGTTAAAAAAATAATCATTAAAAAGATAAAATAATAAAATATTTGTTTTAATTTATAACACATCTAAGTTTAGATCAATAGTTATTTAAAGGATAAAAATAGAAATGTAATTATTTTTATTTAAAATAAAGATTAATTAAGATATAAAATTTTTATATCTTACAGATAAATAAAAATAACGTAATTAATTAATTTTTATATTTTAGAAACAATAATTTATAATTAATATTTGAATATTTAATTACAAAAATATATTTATTAATTTTTAGATAATTTATTAACAAAAGTTAATTTACATTGTTATCAAATAATCACACAAACTAATGCATTATTCTCCTTATTT
>NC_028355.1:25589350-25590776 GCF_000741045.1 Vigna radiata var. radiata | reverse complement strand
GCCTTGAATTCTGCACCATGATTACTTTTTTTATTCAAAAGTGGCAACCCTAAATTGTCCTATATAACTATAGTTGACATATTGCTATGCCAATAAATCATTTCATTACTCAACAACCCTAAATGTCTTCTTATTGACAGCAGCTAACAACTTAAATTAATCAACATCATAATTACTACAATATATTTTTTATGATCATACTTGTTTTAGTAAGATTAAAACACTTAATATATTAACATCATTATAACATTTCAAAATAACCTGAGATATTTTAGAGATCAAACCAACGTCAATAACTTAATCTAAAGACATCAATCAAATACACCTTTTCAATTTTAATTTTTATCATCAAATTTTTTATCATCTATTTTTTGTAAATAATCCATACAAACAACACTTCTCATTTAATCATTACAATCCACATATGATAATAATAATAATAATAGTTTAAAAAAATATTTAACTCATTATTGTCCGTGGAGATACTCGATAATGAGACAAGGCTTTAATTTTAGCTTTTATTAGAGGGAATAAATAAGAAGTCGTAAATACGATTTGGTGATTATAATAATCTCAATTCTTAGAAAAGATTTATGTAAGAAGCTTCAACCAAAAAAAAATCACAGAAAGAGACTACAAAAATGAAAAGCGTTAACTTTATAATTCCTTTCTCCCTAATAACAACTATCTCTCACTTTCCCACTCAAATCTTTAATTCAAGGAAAAGAGTTTCTGATTTCCTTAATAAATGTATTCGTCTGTCTTCAACATTCTCCGGCGTATACTCCGGTGTGTCTTCAACATTCTCCGCCGTATCTTCCGGTGTGTCGAAGAACCGGACCGTATCATGTCCGGCATGTCCGAGGGTATCACCGTGTCTCACCCAACAGCCCCTATCGGACCTTCAATCGCGTCCGACGCCATCATCCATCACACCCCTTCTTCATCTCATGCATACGATGTATTTGTCAGCTTCCGTGGTGAAGACACGCGCAACAACTTCACTAGTTTTCTCTTTGGAGCTCTCCGTCGACAAGGTATTGTTGCCTTCAAAGATGAAGAATGTATCAGAAAAGGTGATTTCATAGCACCCGAGCTTCTACAAGCCATTCAGGGCTCTCAAGTTTTCGTTGTTGTCTTATCAAAGAACTATGCTTCCTCCACTTGGTGTTTACGTGAACTAGTAGAGATATTTAATTGCTGTGAAACTTCAGCAAGACCTGTTATGCCTATATTTTATGATGTTGAGCCTACGACGGTGCGCAATCAGAAAGGATGTTATGAGAGAGCATTTGCAGAACACGAAAATAGATTCAGAGAAGATAAGGTGAAGATGGAGGAAGTTCAAAGATGGAAAGAAGCTCTCAGAAAAGTGGCCGATATCTCTGGTTCGGAAATCGGAAATAAGTGAGCACTCTTCTCTCTC
>NC_028355.1:25567346-25588240 GCF_000741045.1 Vigna radiata var. radiata | reverse complement strand
CTAAGGCACTTATAGTTTTTGACAACGTTGATGAAGTTCAACAACTGAGGATATTTAGCGGAAATAGAGACAATTTGTTGCGAGAATGCTTAGGTAAAGGGAGCAGAATCATCATAGTTTCTAGAGATGAACAAATATTGAAGATACATGGAGTGGATGATATTTATCAAGTTCAACCGTTGAATTGGAAAGATGCTATCCAACTATTTTGTAGAAATGCTTTCAAAGTTAATTACATTTTGAGCGATTATGAAAAGTTGGCAGATGAGATACTATTACATGTTGAAGGACATCCCTTGGCAATTGAAACAATTGGGTCATCTTTGTTTGGCCGAAGTTTGACACAATGGAAAAGTGTATTAGAAGGGCTAAAAGAAAATAAAAGTAAAAATATTATGGATATTTTGCGCATAAGTTATATTCAACTGGAAGAAAAATACAAACAAACATTTTTGGATATTGCTTGCTTCTTCAATCCTTATTACGAAGAATGTCTGAAGGAAATTTTAAATTTCCGTGGATTTCATCCTGAAGATAGCATACAAGTTCTCATTGATAAATCACTCATTACGAGAGATTTCGATGGGTTCATAAATATGCATAGCTTGCTAGTGGATTTGGGAAGGTGTATTGTTCGGGAAGTATCACCTAAAGAGCCTATAAAGTGGAGTAGGTTGTGGACACGCAAAGATCTCCGTAATGCCATGTCAGAGAACGAGGTAAAATTTATGTGTTTGATTATAAATTTTAGATTGAAATTATTTTAGAATTTAATAATCTCTGTATGCATAGCTTCAAAACATACATCTAATAATGTGCGATGTTATAGGCAACTCGAAACCTTGAGGCAATAGTTCTTGAGAATCATGTTGTAATCCGAGGTATGTAAACGTTGTATTGTGAAAGAAGAAATTCCTATGTTTTATTGAATGAGAAATTGCCTAATATATAGCCTCACCTAAGATTAAAGAAATTTAAAAGAAAAAATTGTGGACGTATGTAACCTGCTACTTCCTAATATTATCATAGACTATTTAACAATTACAAAACTTCTTCTAAATTTACGGAATCATGTAACTGATTTACAGATGAAACAATCAAGGCGGATGGTCTATCAAAAATTAAACACTTGAAATTGCTTTTTGTTAAGAACTTGAACGTGAACTTTTCGGGAAGTTTGAGTCATCTTTCGGATGAACTAGGATATCTTGTTTGGTACGAATATCCGTTTGAGTGTTTGCCTCAAAGTTTTCAGCCACACAAACTAGTTGAGTTAGTCCTGTATGGGAGCAGTATTCAACGACTGTGGGAAGACACAAAGGTAGTGTAAATTAATTTTTTATTTATACTTCTTTTAAAAATAAACAAAAACAAATGAAAAACCTTTTATTTTTAATTCCTTTATTCTTTGATTAATTTATGGAGAATAGAAATTAAAGAAAACCCAAGTGTCATTATTAATTTTGTTTTCTTTCTTTTTGCCCATCTATGTAGGCGTTACCCAATTTGAAGCGTTTGGATCTCTCTCATTGCAATAGTTTAGTTGAGATGCCAGATGTAGCAGAGGCCCAAAATCTTGAATGGATAATTCTTTTAGGATGCGTACAGCTCCAAAAACTCAATCCATCGATTGGGAGTCTGAAAAAGCTTGTTCTTTTGAATTTGACATACTGCGAAAAACTAGTAATCTTATCCAATACTATATTGGGCCTGAATTCCCTTAAATATCTGTATGTCAGAGGTTGTTCAATAATAGGTAGTAATTGCTTACTAGATGAAACAAGGAACACAAAGCACTTGATCAGCTATTTGTCGCCCTCCTGTCCTCTCTCTTGTTTGTGTGAACTCAATCTAAGCTACTGTAACTTACTTCAAATTCCTGATTACATTGGAAAGTTACATTGTTTACAGAGCTTAAATTTAGAGGGAAACAATTTTGTTACATTACCTAACTTTAAGGACCTTTTGAGACTGTATTTTTTGAACTTACAGAATTGCAAGCGATTGAAATATTTGCCTGATCTCCCTTCACGAACTGTCTTGCCCTCAGAACCTTTCACATCGAGATTCCCATCTTCAATATTGAAGTCCCATCTTACAAGTCTTAAATTTACAGGATTAATGATTTTCGGCTGCCCAGAATTAGTTGAGATTGAACAGCTTACTACAAAGAGTTTTTCCTGGACAATTCAAATTATTGAGGTGTGGATGCTCTTTCCTTCTTCTTCTTGCTTTTTAATTTTTGTTTTGTGTAGGAGAACAACTCCTAACCAATAACTCTGCTGGTACCAGGCGACCTACCAATTGCCATTCCCTGAAACTTATATGCCTGATAGTATTATGCCTGGAAGTCAAATACCGAGCTTGTTCAACAATGAGTTTGTGAACGGAGACATAGAAAACCTCGAAGAATACCTGGGCGAAGAATACCTAACCGTTGATCCACCTCCCGTTCCACATGACAATAATTTCATTGGTGTTTTGTGTTGCATAATATTTTGTCTATACAATATTGAACAAATTCCAATGAATTTTGGAAGAGATCACATGTGGTTACATTATGAAGAGCTTAATATGGACCGAAGTCGTATTTATCCTTGTGTGACGCGGATTATCGAATTGTTGGGTACTTATTCTAGTACGGTGTATGTGAAGAAATTTCAGTATCGCTGGGTAAATGAGCAAGACCTAATTAATCTCAAAATGACGCATTGTGCAAATTTGACAGCTGGTAAGCGCAAGATTTCCGTAATTGAGGAAAACGGATAGCTACCGTATTTAAGCTGCAACCCCATCACAGTGAAGAATTCAAGACTTTATTGAATTTGGAATGTGGAATGTGGAATATGGAAGTATGATTTGCAACCATCTAAGCAGAGAGACAGGCACAGTAGAAGCAAGAAGGCAGCACTGCATTTAAATTCCCCTTGAATAGGCATAATACTTCTCTCTTCTCAACATATACTTTTGTTTATTGTAAAATCTACTCGTTTCAAAATTAACAAGCTCATACCATCTTCTTATAGTCTCTCCTTACACGATACATTACTCATTAATTTTTTTTTTTTCATTTTTAATTCACATGAACTTCAGGTACTTGTTTCTTCCAAACAGGATATGTGATAAATATTTTAATCGGTTGAATTAACTGACGATCAATCAATTTTTTTAGTAATCAATCTATTGATAGTTAAAATCAATCAATTAAATATGATAATCATTATATCCTTAGATAAGGACTTTGATTCCATCAAAACTACAATTTGAAAAACATTTTTTAGCACTTATGAAAAAGTACTTTATATGTGAGAAATTTTTGTTCTCTGAGAGGTGTTTGTGTTTGTGTGAAGTCATGATTGCTTTAACACCTAACTTAAAACAGAAGATATTGCTATAATTTTCTTACATCCACGGACAAGCCTACTACTCACACGTTTAAACATATAAAAATAGACAATTGGATATACGAGGGAAAATCAAATTTATTTTAATGCAAAATTTCATTGACTTCGTTTGTCATAAACTTTGTTGCCTTTCACAAAAGCTTTTGGAGAAATAATGAGAAAGGGTAAAATTAGTAAAACAATTACTAATTAATTAAAATTCTAATTTATATATAATAAACATAATTTTTTTTTTAAATTATCTGTAACATTCTATTTTAATAATATACAACTACTAAAAGTGATATCACATATTCAATATGAAAACACAAATAACTCAAAAAAAAAAATGTATTACTAGCAATTTAACCACCAATTTTATCAATATCAGACAAACCAAAAAGGCAATTTCATAGTCTTCAACCATATAAACTTAAAAAATATGGTAATTATTTACTTACATGACAGATGACCAAACAACTCTAATGATCCTAAAACAGTTTTTCAAGCATAAGAAACTTTATATGTTGCTACAAATAACATAAGCATGATTAGGGTATATCTTTAGAACCACGGATCAAGAGAAAATATTGTAGAAGACTCAAGTCTCACATGTAAGCAATAAAAACCGATTACATGCATAGAAAAACTGATTGGATAAATTTGAAAATCTCGTCTCAAGAATTACTCAGGTGGTTTAATCTTCAAATCAACAAGTAGATAAAGAAAACCCTTAAAGAAAAGTCAATTAACTCTAAAAAAAAAAACCCTTAAACAAATTACTAGCAATTCAACCACCAATTTAATTAATCCCAGACAAACCAAAAAGGCAATTTCATACTTTCAACCATATAAAATTAAAATATATGGTAATTATTTTCTTACCTAATAGATTACCAAACAACTTTAATGATCCTAAAACAGTTCTTCAAGCATAAGAAACTTTATATGTTGCTACGAATAACAAAAACATGATTAGGATACATCTTTAGAACCACTAATCACCAAAAAGTCTTATGGAACACTCAAGCCTCACATGTTAGCAAACACCACTTACATGCACAGAAAAATTGATTGGATAAATTTGAAAATCCCCTCAAAGATTACTCAGGTGGTTTGATCTTCAAATCGACAAACAGAGAAAGAAAACCCGTAAAGAGAAGTCAAATAACTCTAAGAAAATAGTTTCTAAAAAGATAATGTATTTTAAAATAATGAGACTCATTCATAACAAAACTATTTATATTAAAACATTTTAATATTAAAATAGTCAAATTTTACTAATTTTAAACCAACTATTTATAAAATATTATTTTCTTATAAATCTTTATATCATCTATACTAACCATAAAACAATGAATGTCATAAAAAAAGCCACAATAATAAATTATTCATAAGTTGAAATTTTTTTATCACTTTAAATTAAGAATAATTCAAATATAAGTATACAGTTTTATTCAAGTCGATAATTTCTTTCCCATCAATGAGTTTCAATTTATAAAATAAGTTTTCAACTATATTAAAGTCAATCTAAAAATATTTATTCGTTCAATAAGACTTTTAGGTCTATCTCCTAGTTAGAATCATCCAAAAAATAATATTTATAAAAATCTCTGACTACAAATATATAAAAACAAACACAAAACTTGATCAAGATTTAATAAAAAATATATATAAATTTTTATTTTAATCTTATGTTTCCTTCTTATTCTTTAATCATCTTTAATTCATACGTTCATCGATAAACAAATATAATTAATATTTTGATTAATCCATTTAATATAAACCAACATTATTTTTTTCATTAGAAAATGTCAAAACACATATGAACCCTTGCACCCCTCACAATAGGCAACTTCAAGAGTAACTACAATGTTTTTTAATAAACAAATATAATTAATATTTTAATTAAATCCATTTAATAAAATCTTCAATGGTCAATGATATAAGTTATACATGATTAATAATTGGACTACTTTTATGAGAAACGAATGATATAAGCAATATATATTATTTTTGCTTCATATACAGACAAAATATAATAACTATTATAATTAATGCACCAATTAGTATATAAATACCACCAAATGGATTAGTAATAATGTTTCAAACATAAGTTTTATAAGATAATTTCCACAGTATTTTTGAACTCTACAATGAAGAACTCTCTTAGATGGATATTTTTACTCGCTTTCTTCATCCTTATAACAGGTTAGAAATTAATTTTTTTAATTCCATCGTGTTTCATTATTGTCATATTTCTCTCAAATAAATTTAATTAGTTTTACCTTTTATTTGTTGCATGCAAGTTGTTCTTATGATCATATATATTGTTAAATTTGCACTTGTAGACATGAGCATGGGAAGTGAAGCAAGGAATTCAAGATTATTACAAAGGTACTTCCCTATATGTCAAATATAACTTTTATGAAAAATGTTTAGTCATTTTCTTCATGAAATCGAAAAATAAATAAATTATACTCAAATATTTTAATTATTGTTTTATTTGGTTATAAAACTTTTCAAGGCAATATATAATATTTCGTATTTGAGTGAAAATGAAAATATGTGATTAAACTCATATCTAAAATATATAATTTTTGTGTATGATTTTTATATTAGAGATATTTTTAATGAAAGTACTTGAAAAGAAAAAAACGATGAAATCAAACCAAAACACCATATATCTAGGAATGTCAATGTAAGGCGATTCACAGCTTTTTAATTTACTAAAAATAAGTTTGAATAGATTGGTCTGTGTAAGAGTTATGAATTATATTTGACCCTATTCTCATAATGTTGATACACAGAAATTATAAAAAGAAAATAGAAGAAAAATTATTATTTTTTTGATAATTTTTAACTTTTAGTTTGAGTATATTACAAAAATAAAAATTTACTGCAATCCTAATAATTAAAAAAAAATTTAATAATTAATAATGTACTATCAACTGCAAATATTTTAAGAAAACATCCTATGAAAAAAACATATATTAAAATTTGTCATAGAATAAAATTTATAATCACATAGTGAAGAAATGATCAATAACAGGATACACACAAACAATAATTCACGAAAATTAAAAATTAAAAAAAAATCAGTGCAAAAATTATTGACATGGCATTTTTAGTATAATAAAAAATTATAATTTTAGTATAAAAATTATAATTTTGTTAATTTTATATGAACTTTATTGATAACAAAGATAAATGAATACATATAATTATAGATAAAATAAATTTTAGTTATTGAAATAAAAAATATTATAAATAATATTAAATAATTTTTTATTTTGCATAATTATTTAATTAAAAAATAATAAAATATTAAAAAATAGAAAAGTAAAAGTAATTATTTAAGTTCAAAAAATTAATCTAAAATAATAAAACTGAAAAGTAAATTTTTTATTAATATTTTCCTCTTTGACCATCTCAGTTTTAATTATTATTTTCCTCTTTGACCATCTCAGTTTGTTTTCTTTTTTTTCTCTTTTAATTTTAATCATTAAAATGTCTACAAATTGAAATTTTTAATAAGAAAAGTTAATTTAATTACTTTAATATTATATATATACCCTTATCCGATAGAAAGAATTGTACAGGCATATACCCATTTAAAAATTTGTCAAATATTGACTGTAGACTTTTTCCATATCACAAAATGGTATCTTTTTTCGTTGTTTGCTTCTTCTTTCTTATATTAAAGTATTTATTTTAAAAGTTATAATATTTATTTTGTTAATTCCAGTGATTTATTTATTTTTTAGGTTTAATAGCCAATTTAGTTTCCACTTTGGTTGAAAAATTTCAATTTAATCTCTCGTTATAAAAGTGTTTTACATTAGTCCTAACTTTTAAAATAGTGGCTCAGATTTGTCCCATTCGTTAAATATAAGTTAACAAAATTAATGGATGATGATGTGACACAGCTTAAAGCTGATGTGTTAGATTGGTTCCTCATTAGCTTTAAGTATCATCCATTAATTTGGTTAACAGAAGGGATCAATCTGACCCACTATTTTAAAAGTTAAAACTAATTTAAAACACTTTTATAACGAAAGACTAAATTGAAATTTTTTAACCAAAATGAAGACTAAATTGGCTATTAAACTTATTTTTTATAAGTGTTACAGAGTTTTTAAAAGGAAGATTAAAGATGTTGTTTTAGACAGGTATGTTGAAAATGCAGAATGGGGAAGATTAGAAGGAAATGGTCCTCCAAGATTTTCTTCTTTTCATGCTTTTTCTCTCAGATTCAACCATATTCATGCTGTTTCTCTCAGAAAAGTTCCTACTGGACCAAATCCTGATCATAACTGATCATTAGAGAGTTCAATAATATAATAAGTTATGAATGCCCATCAATCTCACCACATCACTGTATTTAATTCAAAATTTTATTATATTGAAAGTCTCATATCCACTATAAAAAATAATTCATATAAATAGATATATATAATATATAAATAGATATAAATCTCATTTTACAGTGAAAATAAAATATATAAAGAAAGTACATAGCATAGAACATCCACAGATCATAGGTTAGGTATCTTTCTCAATGATATGATGATTTTATCTGCAATTTCTTTAATTAGTAATTTAAATTTGAAAATTAGTTAAAATAATAATAGTCAGATTATGTTTTGAACGCTAACCTTGAAATCTTATATTTCTATTATTCTTAAAACTCATTAAAAGCACTAACGAAAATAAATGAATTGAATAATTTTTAATTGATATTTTGTTTCTAATTTTAGCCATTACAATCTAGGTTAATAAAGACTTTTACGGAATAACTTATAGAAGATTTTGTAAATTAATAAATATAGTAAGTATTAATAAATTTAATTTTAAACCGTCACTTAATTACCATTTAACATTCCATATCACTTTACATTATGCTATCAATAAATAAACCAAAACACAAATAATTTCACTTAAAACAATAATATAAATTTAAATACAGATCAAAACAAGTAAAAATGCGTGTAAACCATCAAGTAAAACTTTCGATTGATATTCTTTTGTTTAACAGTTTCACTTTGATACCTATAATCTTGAAAACCCTATAAAAGAATTCATTAAAATTTCTTATGAATTTGAATTTTTTTAATAGAAAAAGAAAATTTTAATCACTTTAACATAAAGATTTAATAACTTTGTAGTGTTACTCTAAATTAATAGATAGTTCTAATATTATTACGAAACAAATGAAATTTCAAACATTGTATGAATAAAAGAAATAAACTATTACTATTATTATATCATTACTATTATTATTTAGAGTAAATTATAATAGTACACATATAATGACTTTTAAGATGGCATATAATATGTTTATCATAATGATACATACATAAATAAGTATATGATAATATTTTTCAAATAAATTAAGATAATGTATAAAGGGTACTATTAAAATGATTAAGATAATTTCTTAAATTAAGAGTTAAATATATTTTAAATTTAATTTAATAATGAACTTAAAAATCATATATATTATAAAATCATAATTCAATTACTTAAATTTTTTGATGTGTATCATTTTAGGATGATGTTTGAACTCTTCAAATCCTTTAACATGTTACAACTTAAATGTCAATACAAAATATTGTTTAGGTAAAAAGAATTTAACGTGATTAAATTCAAATGACTATATTTATTTATTTTAATAGTGAATATGAAATTAAATAAGCGTGAAAAATTATATATTATAAAACCAACTTAGAAAGTTTCCTCTTACTTGCAAAAAGCCTACTGTTAAACCAGTTTTTCGATCACCCATCCAAAAATGTAACGTAAAAGGGTATTCTTTTTCCTTTACTAGTGTATTAATATTAGATAAAAATTTATTCTAGCTTTTGTATGTAGTTCACCAACCTTATAAAATTAATTAAGAAAAATATTTTTCACTAAGTCATCACGTAAAAATAAAATTATAATTAACAAGTAGCAAAATAACTATATATTTAATATAACGTACATATGTCACTAATCTCTCTTAATTAAAAATTAAATAAACAATTATTAGCACTAATTCTTTTTAATGACATAAGTTACGAAACTTATCAGTAGTTATTGTTTTTTCTTCATTATTTATGAATGCATTTATTATAATTGTATTATTAAATGTGCATCTATTATTTATGAATGTCATAAATGCATTCTCGATCGTGACCATTAAGAAAGGGTGGAATCAATTTCCATTAATCAAAATTATGTGTTTCAAATCTCATGAAAAATATTTCCAATAACTTATTTCTTTTCTGTGACTTGTTTAGTTATTTAGTTTTTTCTTTCACAAACTTTCGAACACAATAGTTATAATTCAATTCCAGAAAGTAAATAAGTTTCTGTTTCGCCTACCTTTGAGAGTAAAATAGAAAGTTATCTTTCTATAAAAATTTTAAGCAAAATTATAGGAAGAATATACGTGATAAAATAATATATATACATATATAATTATAATTAAGAAGAATACACCTCATTCATTATAATTAACGAGTGAAATTATAACTAATATAACAATATTTTCCTCTCACATTTTCTTTTTCTCTTACACACGCATTTATTATGTATGACTAAAATAATAAATGATATAATAACATATAAATAATTAAATTTTTTAATTTAATTTATATTGATTTTGAAGTGTAAAACCACACATTGAATCCAACAATTTTTAAATTTTATTTGACTATCAATTTTTTACCACTATAATAATAATAATAATTGTACGTTAACACCGATCAATCTTCTATTTTGATCGAGTGGTCAATATTTCCAGAGAATCATTAATTATAGAGTCGTTTTTCCTCAATTATAAAACCACAAATTTAATAAATGATATAATAACATATAAATAATTAATTTATTCAAATTTAATTTATATTAATTTTGAAGTGTAAAACCACAAATTAAATCCAACAATTTATCAATTTTAGTTGACTATCAATTTTTTGACCACTATAATAATAATTGTATACGCTATGACCGACCAATCTTCTATTTTAATCATTCGACAGATATCTACTGCATGATTTGGAATTGAAATATTAAGGATTAAGGATAACAAAGACCTAAGACAATATTGACAAACTTTGAAAAAAGTATGAATAATGTTTTGATTGTGATTCTTAACCCTACATCTGATACATTAATGATTAATTTTAGTGTTAATAGAAATATCATAATTAAAAAAATTAGGAAAGAAATGCACGTAAATCATAAGATTTATTATTAATTAAAATTAAGGAGATATATTAAGATAGTACATTATATATTTGGGGGTGCTTGTGCTTGAAAACCAACATTAGCATGCGAGGGTAGTTGTGGTGGACACTGACACCATGTGTTGATGCATTTACAACCACACCCTTTGCAAGAAAATTGGCATTGTGAATCGTTAGAACAGTGCCAACGTTCCACAGGTCCTCTTGCTTCTGATTTCATACACAAATCTGCAACAACAAACATATCATAATAACACAAACAAACATTTAGTAAACATGTTAGAAATTCAACGTTTGAATAATTTAGATTGTATCTATTACATGTTTTATGTTATTTTTCAATTTATTCTTTAAAAATACACTGATACAGAAAACTCAATTGAAAAAAATCAACAAAAAAACAACTTAAAAGTAATTCTTTTTTTCTCTTTTTTTTTTCAGCACAAACTAATTATTATAAAATTTTGAGATGAAAATAATGTAATAATCCTTATATAGGTTTCACTCATGAAACACAAAAATTTGACTCATGCTGTATAAGATAATTTTTTTTAAAATAAATTAGTATGAATTATCAATGGCTATTAAAATGAATGAACTTTGAATTTGAGTCATCACCTGATGAAATGACTAAGAAAGCCAATAAAACTGCAAATTTGATAGCAGGATTCTTCAAAGCCTCCATGTTTTTTTGTGTGGAATACGTTGCTCACATATATGTTTATATAGACAATTGTTTTTATATTTTAAAATCTCTGAAAAAAATAAATTCTAAAAACTTACTTTTATGAAAAAAAAAATTGTTTATGATTTAGGACAAAAAAACATTGGATAACTAATTACCACATTAAATATATTTTGTAAAATAATATTTATTTTGGTCATTCAATTAGTGTAATTAAAACATTATATTTAATGATAATATTTTTTATCATTAACTATTATATTAAATATATTTTAATGATCAATAATTTTTTTTTAATACAATACTATTTATTTGCAATTATTGCTATTAAGTGGATATTTCAGTCATAATTTCGGACTAAATTATATTTTTGTAGTAGTTTTTCCTTAAATTAGGGCATTCACCAGCACCTTTTAATTCTTGGTAATACTGAATTTAATCTCTTGAAGTTCCATATACCTATCTTTTACATAAAAGAATATGATTGAAAATGAAAATTTCAGATTTATATGTATAATTAGAAAACTTTTAATTTTATAGATTTTATAAATATATTTAAACATTAGAATATAAATAGTTGCTTAGTTATTATAATTATTTGATTTAATTTTGTGGGTTCTATAATTAATCTTGCGTGTTAAAGTTTGAAGAGAGAATTCACCTTCATACAATATATATAAAAAAAAAAAGGAAGTAAAGTTAAACAAAAGTTTGTATGAATTGTATAAACAATGTTCTTTATCATTAGATGCGTTAAAACTGAGAAATGCGTTTTTTCCCTCGTAAAGTGCGATTGACGTAAATATGAATAAAATCACTGATACGTTAAAAACTTTATGTCTGTTCAAAGATATTTATTTAATTTTATTAAATAAATATTTGTAACTGTAACTGTGTTTTGACTACGGTATATCTGAATTAATACAATATATAAATAAATTCAGTGAAACTGATAATTAATTATCTTATTTAAATATTTAAATTGATTAGTAAAAAAAATTATATATATAAAATACGTTGATAAAATCTTTATAAATTACATTGCGTTGAAGCCATTTCAAACCTGGTAAGATCAATCTTACATCAAGTCAAGTCTAAATTAATCTCAGTTAATTTGAATCATCAATTTCAATCTAGATTGACCTAAATTACAAAAACCAAAATATAAATATAAAAATATAAAATATTTTAAATTCTCACTTTTTTAGGTAGAATTTGAAACTAATCCAATTCGTCTAATAAAATTCAAAACTCCTTTTACAAATATCATATTTGTGTTAAAGCATTTAAAATTCTATAAAAAAAATGAATTACCTTTTAAAATGCCTTATCCAAACATAAAGGCTAAGGATTACATTTAGTAAGTCGCTCATAATATATGAATGGAGTTTAATTTCATTATATCCTGGTTGACTGTAATTGACAAATTCATATCACTAATTTTTCTAAGAAACTCATTTTCTGAATCATCATTATGCAACATGTATTTTCGGCTAAAGGTGTTTGTTACTTCATTTCCTACCCTAAAATGTCATGTAATTCAACATAATTTTTCAAAAATTACATTCGTTTCTTTATCTCATGTTTAAATCTTTTTGGTTAAACAAGTATTTCAAACTTATGTGATCATCAAAAACTTCAAATTTATCACTACACACATAATGTCTTCATATTTTGAATGCAAAAACAATGTCAACTAATTCTAGATCATAGGTTGGACATGTTCTCTTAATTTTCTAGAATCATATTGTTAACTCATTGGCAAGTACAAAAAATCGTTGAAGTAATAAAGCATGATAAAATCAAGTATTGTTTTCCAAGATATTAGTGTAATACTAAATAATTGTACGATTAACAACTCATGTAGACTAAAGAATATAAGGATATGTGCATATAATTAAATGAACAAAGAAATAAAGGGTGGACTTTGGTAGTTTGAGACACTCAGAAATGGAAAAACGTCAAAAATGGTATGGAACATTGCTAGGGGTAGATTTCACCGACTTCGCTCACGTTCACCCAAAGACTCATCCCTTAGGTGAAAGAGCCTAGGTTTCCTAACTAAGAGTCAATCCCTTGAACACTTAACTAACAAACCCGCCTTAAGATCTATAATTTAAGACAACTAATGGGCCAAGCTTCATCCTTAAAAATAAGGCTCATTGGGTAACTTTTTTAAAGTATAGGTTTCACAAGATTCTTTCCAAAACCCTATGAACCACGAATCAAGCTATAAACGTCATTCAACCAATCATTAAGCGTAGAAATAAGAAAACTACAATTTAATGGAGGAGACACATATATAATCAAAGCATTTACAAAGTACAAAAGACTTCAATGGCTACAATTGTCCCAAACAAGATGGGTTTGACTATCTATTTCCATGGAGAGCCTCATGCTTACAAAATGGCTATCAAAGAAGATGGAGAAACAAGGAGGAAGAAGAGGTTGTTCCCACAAGCCCATGGTAGCCTTCCAAGCTCTTTAAAATGCATTTCGTGCCTCCAACCAGCGTTCATGAGCTTTAGTTGTGTTCCCACATCAAAAAACTAACTTTTTCTTCCACTCTCGACACTTTAAAACCTTCTACAAAAAGTGCATTCTCGCTAGGCCAGAAACTCTTCCAATTGTTTCTTTAGTTCTATAAACTTAGAGGGTGACATCTTATGTATTGCTATAGAGATTGGTTCAGTTCTAGGCATAAAGTTTATTGAAAAAGACTTCAGGAAAATTTTGAACAACTACTATAATTTTCAAATCAACTTCCTCCTAGTTTGATTATTCATAGGTCTACTAGAATTTTATGAACAAAATATTTTGGATTAAGATCTCCATTAGGGGTGATGGAAATGTTTCCCCTTGTTTTGTCTCTTTTTGTTTACCTGAAATTTAAAATATATATTTTTATTGTTTTGACTATTTTAAAATATTAAAAAAAATCTAAACTTATGAATAAGTGTAGGAAAATAAAATAAAAAATTAATATTCATATTGCTTTATCAATTTAGGTCAAAGTTCAATCTCAAATTTTATACACTTTAACCTCTCCTTTGGGATATAAAAGAAGGTAGCATATTATCTTAACTCCTCAAACATAGAAGTGTACTCCCTTTTATCATATTCCATTGTTTTAATTTATAAAATCTATTTTTTTACTCTCTTACATGATATGGAAAATATTTTTTCTAAAAAACTTAATCTAAATTCTTTCTAGGTAATGATTATTCTCTCTCCTTCTGTTGATTTCCTAGTAGTATTGCCCCACTTGTATTCAACTTATCTAATCACTATAAATACAACATAATTTACCTTTTGATTGCTAGTGTTGGTTGCAAAACCAACAACAAGTGCACTAGTCATAGCGTAACAAGTGATAAATATTGTTCTCTTCTAAGGGACTTGTGCAACACTTAACAACATTTTCATTCTAACTCAATTAGACCACAAAGTTCACAAAAAACACAAGAAACTCTTTTTGGTATTTTCTTCAAATAGTTGGTTACAAGTAAATGTAACAAAATATTTACAAATTGTTAAGACTAAACTTCATCCACTTCACTCTCATGCATTCACAAACATCTCAATGTCATAATCAACTCACAAAAAATACTCAAATCCTATCACTTGTGACTTTGAGCCTATGATAACTCATCAAGTTCCAATTTCTTGAATCCTCAACCAGAAATCATGCATTAAGTTTAAGAGTCTTAAGATTACTAACGAATCGTGTTTTATTCCTAGGTACAAGCATCCATTAGGCATTCAATTTCAGTTCTAGGTTCAAGTCATACTTTCCATTACATCAATAACTACAAATCAAGCATGGGAATAATCCATATTAAGCATGGAAATTGAATACTAACATAAATTGAAAAAGTGTATATCATTAATAACATAAAATTAATGCTATGACGCTTCGATAGTAGCCCGCCAATCCTATGAAGCTTCTTTCGTCTGTCACAGATGATGGTCGCTCCCACTTCAACACTGCCTCCACCTTCGCTGGATCCACCAAGATCCCATGAGTAGATATCACATGCCCAAGAAACTGTACCTCTTTCAACCAGAACTCGCACTTGGACAACTTACCATAAAGTTGACGCTCCCTCAGGATCTCCAACACAGTCCTTAGGTGTTCTACATGTTCTTCCCGATCCTTAGAGTAGATAAGAATGTCGTCAATGAAAACGACAACAAACTTATCTAGACAAGACCGAAAAGATCAATTCATGTAATCCATGAAGATTGTCGGAGGATTCGTCACACCAAAAGGCATTACCACGTACTCATAATGTCCATTTCGCTATTTTGAAAGCAGTCTTCTAAACATCCTCCAGTTTGACTAAAATCTGATGATAACCTGACCTTAAGTCAATCTTTGAAAACACATTGGCACCTCTTAGTTGATCCAATAAGTCATCAATCCTCAACAAAGGATACTTATTCTTAATTGTAACCTTGTTTAGTTGGTCGTAGTCAACACACAATCTTGAGCTCCCATCTTTCTTCTTCAACAGCAACATTGGAGCTCCACACGACGATATACTTGGACGGATGAACTTCTTTTCTAAAAGGTCAATTTAGTGTGTCTGTCGTTGGAAGGGTTGGATGTGATCCTCAGGATGGACTAGTTGACGCAAATCATGTTCTTATTGATTGCGAAATACAAAAGGTAGTCTTTCCGGACGAAGATGGTGTGAAGATGATATCACCTCAAGAAGTTCTGCGAGATATCAACGAAGGGACAATTTGTTTTGTAATGTTAGTCCAAGAAAAGAAGAAAAGCATAGACGAACAAATTGTTTACATATCAATGGTAAAAGAATATTCAGACGTGTTTTCGGAAGAGGTACCAGGTTTGCCACCAAATCGGAAGATAGATTTTGCAATCGACTTTGTGCCAGTATATATATATATATATATATATATATATATTTCTCTTTATATTTTACTATTGGGTTAAATATGTTTTTACATATAGACATAAATTCATTCTTATTTTAAGTTTTTAAAATATTTTAAAATTCAATGTATATAATCTTTTTATTTTAGGTTTAAACCTCTTTTTGGTCCCTAAGTTATAAGCGGATGTTCAGTTTAGTCTCCGTTTTTAAAAATGTAAATCTTTGGTCCCTAAGTTATAAAAAATGTATCAAATGAGTCCTCTTTTGACTTGAAATACTGTTTTTGGTTGTTTCTTAACAACTGCTACATCTTTAGATTGCTCTGATTTGTTTCTTAATAATAACAGCACTTTAGATTGCTCTTTGTACTTTGACCATGAACATAAAAAAAGGACTCATTTAATATGTTTTTTATAACTTAGGAACCAAAGGTTTACATTTTTAAAAGCGAGGACTAAACAGAACATCCGCTCATAACTTAGGGACCAAAAAGAGGTTTAAACCTTTATTTTAATGACAATAATATTTTTAGATTTGTTATACCGTTCGAAAACAATACTAATAGTTCAAACGTGATCCTAAAACATGTTTGGTTCATAAAAAAAAATTAATATATTAATATTAGTGAAACTACATCCATATATATATATATAAAAGTTTAGGATCGAAATATATAAAAATTTGAGACAAAAGTAAATTCTAATTACATCATTTAATGATAGTAAATTATTATAAAAAATTGTGTAAGCTGTGATCTTTTTTTTTTATCATATAACATTTTCAAAAGTCTTTTTTATGCCTCTGATTTTTTTGAAAATACTATAAAGGGAAGATGAAAATTGTATTCTAGCGAATTTTAACTAATGAGAAACAAGAGACAGGATAAATGCATCAAATTGGAAAAAATGAAAAATTACAAAAGGAAGAGAAATTAAAAAAAGAGGGAGTATATAAAAGAGAGAATACCAAAATAGAAATAAAAGATAAATAAAAAACATAATGATTTATTAAAAAATATACTTTAAAATGTCATTTTTCTCACTGATAGAATGATAAAAAAACGACAATTAAAAAAATCATATTCTATGCACAAATTATGCCAGATATCAATTTGTTATATTATATTATAAATTTCGACTTCTTTTATAAGATATGCAATATTAAAAACGTCATTATATATATACATGATTTTTCTAATGAATATAAATTACTTTTACAGTGGCAAATCAGATAATAAAGTAGATTCATCATGCTAATATTGATATATTACTTCATTTGGTCACAATCTTTTTTTCCTTTTTACTAATCTTAAATTAATTTAAACTCTAATAGACCAATTATTAATAGTTATCTTTTATAATTTAAATAAAATTATCTTTGTTTAATTATATATATATATATATATATATATATATAATTATAATTATAATGTATACATTATTTCTAATAAAATCATACAATATTACACTTATATTTAATTTAAAATTAATTAACAAAAGTATAAAACATTATTAATAAAGTAAAACATTCATGTATGTATATGAATATTTATTATATGCGAGTAACGACTATTTTCATATCTATTTATAAAATGATTGAGTGCGACCATATCCATATTCGATACTTGTAAAAATAAAATAAAAATTTTATTTATATTTTATTAGGTTAAATATAATTAAAATTAAGAATTTATATTTTATCAAGTTAAATTTAATTAAAATTAAATTTTAATATATATTTTATTCAATTTATATTACACATTAATAAATAAGAATAAATTAGATTCACCATCTTCATACTAATATATTATTTCATTTTTCTTTTCAATTTTTTTCTCATTAACCTCAAATTAATGTAAACTCGACCTATTATTAATATTTTTTTTTTTAATTTACAATTTAAATAAAATTATACACACCCAAAATTAAAGTGAATGTATATAATTGTTTACACTTATTTGTAATTCCGAGTTAATTAACAAAGGTACAAAACATTAAACTTTCATTAAATGCATAAGTTAATACATTTACTCTCTAAAAAGACATATTTGTGGTTTTTTTGTTTTTTGTTTGAAATTGCTTTCACCATTTCAGTATATATAGGTGAATAGTTGTGGTTGAATAACATGTTCAGTGAACAACATGGGATCTTCACGATGTTTTGTTGTCAATATGACATTCTTGTTAGCTCTTTTCATCATGACTTCAGGTTATTAATGATGTTATTTTCACTCTCTTTAGTTTCTCAACTCAAATGAGTCTCTCTTTTTTTTTTTCTATACCATACATTTGATTTCTTCACATTGTTTTTGTGGGAAATTAGGGTTATTGTTTTATTTGAAAAATGAGTTTGCATTGTTTTTAATTAGAATTTTGTGATGCAGATTTATGCACGATGAAGACAAAAGCAAAAGAACTCATTATTGATCGATCTCTATGTAATAATGGTAAAGGATGTCCACCGCACCCAACACCACCTCCACCACCACACCAGACATCATTTTCACCACCACCACAGAGACCAGTTTCACCATCACACATAGCACTACCACCAATCCACCGAACACCACCTCCACCACCACGCCAGACATCATTTTCACCACCACCATATCAGAGACCAGTTTCACCATCATACATAGCACAACCAAAATTCCGTTGAGCACCACCTCCACCTTTCTGAGTCATCTTTTTCTTCGGATGCAATTCGTCATCTTCTTACTCCTATGTATTCTTAATTCTTAATAAAGTATGATTATTTTGTTTCATGTCTCATTATGTTCCGATATAATATCACATCTTTGGAGACAAATTGGTTACAAAACTAAAATAAAGAAAAAAAAAATTGGTTAGTTTTTAAAAAAATCCTCACTCTAAGTGTGTAATTAATTGATCTCAATTTATATATATATATATATATATATATATATATATATATATATATTAATTACACGAAAGAAAAATAATTTTGAAATATTTGGAGAAAACTGAGATCATGAAAAACACAAACTTACAAGAAAAATAAAACTATAAAAGCTAATCAAACTAAAAAAGTACACTAAGAGATAAAAAAAGAAAGATAGAAAAACGAAGACAACAAAAACCTAAAAAAGTAATTTAAATAACATTAGAATTATTCAAATAAATTATTCAAACGGTACAAGAATATTATTAAACTAAAAATCACAATTGATATGAAAAGAAAAACATGAAGTATTGCATTAATTTGTCAAACTAATAAAATAAAATAAATAATTTTGTGTCTAAACCTTATCATTTTAAGAAATTTAATACACCTTTATTTTTTCCAACTTTCTTTAACCATTTACACTTGTTATGACCTCTATATGTCTTGGTCAAATATTATTTAAAACATTAGACATATGTCTAATTATCAAGAATTGTGATANAAAACTCACAAAACTAACAAAAAGACATTACACTAAAGACAAATTAGATATAATCAATGAAAGTCTTTATATTAAACAAGTTTGGTTGTCACTAATATATAATAAAATACCAACATTAATTAATCAAGAACAACTCAATAATTAATTGCATAATACCAATATTTTTTTTTACAATATTTTAACATCATTTATGTGTAATTATGTGATTAATCCATAGTGGTGTTTATAATTATTATTATTGATTATGGAGTAATTTTTGATCAATCAAAAAATGACCTAATGTTAAAATAATGTTAAAAAAATATTATCAAAGTATCATTGTCCTAATTTAAATTAGACAAAGCTCAAAGTATAAAATATGCAAAAGTGCTCATTTTTTACTAGCATGTCACCCTCGATATTCAGATCACATTGACTTGATATATCGTGACTATATTTTATAAAGTAGCATTTCTTCTAAGTTTATGATGTTAGTAAAGTGGAATTTCTTCTAAGTTTATGATTTTAGTTTTGTTAATTATATTTGTAATTTAGCAATGATTTGTCAACAAATATATGAACACTATAATTACACTATAATTTTGAAATTGTTGTGAAAATGAATTCTTTCAATATTAAAATTTATGATATCGGTTAAATTGGTACTATGATTATCTTTATTTTATGAGAGTTTCACATTCATTTTATGCTAATAATTTAAATTTTGTTTAAGTTCTATTATGTATTAGAAATGTTTTAATTAATAGCTTCAATTTTGTTTATTTTTTTTTATTTGCACAATCTTAATAAATTATATTTATTTCATATATCTTAAAAATGTTATAAATATATTATTTAAAATAGGATCACTTAATACATAAACCAAATTGAAGTCCCTTGCTCAAAACAATACAAGTTGTCTTGAAAACCGGACAAATTCTCTAATTGTCCTTCATCTTTCAAGTGTTGTTCTTCGTTTTCTCTTTTCCTTATCCAAGTTGTGTGAGTGAGTACTTGTTGCACTCTATGCTCAAGTCGAGAAGGATTATACAATACACTAATATTGTAACATTTTTTTTAAATGGTTGTACTTTTAATTTTTTCACATTTGAATCAATATTTATTTATTATTATGCTGAAATATTTTAAATCTAATTAAAAAAATGTATTGTGTTAAAGTATCATTGTCTTTAGATTTTGTTATCCCTCCAAGCATTTGATTCTTTTAACGTCCATATTTTTTATAATTTGTAGTCAATTCATTGTTCTTTCTATTATTTGTCATCTAAAATTATACTACTT
>NC_028355.1:25565544-25566846 GCF_000741045.1 Vigna radiata var. radiata | reverse complement strand
TTGTAGTGCTTTACCCGTTCAACATTCACTTTAAAACTAATATTACATAGACAAAGTTTAAGACTCACCGANAAAGGAATCAGAAAAGCGACATAAACTGTAGATACAACAAGTGCAACTCTGATAAGAATGAACCACTGATTACTACTTGAGTATCTATCTAGTAGCAGCTCCTCGAGACTTCTTCCCAATGGGGTCGTCAATAAAGTATATATATGTATAGTTAGGGAAAATCAAACTACAATTATTCTTGAATTTGATCAAGCAATTTCCATTTGTTACATTCATAACACATTCGTTTAAGGCAAAAAGGATATTTGGTGAATGGGATAATTACCTGGAAAAAAAAAAAGAGTAAGGAACACAACATTACAAAAATTCTAGGAGGCCACAAGTTTAGAAAAACTTTTTAAAACTTAACTCTGATACCATTGTGAGATACCGTCTAGATAAAAACTCTATTTATTATAATTGAATTTAAAAAACTTCATAAATCCAATGTAACTATAAATCGCTCGTAGAATTCCATTACAAAATTATTAGCAGTAAAATTAAAATCCCATAGTTCTTCCATGTATCTCGCTTCTCAACTTTGCTTTAGCTATATCTATAACAACATCTACTCATATACAAGTACGATTATCATAGGTGGAAACCAACTCCATAATATGCAAGGGTGAGCTAACAAAAACAGATCATATAAACATGCATAAGTATTAAACNTTCGTTTCAACTGTGACTTATTACGCTTTACGCTCTCTGTGTTTTAATCCGCTGCGCTAAACTCTTTTAAAAATTAACCCCTCAGATACCATCAATTAGTATGCAGTGCCTATTTGTTTTATGGTATGCTTGGATCGATGTGTGTTTGGTTACATGATTTAGATGAAATGTAGTTATCTATTCTTTTACTTTCAAAAGGATTAGTTGGATTAGTTGTTCTTTCTATATTTTTGTTCTCTACTTATATATACAAAACAATGAGTTGAACTGATAACTTCTTGTGTTAATAACTAGCAGTACTTATATTTTTTTATTATTTTTTCTTCATAGAGTGATATTTCCCTAACTGGAATCGATCTTGCTTATTTGCTTTCCTTCTTTTGCTTAGGTAGATGAANTAAAATTTATGTTATTTTTCTGAAACACATTATTGGAATACGCAAGCCATAAAGTAATGCAATAATGTCCAANNAAAATGGAATTTAGTTAGTGCTTTGGCTTTTGGTATCTGTCTGTGTCATAGTTAGCTTTATTGATTGTTGCAGTAAGATTTATATGCATAGTGTGAGAAGTATTGGT
>NC_028355.1:25558519-25559454 GCF_000741045.1 Vigna radiata var. radiata | reverse complement strand
ATACAAGTACGATTATCATAGGTGGAAACCAACTCCATAATATGCAAGGGTGAGCTAACAAAAACAGATCATATAAACATGCATAAGTATTAAACATCAACTTAGAATAAGATTCCTAAATAGTACATATCTTCATACACCTACACACATTTTCACATGACATCACATACGTCATAAATCATCAAATCATTAACAACCGCACTATCAGAAATCAAAGTCACCAGCACATAATCATAGCATTATTTCGTCAAGGTAAACAATATTTCACACCCACACTCAAAGAGCTCCACATGTCGATACACTTTACCACAACATTACATAATGACATTTCCCACCACTCTCTAGAAGGCTTCATCGGCAAGTACATCACTTCCCACCACTCTCTTAGAGCTTCACCGGACAAGTATACATTTTTCACGACCCTCTTGGGGCTTCACCGGACAAGTGTACACCCCCACCACTCTACCCCAAGAGAGCTTCACCGGGAAAGTACCGATGCTACTCCCACCACTCTTCCAAGAGCTTCACCAGGCACATCACAACACAAACTACAATTCTCATTACATTTCATAAGAAATCTCGATCATATCTCTTCATTTTTCAAAATACAAGATTATATTATAATCTTAATCCACAAAACCGGGAACGGTCAACCTTGAGTAANTCATCACAGCTATAAATAAAGTCTTATCTTCATAACGAAAAAAATAGTAAAATATACACAAGTCGCTCTTAATTAATCTCTTTTTACTATTATTATTTGCACAAGAATCCTGATCATCTAACACGCTGGTCTCTACTCTAAACTTTTCAATTAATAATCCAACAAAAACACNTTTAATTAATAACGCAAGAAGACATCCCAACCTTTCTCTTTCTTGAAAACCCAAGTGCCAATCTTTTAATTTAATCTTCTTGAATCCTGGAATCCCATC
>NC_028355.1:25549489-25551649 GCF_000741045.1 Vigna radiata var. radiata | reverse complement strand
TTAATTTAATCTTCTTGAATCCTGGAATCCCATCCCTTCACCTAATACAACACCCTTCTTAAAGTTTAAATTAGGCTTAATTGCTTACTTGGTCCNTATGTTAAGTGAATTTTTTCAGTTTAGTATCTGGTTTTAATAGTGTATAGATTGGGTCCTAAAGTTGTAAAAATTGTATGAATTAAGTTCATTCCGTTAAATTGACATACACAGAGTTAACTTCGCACTGACGTGGCTATAAAATCTGATCTTTGTCTTCTCTTTCATTTGTTTTTTCTGCAACGTCAAGCTTTTTCTCTTTCTATATTTATGATTTTCAGAATTGTAGGACTTTTTTTTTTCGTTTTCTCCTTCCGCTGGCGTGTTCCTCTACGCATTCCCCTTCCTTCCTCTCGGCTTGACACTCTACCGTTCGGTTCAAAACTTTCTCTGTCATTCGATGCAAAGTTCCTCTACCGTTCAGTGAAAAATTCCCCTTCCCTCTTCTCGGCTCAACACTCTGCTGTTCGGCTTGACACTCTCGGCTTGACTTCCTTCCTTTCTTCATTCGACACTCGGCCACTATGTGCAACTGATTCACCCACCTCATTACCGTCATGCCTTGTGCGTGTTAATAAAACCCCAATAAAAAAAGCACTGTGAAGCCGCCACACTCATCTTTTTCACCAGAAACCTCCATAGCTTCGCATAACCATGACACCACCGGCCCATCCCTTTCTCCATCATTCTCACGCAACAACCTCCATTGCAAAACCTTCACCATCCTAAATCACGTCGCTGTTTGTAACAGATGGAATAGTGAAAGAGACTGATGAACCGAATGGTAGAGGACGCTTCAACCGAATGGTCGAGGACTGCCACACCGAACGATCGAATACTGATTCACCAAACGGTAGAGTAACGAGTGAAGAGACAATTGCGCCGAAAGGTAAAGGACGCTTGAACCGAACGACTGAGGGTGAAGGAGATAAGAAGAGCAGAGGAGAGGGAAAAAAGTCTATTCACTTACTGCTTTTAATTAATGTTGAGAGGAATAGAAAAGAGAAAAAAAAAGATGAACAATAATAATAAACAAAAATCAATATCTAATAACGGAAAATATGTGGTAAGATATTTCCCATCAAATTATATCATATCTCCCTATTTAATTTAATCAAATCATATTTCTAACATAAACAAAATGAATCTCACAAAAGAATAAGTGCATATGGTGTACTATAAAGAGAGAAAATGAAAAGTGAAACCGTTGGGAATGTACAAACCATGTCTGGTTTCTACATACTATTGGGAGTGTACAAACCGAGAGAAAAAAGTACAACCATGTTAGTGAGGAGTTAACTTCGTTTCTGTCAATTTAACGGAAGTGATTTAATTCATACAATTTTTACAATTTTAGAACTCAATGTATACACTTTTAAAACCGGATACTGAACCATCTGCAATAGTGATCCTTTACCCGTTCAACATTCACTTTAAAACAAATATTACATAGACAAAGTTTAAGACTCACAGAAAAAGGAATCAGAAAAGTGACATAAATTGCACATACAACAAGTGCAACTCTGATAAGAATGAAACACTGATTACTACTTGAGTATCTATCTAGTAGCAGCTCCTCGAGACTTCTTGCTAATGGGGTCGTCAATAAAGTATATTTATGTATAGTTAGGGAAAATCAAACTACAATTATTCCTGAATTTNATCAAGCAATTTCCAATTATTACATTCATAACACATTCGTTCAAGGCAAAAAGGATATTTGGTGAATGGGTTATTTACCTGGAAAAAAAAAAGAGTAAGGAACACAACATTACAAAAATTCTAGGAGGCCACGAGTTTACAAAAACTCTTTAAAACTTAACTCTAATACCATTGCGAGATACCGTCTAGATAAAAACTCCATTTATTATAACTGAATTTAAAAAACTTCATAAATCCAATGTAATTATAAATCGTTCGTAGAATTCCATTACAAAATTATTAGCATTGAAATTAAAATCCCATAGTTCTTCCATGTATCTCGCTTCTCAACTTCGCTTTAGCTATATCTATAACAACATCTACTCACATACAAGTACGATTATCATAGGTGGAAACCAACTCCATAATATGCAAGGGTGAGCTAACAAAAACAGATCATATAAACATGCATAAGTATTAAAC
>NC_028355.1:25548092-25548944 GCF_000741045.1 Vigna radiata var. radiata | reverse complement strand
GGTTTTAATAGTGTATAGATTGGGTCCTAAAGTTGTAAAAATTGTATGAATTAAGTCCATTCCGTTAAATTGACATACACAGAGTTAACTTTGCACTGACGTGGCTATAAAATCTGATCTTTTTCTTCTCTCTCATTTGTTCTTTCTGCAACGTCAAGCTTTTTCTCTTTCTATATTTATGATTTTCATAATTGTAGGACCTTTTTTTTTTTCGTTTTCTCCTTCCGCTGACGTGTTCCTCTACGGATTCCCCTTCCTTCCTCTCGGCTTGACACTTTACCATTCTCCTTCTCCCAGTACACTCTTACGTTTCAACTAACTGAGAGAGACACCCAAACCCTACTCTTTTTCTAGGGTGAAAACGAAATGCACCAAGCAATAGAGATACCTCTAGTAACGTCATTAAAAGCATAGTCTAGTTCTCATGTGATATGTGAACATGATATAGTAACAAAACTACCTAAAATATAGCCTTCCCTACGAAATACATCCCAACAACACAAACATATAGTAGATTTTTGGTTTGCTTCCCTTCGGTGAAAGTAATGAAATAATGCTAAGAGACCCACAAAATGTCATACTTATTGTCGTCCACATTGCAGCCTGGGAAGCAAATGCATTTCGTGGTAAATTTAATGTTATCTGAGACAAAGTATCGTTGCCAAATTCAAGGAATCCCATGATATAGCAACACCTATAGCTCATAACAACGTCTTTAGCAAGATTAGTGTGGTTTCATCACCACACTTATGAACAATAATACAGTAGTATGACTCTCATTCTCTCCATGATTAGGTTTTCTTTATGATAAACCAATTTACGTTTGGTTGGTGCTTAGGTGCATGAATTTTA
>NC_028355.1:25540434-25542987 GCF_000741045.1 Vigna radiata var. radiata | reverse complement strand
ACTTAGTACATGTGTTTTATGTGTGTTTCTCTTATTTTAGAAAAGACAATTATTTGGCCTTTATAATCAACACTAATTGCACTAATACCAATTATATATACTCAATCTAGTATTTTAGAAAAGACAAGTATATATGTGGTTTTTAATCCGCTTCTCTTATTTTAGAAAAGACAATTATTTGGTATTTTGACTAAATATGAATGGCATTAGAATGATTTACCTTAATTAGGAGTTAAGTAACCTTTTTTTGGGTATATAATAATTCTCCACCATCTCAACATACGAAAGAAAGCAAATTCTTCCAAAGACTGAGACACAGAATAGGGATCTCATTTCTCTCCGCTTTTCGTCAGTAAGGTTCTAGTTTCACACAGTACGTAAATAAATATACACATTATTTATTATTTCATTCAATACAATATTATATGCCTACGTGACTTTATTAGATTTTGAATCTTTTTGAAGAAAAAATTGTTTATTTGTTTGAATCTTTAGAATTTCTGAAATTGTCCTTATTGATGATGACATTATATATGCAAACAGATAACACATTGTTGTTAATTATGCTGATAAAGTTAAAAAGAAAAAAAAATCATTGTTGTTAATTATGCTGATAAAATTAAAAAGAAAAAAACATTGTTGTTAATTGTTAACGTTAGCTGCATGCATGTCGTGCTAGCGGTAAAAGACGAGGGTCAAAATAAAACAAGATCCTGTTCAGAATTCAAGAACATGTTTATGAAATGTCATGTTTATTTTTATTAATTTTGTCACATTCACTAACTTTACACTAAATCCATGTATGATATAGGAGCTATACATATTTGAAATGTCGGAGAGAAATGTTAATAAGAGAAAGGGGATCATCATTGGTGTTTCAACCTTGTTCTTGGCGGCTGTAGTTGGGGCTGTCGTATTTGGTATCAATCTCAATGAGAGTGGTTCAAATGAAAATAATGTTAATAATAAAAAGGAACATGTTGCTGCTTCTGTAAAAGCCGTCGAAAGCCTTTGTAATCCCACGAATTACAAGGAAGAATGTGAGGAAAATCTCATGGCAGGTCTCGGAGACACTACAACAACAAGTCCATTTGATCTTATCAAACTTGCTTTCAATATCACCATGGAAAAAATTACTGACAAATTCGAAGAAATGAATATCTTGCATGACATTGAGAAGGAGCCAAGAGCCAAGATGGCACTCGAAACATGCAAACAACTCATGAATCTTTCAGTTTCAGAGTTAGAAAGGTCATTTATTGGAATGAGCGAGTTTAACCTGATGAATGTTGATAAAATCTTCATGAACTTAAAAGTTTGGCTGAGTGGTGCACTTACATACCAAGACACTTGCTTGGATGAGTTTGAGAACACCACCAGCGATGCTGGTAAAAAGATGCAGGATTTATTAACGACAGGCATGCATATGACTAGCAATGCTCTTTCCATCATAACAGCATTGTCTGATACTTTCACAAATTTGAATGCCACAAAATTATCGGGACGAGACCTCCTTCAAGATTCTGAGTCACACTCATCGGTTGATCACGGAGTGTTAAATGAAACTCTGATACTAAATCGCAAGCCTAATGTGACGGTAGCCAAAGATGGNAGTGGAGATTTCAAAACCATCAATGAAGCACTGAACAAAGTGCCCAAGAAAAATAAAACGCCATTTGTGATCTACATCAAGGAGGGCATCTACGAAGAGTATGTTGAAGTGAAAAAGAATATGACTCATGTTGTTTTCATTGGTGATGGTGGCAAAAAGACAAGAATAACAGGCAACAAAAACTACATAGATGGAATCACCACTTATAAAACTGCCACAGTTGGTATGTCTTCTTTCATGTTTCTTTTCAATATCTTTGTTTGAAAATTCAAAAAAAAAATGTTTTTGAAGGGTAAAATAATAAAAATTTAACCGATATCTATGCAGCTATTCAAGGAGATAACTTTGTGGGCATGAACATGGGATTTGAGAACTCTGCTGGAGCCGAGAAGCATCAGGCAGTGGCATTGAGAGTTCAAGCAGACAAGTCTGTGTTCTTCAACTGTTCAATGGATGGGTATCAAGACACACTTTATGTACACACCCTGCGTCAGTATTATAGGGATTGCACCATTTCTGGTACCATCGACTTTGTGTTCGGAAATGCACTTGCTGTTTTCCAGAATTGCACTTTCGTGGTTCGAAAGCCAATGAAAAATCAACAATGCATTGTGACTGCACAAGGTAGAAAAGAAAAAGAAGANCCATCTGCAATAGTGATCCAAGGAGGTTNCATTGTGGCTGACCCTGAGTTTTACCCAGTAAGATTTGTTAACAAAGCTTACCTAGCTCGTCCATGGAAGACATACTCCAGGACCATTTTCATGGATACGTACATCGATGATTTGATTCAAGGTGAAGGATATTTGCCATGGCAAGCATTAGAGGGACCTACTGGTATGGATACTTGCTTTTATGCGGAGTATCACAACACTGGTCCTGGTTCAGATAAATCCAAACGTGTGAATTGGAATGGGATTTTGAACCTCAATTCGAAAGCT
>NC_028355.1:25533673-25539069 GCF_000741045.1 Vigna radiata var. radiata | reverse complement strand
AAAAAATACGGCTGGTTACATGAAATAAGCAAATAAATTTGATACTAAAATTCCATCCTCAAAACCGTGACTCTACTGCATCAATTTAAAAGCAATTAAATTATAATATGAAATCAGCATCAATTCATTCAAGGGTTCATCCAACAAATCAACTTTAAAAACCAAAAACCAAGAAAAGAAGAAGGAAAATGAGTGGCGGCTTCCAAGTATAAGGCACCGTCCTTGCTGCACACTTTCTCCAACTTCCAAACGTAACCAAACTTCTTTCTTTTTTAAAAGCAAAAAAAATGAAATCCTCCGTGTGCTGAATAAATTACTATCTAATCTCCAATTGAATCAAAGTGCTGAATCAAAAATGAGGGCAGCGTCATCCTTGCCAATTCTTCATTCATCCTAAATCCAAGAAGATAAACATAGTTGTTTTTTTTCCAAGAACCGAGAGATGTTCCAGCCCCCCCTCCAAAAAATCAAATGTGCCTCAAATGTTCCTAAGAGGCCATGTGTCTCTAAATGAGAGGGTGGGGTCCATCCTAAATCCCTAGGGTTGGACATGTGCCTCACAAAATTTGGGCCCTACATATTTTTAATGACCCAATGTGCAAAAGTTGTCTAAAAAGTTTTAAACTATTAAAATTACAATACAACTAAAATTAAAATGTCTAATTGTTGAGTCTTAAATTTATTTTGTCTCCTTCCCAATGCTCCAACATATATCTCCAAAATTTTCTTACAGTTAATAATGCAAATAATTAGCTCAAAATATTCAAATTAATTATAAAGACGTTTTAAAAAGAAAGGAGAAAAAAAGGTATTTAAGCCAATTTATATCTTAATTTCTAAACTTCAGACGTTTTATACTTTGATTCCTAAAATCTGAGACTATTCAACATAATAAAAACAGTGTTAAATCATTACGATCCACTATATTTTTTACGTAAGTTAAGTTTTTTGTTTTCTATTCATAAAAGTTTTATTTTTATTAGAAGTCATACAAAAATAAAGTCAATTTAAAATATGTAAGTGCAAATCTAATGAAACTATGTAACATAATAAAAACAGTTTCAAATCATTATATCCACTAACCTTTTTACATAGGTTAAGTTTTCCTTTTTCTATTCATAAAATTTTTATTTTTATTAGAAGTCATACGTCAATTAGAATTAAAATTAATTTAAAATATGTAAGTACAAATTTTTAGTGAAATTTGTTTTGAGTTATTGTATTAGATTTAAAATTAACATTTTGTATGGTTGAATTAAATTTTAAAGTTCAATTCTTAAGATAAAAATTAAGAAAAACCAATTTTGAACTTAAATTGGAAAATAACTTTACACGCACGAGTGATGTCCATCAAAATTTAATCTCGAGTTCAAGAATGTTTGTGCAAAACCTTAATTTTCTTGTATTTATAGTTTATAAAAAAAATTAAATGAGTTTCTTTGCGTGTTTTTACGACATCAGTTCTTCAATAACTATTACAAAAATTCATTAAACTTGTGATAATTACAACCATGTCGTTAAGTTGTGAGTTTTTAAAAATGAAAAATGATAGTAATTAATAACTTTTGTTTATAACACATTTTGAATCATTAGAGAGAAAGAATAGAGTTAAACTTTGTAGTAACATCCACGTACAAGTTTATTCAAAACATGATACCAAGTAGTAGGAACGTCATTACCATGTATCATAGCATTCTTAAATGATGTTCTTACACATGACATGCAATGATATAGCTTATTGGAATACTGAAGGTACAACAGATCCTTCACCGTAAAGCAACAAGTAGGAACATCGTTTGCAGATAGAGGAAGAGATTACTGGTTGGAAAATGATATTTTAACACTAATTTTTGATACTACACATGTGTCAAAATGTTGTTAGACAATTTCAAATTAAAAAAAGTTGAGATAAGGACATATTTAAAAAAATAAAATCAAAGTTTTTTTTTTTTAATTTGAAATTGTACAACCGCATTTTGATATGTCTGGTAAGAGAATAATGTCAAAAAAAATTAGTGTTAAAATATAATTTTCCTTATTCATTACACATATAGGATAATCTATAACACATTGCATTTGTTGTACTGTTATATTATTATATGCAACGCAAGTACTTCCTCTGTATTATATATTCATCTCCGAATAGGTGGCTCACCTGCACCAACCACATGCTGTTAATTAATTAAGCTTCTAAATTAAAATAAGTCTGTTAACAGAATGCACAAATATTAATTATATTCCTTAAATCATATATGATTGTCTTGAAAAATAGACTATCCGAGAATGTATACAGAAAGTGACAGAAGAAGTCATACCAGGTGTAGTTTTATCAGGGTCAACTTGATCAGGCTTATAATCTGCACCAACCACATGTTAATTAAACTTCTAACATAATGATATTCCTTAAATCATATATAATTTTCTTAAAAAATAAACTTTAAGAGAATAAAGAAGTGATACATGTCGATGTCGACGTCGGTGGTGGTGGTGGTGGTTGCATAGGATACACACACCAATTCAAAGATGGTAGAAGACAAGCTGATAAAGCTGACGCATCAACGTTAGAACCACTCAAACAACTTTGTGCAGTGACATAAGAGCAGGTTCTCAAGACTGTTTTAAACTTTACAGTCTCAACGAGCACTGGCAAATATTGAATTGACTGTTTAGGTTTATCGGAAGAAGTTGTTTCATAAAGTGGGGCGTTGTGGTCTACCAAGCATGCTTCCATGGAATCAAAAAGGCATTGAGANAACCCTNATTGGCCATTGGTTCCACCACCGCCATGATGCATTGGACTNTTTCCACTGCATGTTTCAGCAACATGTGAGCTGCAATGTGTCACAAACCTCTTGAACCTNGGAGACTCGTACCCTTGAGTTTGTCCATTAAGTATTTGATTAATTGCCAAGCTCAAACCAACGTCTTTAGCAACATTAGCGGTTTCATCAGTTCCAGCATCTTCTGCAGCATCACTTGTTGCAGCATCTTCTATAGGTTTAATGGCATCACCAGCACCAGCCTCTTCTGCAACCACCACACTTATGAACAATAAGACAGTGATTAGTATGACTCTCTTTCTCTCCATGATTAGGTTTTCCTTATCATAAACCAATTTACGTTTGGTTGGTGCTTAGGTGCATGAAGTTTACAATATATACGTAGAAGAATATAGAAACTATATTCATGTTTATTATAAAAAAAATTACAGTGACCTTCATTTTTATTACATTACCTGACTCATTTGCTTCACAAGAGTTAACAATATATATTGTACTATACGAAGTATAGGGATCGAAATTGATTGTCATTTATAGATAATTAAGTAGTTATTAATAGGTCAGATTGTCTTACATTCTGTAAATATATAATATTAATGATTAATTATTAGATTTGATTATAAAAAATATATTGCACTAATAGTTAATCAATGGAGTTGACTGTCACAACAAGTCTTATTATAAATATATAATTAATGTTCAAGTACAATTATCTTGATCTATCCTAATAAAATTATTGATCTCTCTATGAAAGATATTTGATTTGAGCATTCTCCAGGCTAATCCCCAATCAGAAAGGATTACATGAAGAATTAGACGATCGGAGCATAACAAAGAAAGACAACCGACCTCGGACAACCGAAACATATATCTATCACCAGGAATAAAATAGAATTTAATTACATAACTTAAGGTATTTAATCCATGCTCTAACTTATATTGAAATATTCGTATTTATTTTTATTATTTTTTTAAGAGTTTTCTTATATGTATGTGTATACTTCTACGTATATACTAAAAATTTATGCAATATTCTAAGTTAATACGTCTATTAATTTTAAAGATGCATATACCTTTGATGCTTACATATGAGGGTTGAGTTATTGATACATGATAAGAAGAAAAATAGTTAAGTGATTGCTATTTTTCATTGTATTGAATAAAAATTATCATGCATTTGTGATAAAAGAGTAATATTCAGACAAAAATATTTTGCCACGCTTTCGTGTATTGGATATAACAAAGGTTAAAATACCTTTTTAGTTTCCAAGTTCAAATCGGAATTTTCGTTTTGTCCCCGGTTTCAAAAATGAAGCCCTTTGGTCCCCATGTTTTCAATTTTGAGTACAATTGGTCCCTTCCGTTAAGTAGATGCTAATGGTGTTAACTTTTCTTCTCTCTCCTCTGCTATTCCTGACACTTCTTTTTCTCTCTCCTATTTCTCTTCTCTCCTATTTTTTATTTTTTATTTTATTTTGTTTTATTATTTTTAGTTCACTTTGATTTAGTTTAGTTTTTTATCTGATTTGAGTTGATTTTTTATATTCTTTTTGAAAAAAAAATAATAATAAAAAAAAAAAGAAAAGAGGCACGTGAGTAATTTTCTTTTGAGAAAAAAATCGTTCCTCTATCAGCATACGGAGGCACTGACTATGGGATCAACAGAATCCATCACGCACTGGAGGCATTTCCCCTAACCATTACCTGAGGAAAAACCCGTAACGATCGAAGGAGATTTTCGGTTTTTGATTCCCAATTCACTTCACACACGCCTGGTTGCGGAGGGGATCATCCAATCCACTGCACCTATTATCCCCAGCAGAAAGCCATCATCTCCTCCATCACAGATACACAAAAGAGAAGAAACAAAAGACAGAGAAAACGACCAAGGGAAGGCAAGAAAGCCATCATCTCATTATCTTCGACTGAAATTGACAAGCTATCATCAAATGAAAAATATTATCGAATAATCACAACCCCAAAGCCATCCAAAACACATACAAGATCACAAACACAAAATCACTGCCAAGCAACTCTGTCTCACTGAATGACCGAATCAAAGATGGAAGTCGAGAAAATGGGAGATGGCATTCTGAGGCTTATTGCTGGGAACTATTGTTGGGGGAGTGAGGTTGTTACTCGCAAAACAAGGATTCCAACAATGAACTTGCTCGAACTCGGGACGATGGTCAAGAACGCCATTGTTCAGGTCTACGCAATGCCCTTCAAACAGCGATATTTGCAGCATTATTGCAGCTGCCAAGAAGAAAGGAGAAGATGGCGGTGGCTTCCCCGAAATCGAAGAAGAAGGGGATTTCCCCGTTTGCAAGTGCGAAGGAGAGAGAGGAGGAGAATCCCGTGTGATCCTCAAGGGATTTGGCCGCGACGAAGAAGGGCTTTTGTGGACGACATTGAGGGCAATAGATCTCGTCGGTGGTGGGGAGAAAACGTCTCGGGGTGCGACGGTGCTGGTCCGGCGAGATGGACGCTTTGGCGGCGTCTTTGGCGATTGAGATGGTGGTCGTTGGCGACGCTTTTGGTGGTGTCGCAGTGACCGTGAGGTGGCATCCGGCGTCGCGGTTTGGCTGGTGGAAGATGAAGGGGACGTCTTTTGGG
>NC_028355.1:25510736-25529138 GCF_000741045.1 Vigna radiata var. radiata | reverse complement strand
ATTAATTAAAAATTTAATTTAAAAAAATCCTAATTGTAACGGCTAGAAAGGATGCCCAGTCAGCAAAAAACTGACATCTCACATAGTAGTTGCAGAGCTGGACACCTTGCCGTTAACAATTTTAACGCTGTTAAGGAAAAGGACCAAATTGAACATTAAAATCGATCTTTGGGATGAAATTGAACACAAATTCAACTCAGGGACCAAAACAAATTTTTTGAACCAAAATTGGGACCAAAAAGAGCTTTTAACCTAATAAAAATGTGTTCAAACTTTCTCCTATGAAATTGATTTCTAGTTTTAACCATCACTTTTTTGAAAACATGATTATTTATGAAAAGGGAGAANTATTCTTATATTAACCGAAGGTTAAAGAATTCTTATTCTTCTCACAATATCAAATTTTAGTTTAATTCAATTTTTCAATAAAAAATACATAAAACTAACATAAAAGAAAAGTAGGATTCAATTTAGTTTATTTTAAATTTAATTACTGATTTTTTCCATTATAAAATTGTATTTTTTTTTACAAAAAGTTATTAAACATTTTAATGAAAATTGTCAAATAATATAAATAATTTGTATATAGTTGTTATTATATTCTTATTAAACATATCTCATATATATAAACAAATATTGTACTAATCAATACAAAATTAATATTTTGATTATTGTTTAAACTTATATAAATATATATATATATAATTATATTAATTAATATATTATAACACTATATTTTATTAAATATAATCAATAGAATATATCTCTAGAGCTTTGGTTATTTATATGTAAAACGGATCTCGGTTATTTAGCTGGCTAAAATTTTGTTACAGTTGAAGAATAACTTAGTACATATGTGATTTATGTGTCTTATTATTTTAGAAAAGGCAATTATTTGGCCTTTAAACTAAACACTAATTGCACTAATACCAATTCTACATACTTAATTTAGTACGTGTTTTTCTATCTCCTCTTATTTTAGAAAAGACAAGTATATATGTGGTTTTTATCCGTTTCTCTTATTTTAGAAAAGACAATTATTTGGTATTTTGACTAAATATGAATGGCATTAGAATGATTTACCTTAATTAGAAGTTAAGTACCATATATAATAATTCTCCACCATCTCAACATACGTAAGAAAGCAAATTCTTCCAAAAGACTTAGACACAGAACAGGGATCTCATTTCTCTCCGCTTTTCTTCAGTAAGATTCTTCTTTCACACAGTACCTAAATAAATATACACATTATTTATTATTCATTCATAACAATATTATATGCCTACGTGACTTTATTAGATTTTGAATCTCACTGAAGAAAAATTTGTTTATTTGTTTGAATCTTTAGAATTTCTGAAATTGTCCTTATTGATGAGACATTATATATGCAAACAGATAACATATTGTTGTTAATTATGCTGATAAAATGAAAAAGAATAATAACATTGTTGTTAATTGTTAACGTTAGCTGCATGCATGTCGTGCTAGCGGTAAAAGACGAGGGTCAAAATAAAACAAGATCATGTTTATGAAATGTCATGTTTATTTTTATTAATTTTGTCACATTCACTAACTTTAAACTAAATCCATGTATGATATAGGATCTATACATAGTTGAAATGTCGGAGAGAAATGTGGATAGGAGAAAGAGGATCATCATTGGTGTTTCAACCTTGTTCTTGGCGGCTGTAGTTGGGGCTGTCGTATTTGGTATCAATCTCAATGAGAGTGGTTCAAATGGAAATAATGTTAATAACAAAAAGGAACATGTTGCTGCTTCTGTAAAAGCCGTCCAAAGCCTTTGTAATCCCACGATTTACAAGGAAGAATGTGAGGAAAATCTCATGGCAGGTGTCGGAGACAGTACAACAACAAGTCCATTTGATCTTATCAAACTTGCTTTCAATATCACCATGGAAAAAATTACTGACAAATTCGAAGAAATGGATATCTTGCATGACATTGAGAAGGAGCCTAGAGCCAAGATGGCACTCGAAACATGCAAACAACTCATGAATCTTTCAGTTTCAGAGTTAGAAAGGTCATTTATTGGAATGAGCGAGTTTAACCTGATGAATGTTGATAAAATCTTCATGAACTTAAAAGTTTGGCTGAGTGGTGCACTTACATACCAAGACACTTGCTTGGATGAGTTTGAGAACACCACCAGCGATGCTGGTAAAAAGATGCAGGATTTATTAACGACAGGCATGCATATGACTAGCAATGCTCTTTCCATCATAACAGCATTGTCTGATACTTTCACAAATTTGAATGCCACAAAATTATCGGGACGAGACCTCCTTCAAGATTCTGAGTCACACTCATCGGTTGATCACGGAGTGTTAAATGAAACTTTGATACTAAATCGCAAGCCTAATGTGACGGTAGCCAAAGATGGTAGTGGAGATTTCAAAACCATCAATGAAGCACTGAACAAAGTGCCCAAGAAAAATAAAACGCCATTTGTGATCTACATCAAGGAGGGCATCTACGAAGAGTATGTTGAAGTGAAAAAGAATATGACTCATGTTGTTTTCATTGGTGATGGTGGCAAAAAGACAAGAATAACAGGCAACAAAAACTACATAGATGGAATCACCACTTATAAAACTGCCACAGTTGGTATGTCTTCTTTCATGTTTCTTTTCAATATCTTTGTTTGAAAATTCAAAAAAAAANTGTTTTTGAAGGGTAAAATAATAAAAATTTAACCGATATCTATGCAGCTATTCAAGGAGATAACTTTGTGGGCATGAACATGGGATTTGAGAACTCTGCTGGAGCCGAGAAGCATCAGGCAGTGGCATTGAGAGTTCAAGCAGACAAGTCTGTGTTCTTCAACTGTTCAATGGATGGGTATCAAGACACACTTTATGTACACACCCTGCGTCAGTATTATAGGGATTGCACCATTTCTGGTACCATCGACTTTGTGTTCGGAAATGCACTTGCTGTTTTCCAGAATTGCACTTTCGTGGTTCGAAAGCCAATGAAAAATCAACAATGCATTGTGACTGCACAAGGTAGAAAAGAAAAAGAAGAACCATCTGCAATAGTGATCCAAGGAGGTTACATTGTGGCTGACCCTGAGTTTTACCCAGTAAGATTTGTTAACAAAGCTTACCTAGCTCGTCCATGGAAGACATACTCCAGGACCATTTTCATGGATACGTACATCGATGATTTGATTCAAGGTGAAGGATATTTGCCATGGCAAGCATTAGAGGGACCTACTGGTATGGATACTTGCTTTTATGCGGAGTATCACAACACTGGTCCTGGTTCAGATAAATCCAAACGTGTGAATTGGAATGGGATTTTGAACCTCAATTCGAAAGCTGCACGTTTGTTCTCACCTTCCAAGTTCTTTCATGGACTTGATTGGGTTCGGGCTACTGGGGTTCCTTGCTTCCATGGCGTGCCCCCACACTACAGGCACAAGAACACCACATTACCCTGGTGATCAAANCCTCCATTCTTATATCATTATCTCTTACACCTTTTTCCCTATTCTTTCAGTCTTTTTCTTTTGGAAAAGGATATTTTGAGATCAATTTTTTCACACCATTGATTAGACGATTTTAAATTAAAAAAAAAAAAAAACTTTAGTTTTTCTCTTTTAAATATGTCCTTATCTCAACTTTTTTTTAATTTAAAATCGTCCAACCATATTTTGACACGTGTGCAGTGTCAAAATGATGTCAAAAATTGGTGTCAAAATATCATTTTCCTTTTCTTTTGGAAGAAACTTTCATTCCTTCTTGTTTTGTTNTTTCATTTTAGGAAGAAAAGAGCACTGACACAGTGCCACGTTAATTTTTTTTTAATGATGTAATGGCAAAACAGGAAATTATAANTGAATTGAAATTTTTTCGAATAATTTAGGAATGCAGTATAGCTAGGGAATGANTCCTAGGTCGTCTCTCAAGGACCAAATGTGGTTCGAGAATTAGGTCAGACANGTAGTGGGGGGGTTTTGTGAAAGGTTTGCGTGGTGAATGCGGAAAAATTAAAATGAAATTAAAACNGTAAAAACGAAACTGCTACAGTAAATACGAAAATTTACATTGGAACTGGGCAGCTCTGACCTTTGTTCAATGTTTTACCCATAACTTTTTCTACAGAGCTCTAAATGAGATGAGGTTTTTTTTCCTGCAAAGTAGACTCAATTATCTTTCATGTGATATATAAAACATAGCATTTGAACCTCTGGTATGGTTGCAGTTATTTTTTTAAAATCGAGTCGAGAGAGTGAAAATGATAAACCCAATACTAGAGCAAACAAATATCTAAGCACAGTTAAAACTATCAATTGCAAAACTAAATTAAGTGGATGAAAACTACTAAACATATAATGTAAAATATTCTAAAGCAAAAGAAATAAACAAGCTAATTTTTTCTAGCATTTCTCATGACACATGCACCTACCAAACAATTTAAAATTGCAATTGTCCCAAAAATTTAACCTTAGCCCCCTTCAAAAGCTAGAGTTCACGTGACAGACTAGTAGCGGTGGCTTCCTCATTTTTCCTTCAACCAAAGCAATGTTCAGTAAAGATAAACAACAAAAAAATACGGCTGGTTACATGAAATAAGCAAATAAATTTGATACTAAAATTCCATCCTCAAAACCGTGACTCTACTGCATCAATTTAAAAGCAATTAAATTATAATATGAAATCAGCATCAATTCATTCAAGGGTTCATCCAACAAATCAACTTTAAATCCCTAGGGTTGGACATGTGCCTCACAAAATTTGGGCCCTACATATTTTTAATGGCCCAATGTGCAAAAGTTGTCTAAAAAGTTTTAAACTATTAAAACTACAATACAACTAAAATTAAAATGTCTAATTGTTGAGTCTTGAATTTACTTTGTCTCCTTCCCAATGCTCCTAAATATATCTCCAAAATTTTCCTACAGTTAATAATGCAAATAATTAGCTCAAAATATTCAAATTAATTAAAATTAGAATTTCCGGTCAAATTAAGCACTATTAGAAAAAACGGGAAAATATCGGACAATTAAGCACAATTCCCTGATTAATCCTAGCACAATAAACTAAGTAAAGTCGAGAAAATATTGATTCATCAGTCATGCAACGAATATAGAAGCAGAACGCGTGACGATGTCAAGCGTACACAACCACACTGAAACTGACTCGTGTTGGTATTTAGATACTGGATGCTTTGATCACATGACCGACAGAAGGGAGTGGATTGTAAATCTTGATCCAAGAAATAAGAGTAATGTAAGATTCACATATGATTGTACTGTGATGGCAGAAGGAGTTGGTAGAGTGATGATCAATTGCAAAAATGGTGGAGTGGCATACATGGACTACGTGTTGTACGTTCCAACGATGAAGAGTAATCTGTTAAGTCTTGGTCAACTCCTAGAGAAAGGGTACACCATGCATATGCACCATAATGAAATAGATGTGTTTGATAAGAAGAAGCGACCCCCATTGACCAAAAATAGGACGTTCAAAGTGAATCTAAAGGCAGCAACAATACAATGTTTATCTTCATTGAACGTTGAAGAAGAAAGCTAGGTATGGCATTATAGATTCAGGCATTTGAATTTTAGAAGTCTTAGTTTGCTGAACAATAAAGATTTGGTAAGAGGAGTGCCTCTAATCAACTCTCCCAAGAAGATCTGTAAGGGATGCGCCACGGTGAAACATACCATATTGAAATTCAAGAAGACAACACCTAAACGAGCTAAGCAACCACTCGACATTGTACATTCAGATGTATGCGACCCCTTCGAAATAACATCACTGGTAGGCAACAAATATTTTCTAATCTTTGTTTATGAATGGACTAGAAAATATGGGTTTATCTTTTGAAGGAAAAAAAGGAAGTTTTCTCACATTTTGTTAAATATTGTGCCATGGTGGAGAGGCAATCGTCTCTGCAAGTGAAGCTTCTTCGAACTGAAGGAGGAGGAGAATTTAATTCCAGTGAAATGAAGAGATTCTTTGAAGATAAGGGAATCGTTCACGAAGTTGTTTCTCCCTACACACCACAACACAATGGCTTGGCTGAGAGGAGGAATAGAACTCTAGTAGAAATGACTAGATGCTTGATCAAGGGAAAGAAACTGCCACACAACATATAGGGAGAGGTCGTCACCACAACAACTTACTTGCTAAACAGGAGTCCAACGAAGGCCTTGGCAGACCGTACACCAGAAGAAGCGTGGTCTGGAGTAAAGCCATCAGCAGAACACTTGAGAATATTTGGATCCGTTTGTTATAAACATGTCCCAAATGAGAATAGAAAGAAGTTAGGGGATAAGAGTGAAGTTTTTGTATTGGTAGGCTATCACCCGACAGGCGCATATAGATTGTATAACCCGAAGAAGAACGAAGTTGTGATTAGCATAGATGTCCTGATAGATGAATCAACTACATTGAATTGGCCAGAAACAGAATCAAGTCATGATGGAATTGTGTATAGCTAGTTGGAGGAAAAGAGACCTGAAGATGATGGACAGTTGGTTGCTAATGAAGAAGTCAACATCAGGAGATCTCAACGAACTCGATTTCCCTCAACGAGACTTGCTGGTCATGAGGTGTTCATTGACGGTGAGATTACAGAATCAGGTGATATTGCTCACTATGCTCTTCTTGTTGATACTGAGATGCTTACGTGGGAACAAGCTATTGAAAATAAGGAATGGAAGGAAGCAATGTTGGAGGAATTGGTTGTGATTGAGAAGAATGGGACGTGGAAATTGATGGAACTGCCTCAGCATAAGAAAGTGATTGAGGTCAAGTGAGTGTTCAAAACAAAATTTAAACCTAATGGTAGCATAGCTGAATTGAAGGCGAGATTGGTTGCAAAAGGCTTTCTACAAAAGCCTAGAGTTGACTTCACTGATGTGTTTGCACCAGTTGCGAGATTAGAAATAGTAAGACTTATAGTGGTTGTTGCGAATCTAAAAGGATGGGAGATATGTCAAATGGACGTGAAATCAGCCTTCTTGAATGGCTCTTTAGAAGAAGAAGTGTACGTGAGACAACCACCTGGATTTGAGAAGAAAGGTGAGGAATGAAAAATGTATAAGCTAAATAAAGCTTTGTATAGGCTGAGACAGGCGCCTCGAGCTTGGAACACACACATCAACTCTTAGCTTATAAAACTCGACTTTCAGAACTACACGATTCAGTTTGGGATTTACGTGAAACAGATTGTCCAAAAAAATGTTCTATTGATCTGTCTGTATGTTGATGACTTACTTGTAACAAGGAGCACAGCAAAAGCAATTGAGGGATTTAAGATGAAAATGAAGGCTGATTTTGAAATGACTGACCTTGGTAGTCTTGGTTATTTCCTTGGACTAGAATTCACGCGAACCATTGATGGTATGATCATTCATCAAAGGAGATATATTAGTAAGGTTTTAAAGAGATTTGGAATGAAGGGCTGCAACAGCGTGAACGTATCGATGATGGCTAATACCAAGCTCACAATCCAAGCAGACGACAAAAAGGTTGATGATACCTTGTTTAAACAAATTGTAGGATCACTCAGGTACGTGTGCAATAGTAGACCAGATATCAGCTATGGTGTCGGGTTGGTAAGTAGGTTCATGGGTGATCCCAGACAATTGCATTTATCCGCTGCCAAACATATATTACACTATTTGAAAGGAACAACTGACTTTGGTCTCTACTTTCCCAAGAAAACTCACGATATAAATGGAGCGTTAAAAGCTTGGAGTGATTCAGATTGGTGTGGAGATTAGATGGATAGAAAGAGTACATTCGGCTACGTATTCAAGTATATGGGGGCGACGGTTTCATGGTGCTTGAAGAAGCAAAACGTTGTAGCGCTATCATCATGTGAAGGTGAATATATTGCTTCAGCTAAGACTGTATGTCAGGGTGCTTGGCTTGAAACAATTTTGGACGAGTTGAAGATCGAGTGCTGCAAGCCAATACAACTTATGGTAGACAACAGATCTGCCATCAACTTATCTAGAAATCCCGTTTCACATAGCAGAAGCAAAGATATAGAAACAAGGTTCCATTATTTGAGAGAACAAGTGGGAAGAGAAAGATTAAAACTGATGTATTGCCCCACAGAAGAACAAACTGCAGATATTTTCACCAAAGCCTTGAGGCAGAACAGATTCGAGAAACTAAGAAGCTACCTTAGAATTAAATCCATAAGGAATTTAGTTTAGAGGGGTGTGTGAGTCTAGAAAACTAAATTCATAAAAGAAGGGTCCTACTCTCTTACGATTTAGAGTTAGAGACTCTTTCATTCTTTTCTGTCTTTATATACTTGTACTACCTTTATTTGTTAATGAGAAAACTCTCTCTTTCTCTAAATTGTTGTCTAAGTTTCCTTTATGTAATTTCATTCACCTAGCTAACAAATATAAGTCGTATGAACATCTGTTCTTTGTCCCTTGAGGAAAAAAAAGATTTGTCTGTTATTTAAGTGTTATGGTGACTAAACGATTTATGATTTGTTGATGGACGGTTATCTCTGTGAAAATCATTGATTTATATGGATTATCTTTGATTATCGTCATAGCATCTCGTACATTTATATTCATCTTTTGATCCTTCCTTTGCGAATCCGATTTGACAAGAATAGTCTATGGTGTCTCAGTTTATAAAAATTAGATGGATAGACCTAACCAAGAAGCCAATATGGATACTAAGGAAAGAATGATCAACCAGATGTAAGATTCATTTGTAATTTTTTATTTTTGCTCCCGATGATTGCCAACATTTCTGTGACGACTCTCAAATGATAAATGAATGTTTCCGTAAACACTCTCAAATGAAAAATGAAAAATGAATGTATACGAAAGAACATTGATATACAGCTTCATACTTTGTAAACATGTGCTCAAATTTCTTGTTAACAAAACATGGCTTTGATTGTTTTAAATGTAAGTATAGGAATGAGGTTTAGCGTGTCAGCATTGTACATGCTAGTGATGGTAAGATCGTATCATTTTACAAGTCTACGGTCTTGGGTAGGACTGGGCAGAGTTAACTTATTTTTTTATACTTAAAAAACTTAAATTAAGTTTATTAAAAACTAATTAAACTGATTAATAGTTCAGTTCAAAAATAGTGAACTTATTTTATGTATATTACAGTTAATTGCAGTTTGCAGTTTAGGTTTTCTATTTGTGTTCTCAATCGGGGCCTCCTTTGCTGCCTGGTTACATTCCGGTCGTCAAAGATCACTTGCAGCTGTCGAAGGCTCGCTGCCGTCGAAGGTAGAGGCTCCGGTGGCCGAAAGGTGGTGGTGGGGGTGAAGATGGACTCCCCAACAAGGAATTGCTCACGTGGGCTTTGGTCAAAGTGGCTCACCCTGGTGAGGTTGCTCTGCATGTTCTTGGGAACCAGGGTACCTGGGGAATTTCCGTTCCTTTTTCTTTTTTGCTTTTGGTTTTTATTTTTTTAACGTGAATATTGACCGGTGAAATGGGGTTGCGTAGAAACTGTGAATGGAGACGGGAAATCTTCGCTGCTTTGGCGTTTGACTATGTTCTTGCCGTTTATGAAGGATTCTGCAACTTGAAACAGGTTCAATTTCTCAATCTTCGTTCTCTATGTGGACCCTTTTCAATTTCTATAAACGGAATATGCAAATTTATATGTTGTCTTCAAATCGGTAGGAAATGCGGGACATAAAAAATTTTTACATTCCCCTTACACTTTAATGTTCCTTGCTGTTTATTCTTCTATAACAGTAGTAGTGTCTTTAAAATTTTACTGACTCATCAGAGATGTAACCATGCATATAATGTTACAGGTAAATTCTTGGCACTTACTGGAGGAAGGTTGAGTGGGAAGGAAATAGTTGCTGCTGGACTGGCAACTCATTTTATCCTTTTTTAAAGTTTGATTATCTTTAGTCTGTGCAATCTATGACTTTCTCTTTTCATAAAGTTTCATCCAAATATGCTTATCAGTTTAAAAAGAAAACCTCATCTTGTTTTAGGCCTATGGTAAGTAGCTCTAATAGATTTCTTTACATTTTCTGTTTTCTGCTCTCAGGACATTGGTCCATTGAAATAATGTCTTGTCAAATTTGTATGAAAAAGGAGAAAAATTAGTAAAAGAAGCACGAGGATGTTCACTTGAAAGTGCTTCTCAGCGATCAAGTCACTGGGTGTTTGTTATGTATAGTAGGTGATTTAAGTGTTACTTTGAAAGATGATGCTTACATTTTTGGTGTACCAGAAAATTGGTGAGCTAGAGAAGCACTTGATTAGCTTGAATTCTGGTGATGAGAATGCCATAAGATCAGTCCTTGGAGAATTTTCTTCAGAAGTTAATCTTGATGAAGAGAGTATCTTAAACAAGTAATCACTTTTTCAATAATGATCTGTTATTTATTTTCGAGCTGGTTTTTATTCTCGCTGTTACTAGCAAATTGCACTATGCTCTAGACAGAATGTTGTTTTTATTTGATTCACATTTGACTTTATTTTGCACGATACTATTTATCATTTAAGTAATCTGCATTTAGTCATCCTTTTAGTTTATTTACAGGTACTATCTCCTGAAATGAGCTTGGCCACAGTGAGAGCTTATATATGGAAGAAATCATAGGACTTAGTTCTAAATTACAGACTAGTTCAAAGCAGATGACTACCAATTGCACATGCATCAGAGGTGGGTAATTGAGCCTTGCTTGTCTTTTCTAAGCTACAATATAATATCTAATGCTTTTATGACTTTACATTCCTGTATTTACCACATTTTGTAAATGTAACCGAAAGGAAAGGAGAAATAGTTATTTTAGGATAATATTTCTAGACTATTTATGAATTTTAGGAAATAGTTAACATATTTTGGATATTATTTTCATTAATTCATGAGATTTTTGTTGAGGTTCTAAGGGTCTGGGTTTTTCTTGTTGCAGATTTTGGTTGCTGGGATATGCACTGATATATGCATGCTGGATTTTGTTTCTTCTGTCTTGTCTGCAAGAAACAGTGGTTTCCTCTCTCCTCTGGAAAATGTGATACTGTCTTCCCAAGCTTGTGCTATTTAAAATTTACCATTACATGTTGCCAAAACTAACAAGGCTTTCGTATCTCATCCACAGGTATTTTCTCAAGTTGAAGTTTGGCTTTTGCTGGAATACTTTATTTTTTTTTAATGTTTCTTTGCTTGAATTTATATCTTAGTTACCTAAACATATGTACTAAGTCAGAAGACAATTCAGCTATTCTTTCTAGTGCTGGCTATGATTATTGTGGACCTTGCACTGAAATTATTTTTCAGAGCTGACTTGTATTGCAGAAATGATAAACATAATCTCAATAGCCTGAAAGTAGAATAATGAACAGAATCTCGATGGAAACTCATCCGACAATAAAGACGTAAATATATTATATCTAGGAATGCCGACTTATGCTGGGAAAAATGTATCCGTTCTCTGTTAATATATGACAATGAACACTTTGCAATAACCTCTAGTTATGAGCTCTGGTACTTTTTCCAGAATAACTTGTGTGAGCAATAACATGGTTTGTGTCTTGTCAAATTCCAAGCAATTGTCATTCTGATCTTACATGATAAATGAAAAACATTCAAATAGACATTTCTGATAAGATGGGTGTATTTTTTTCAATGCTTATTTATGAATTTATTCTTGTTTCTATGCTGCAGGAGTTGATGCATCACGTTGGCCTGTACATAGCCCGTGGAAAGGTCAGTAAAATATTTATTTATGAATATATTTAGGATAAAATATGATGGATTGTAAATCGGCTTCTGACTAGGGTTAGTAAAGTTTTTGAATACTTTTATTGATAGAAGAAATATTTTTTCTATAGTAGTCACTATTTCTATTGTAGTCATATCAAAAATTTTGAGACAATCTGCTTGGTTTGCAGATAGATGGTGTGGAGTCACTCAATAATGTGTGTTTGATTAATGTTGTGATAGAGTGTCAAGGTTAATTTGATAAGATGAAATTCAGATTCCCTCTTGCCCAATTGTTGGCACAAGAGCAATTATTATAATTGTCTGATTGATTGCATTGATACATTGAATTATTGGTCATTATTAATGTTTTGAGTTGTAGATTCGTTTATTGATCGAATAGTTTTGTGATTGACTATACTATAGTTAACTGAATAGATTAATTAAAGGGACATTATGATGGATAGTGTAAGTGGATTTCCATTGCATCAAAATATACTATAGTTAACTGAATTACATTACAGTGAACTTAAAAGTAGTTAACTGAACTGAACTACACTTTAAGTGAACTAAAAAATAGTTCAATTCAGTTACTCTGAACTATTTTTTAGTTCAGTGTAGTTTTCTTGAACTAGTTTATAGTTAATTATAAACTTTTATAGTTCAGTGCAACATAGTATACTTTGCCCACCCCTACCTGGGCAAGGTGCATGCTCAATCATGGGATCATCATCAGAGTACACCCAAAATGATCCTCTTTCTCTCCTATTGTCAAATGTTCCTTGCCATTCACGGCCTTGTCCCCTTTAAAATGTTCCTTTCCATTGCTGGTTATTACATTGTAGTTGTTCTTGTTACCCATTATCCCAATTTCTGTATTTTCATTTTTTCATGGTCTCTCTCGCTTGGTGATCTTGTCACTCACATCTCATCCCACTCTTTTCTATCTTTTAATTCTATGCTTTACCTTCTCTCAGTGGTTGGACTGCCAAATAATTTTTTTAATCAACCTTTTATTTTTCAGAATTGTTCTAAAATTATCTTTTTGACTCGTTATTAAATTTAATTCTATTACCAATTATTTTATTAATTTTAATGAATTATTTCTATCTTGTTACGAATTTTAATTTCTCTCTCTAGTTTTTTAAAAATCTATCATGATGAATTTTTAATTTTAAGTTTTTTAATGAGATGAGGTTGTTTACTTTATCTGTTTGCTTTAGTACCATGACACATTTTTATATTTATTTAATACACAGTACAAGGATAAAATGCTCTTAAAAGTATAGATTTTGTATTTTTTCAAGAAAGAAGAGAATAAAAAGTAAGAAAGAGTAATGTGAAATGAATATAAAATATTTATTTGTATCAAGGAATAATAATACTTGTGTTCCTAGAAATCAAGAAACTCATCTATGAAAATTACTCTTAGAACATGATGGAAACTTTAAATTTAGGCTCAGTTACAATCTAAACTACGGTTACTATTTGAACATTGATATTACAAAGAAATTAGAGGACATTAATAGTATGCTTTATAAGTCTAAGAAGTATAAAATAAAGAAAACGAAGAACTATTTTAATAAGCAAAATATTTTCTCTTTTTATGTTCCTTGTAACTCTCCTTGGAACTATGTATTCTTATTCTTTTTATTCATTTTTAATCATCCAATCATCATATTTGTACGGAGAGACTATCAAAGCTATAAAACCAATCCTTGCTCTTGAGATATCAATTCTACTATATATGATATGTCAATGATTTCAATAAAGTCTTCTAATACTTTAACGAGCTTATAACATTTTAGGATTGTTTATTGACCTTGTGCTTTTTATAATTTGTATTATTTTGTTTTCTTGGAAAATGGTGCACCTAACCATGTGCAATAGGAGATCTTACACAAGAGAAACGTGCAAAAGGGCTTATGCAAGAGTTTCAGAAGCAGAAAGTGAGGAGTTACACGGAATTACAAATCATTTCTGGTTTACTCTTACCTATCATCTTAAGTCTATTTTAGCATTTTAATAGCATAGTCTGGAATTTTTATTTTTTTCTAAATAAAAAAGTTTATCTTAACTATATAATCTAAAAAATATTTTTAATTTTCAGATTACAGTTAAAAAATTTAAATCAGATATTAAAAAATTTCATATTTACAAGACACAAAAAAGAAAGTACGGAGGTGATAGAGAAAATAACCATTTTATAAAAGTCACATTTCATTAATTATAATCTTTTTTTTTAACATGTTCAATTAGTTTAGTATTTTAGTGATACAAAATTTTACACGATAGAAGAAACAAATTAAAATTAGTATATGTGTGTTCACATATGAAAAACTATGATACTAATAGAACAATTTACAAAATATATCTTTCACTTCTAAAACTAATTGTTGCAATCAATATTATTGTACAAACATTTGCATATGACATGTGCACAAACCTTCCATCGTCAATATTTTACGATAAGCGACGAAATAAACATCATACGACTACTTACATGTTAAAGGTATATTAGTACATATATAGTAAATGAAACAATTGTCCAAAAGAGGAAAAAACAAATGCAAATAATATCATCTTGTAAAAGCTGATAGCAAGAGGAGATCGATCCCAATCTTCTATAGAACGTGATTTTCCGCCAATACCCATGAAGGAGGGTCAGAACACTTAAATGATTTTACCAATGTATATAATTTTAAGCTCCCATGCCAATAATAATACAATAGATCATAAAGACTAAAATTAATAAATATTCAAGAGATGAAAGACTCATGTTTACATAGCTTTAATATGTGTCTAGTTAGGATGAAACATTAGTGGCATAAGTTAGATAGAAACAATGTTAGGCAAGGTGTAAGGTGTGTTAGGTAAGGTGCAAGGTGTGTTAGGCAAGGTGGAAGGCATGTTGTTTGTCTAGTGATTCTTATTATATATAGTTCTCCTCTTCTCAACACATACATACTATTAATTCTCTTTAAACGGGTGGTGAAATATGTATGATAAAGAAAACATTCCTTCACCTGGCACTTCTGCTGCCACCTCAGGCACTCCTGTTGCATTTCTTTCTACAAGTTTCACCAATGCCATCAATACAACAAATAATACTAATAAGAATTTCCTTTCCAAGTGTTGTAGATGCTTAACTTTGGATGATAGAACCATAGAAAATGGAGTCTTACCATTTGTCTCATGTTCTTTCTCACTATCTCCTCTTGTCCCTTTGGTAAAAAAGGTCGGTGCTGAATTCATCGGGACCTTCGTTCTTATGTTTGCAGCCACTGCCGCCGCCATTGTTAACGAGAAGACAAACGGCTCTGAGACTATCATAGGCTGTGCTGCCACCACTGGCCTCGTCGTTATGGTCGTCATCTTTGCTACTGGACACATCTCCGGTGCTCACTTCAATCCTGCTGTCACTCTTTCCTTTGCTGCATTGAAACACTTTCCTTGGAAACATGTGAGTACAAATTCTTATTTTAGTTAATTATTCTTTGTTACCAAAAAACAAGTTCTTTATATATATGATCATTAAACTACAGGTGCCTATATATATTGGTGCACAAGTTTTAGCATCTATCTGTGCCGCATTTGCTCTGAAATGGGTTTATCACCCTTTCATGATTGGTGGAGTCACTGTTCCTTCAGGAGGATATGGCCAATCTTTTGTTTTGGAATTCGTTATTGCTTTTAACCTCATGTTTGTTGTTACTGCAGTAACCACTGACACTAGAGCTGTGAGTATAATTTTTTCCTTCATTTACATCTTGATTTATTTTAGGTATTTTTTTCGATAATGTTTTATTGATAACTGAATATCTCTTTTATTTTGAAAGAAGAAATAAAAAAATACTTTTTGTGTCTCAAACTTTTAAACATGCCAGATATGTGAAGTTGTATATAATAAAATTTATGGTTAATTTGCACTGAAATTATTATGCGTTGTCGGCGTTTTAAGCATTTGAACATAAAAACACCAACATCACCACCTTTATTTAAAATCTAGCATAGAAACTTACAATTAGCGGGAATCAAACTTAATACTGATTAAAAGTTTCTGCAGAAAAAACAGACACCTGTTTTAGCAAATAAAGTATGATGCACAAAAAGACTGAAAAGGGTGTGTATTTATATATATATATATATATATATATATATATATATATATATATATATATATATATATATATATATATATATATATATATATACACGTATTTCATTCATATGTGACATTTAAGTCTGAGTATGATGTAATTGCAGGTGGGAGAACTTGCAGGAATAGCGGTGGGAGCTACGGTGATGTTCAATATAATGATAGCAGGGTATGTTGTCCCTGTTATGTTCCTGCAAACTACAGTATCTAAAAAAGAGCAACAAAAACTAATAAACAAAACAAATTTACCAAATTGATTGTTTGTATGTAGATGTTACTATACAACATATATTTACAAAATTACAAGATGAACTTGTCATTCATGATATTTTTTTTTCTAAATTTTACTAATTGGAGACAATAAATTGATTTTTTTATAATGTTAAAAACTAAATAAAAATTAGAATTTTGAGCAACTGGTAAAATTTACTTGAATAACTTCTTACAAAATTAAAAAAAAATTAAGTAATAATTTCGAAAGAACAAACTAAAATGATTCACACTTATAATTTCAGATGTTAATTTAGAGTGATGACAATCAATTATGAGAAATAATAAATTGTTTTTGAACATTCCATCAACAAACTAGTGAAAACAAGTAATTCCTTTTTATATAATAAATTAAACCAATTATAGAATTCTAACAATTTAATAATCACACATAATTTTTTATTATAGAAAGATCGGGAGAGAAAAGGTAAGAGAAATCTAATACAATTTTTTTTTTCATTTTCTTTGAAAAAAGAGAGGGTTTTGGTCTTTTTAGAACTGTTTTAGTGCAAGATCATGTTTCTTTTTAATAAGTCTTCATGTTAAATAGGATACAAGATCTCATTCAAGTTTTGATCAATTTATTTTTTATTTATTAGTATAATTGAATTTAATATTTAATTAATTAAAATTTTGTAATTATACAATGAGTTATCTTAATGAAGTAGAATTTAAAATGAAATATATTTTTTTGTTTTGATTTTTATTTTATATTTCAAAGGTGATGTTTAAAAGCTAATAGTTACCCGTTCATTCCTGAAATACAACTCTATTTTAATGAGTTCGAAGCATGTTAGTAATTTTCTAAAAACTAAGTTTTTTTAATATTTTTTGAAAATTATAAAATAAATTACAATATAAATTAGTTCACCTGTCTCTAATTTTACTTTAATTTTGGTTAGTTTTTGAAGAAAGTCGAAGTAAGAATGATGCAAAATGAATTTTAAATATATATTTATCATTGTATTATGCCAATTTCAGCCACTTAAATCTTATGTTGAACAAGTCTCTTCTTTTTCACTTGTTTTAGAAACGAAAGTAATTTTTTATAATTATTTTCTGAAGAAAACACTCAGCCCTATTATTATCCTGTGCAAAATAAAGATGATTTCATTCCATTCCATTGCGTATTGTTAAGCACTTTTTTAATAAAAAAATTCCCAGCCTTATTCTTAACGGTCTCAAAAGCTATTTTTTTTATCAAATCACAAAAACAAAGTAGAGTTGTTTAAAAATGGTAAAGTTTGTTTAATTATGCTTAATTTTGAATTACAGACCAATATCAGGAGCCTCGATGAATCCAGTAAGAACACTAGGTCCTGCAATAGCCACAAAGAACTACAAAGCAATATGGGTTTATCTGATAGCTCCCATATTTGGAGCTTTAGCTGGTGCAGGTACCTATAGTGCAGTGAAGCTGCCCAAAGAAGATGATGCCAAAGAAAAAACTTCAATCAGCTTTAGAAAGTGATTTCAAAAGGCTTAATGTATTAAGACAATTCATGTTTAAGTAAATAAAATCTTGAAACTGTGTTCAATTTTATGGTAAAAAACATAGGAAAAGAATCTTTAAAAATATATGTTTTATGTACCTAAATGGAAAAGGTTATACACTACAAAACTTTCTCTCAAAAAAAACACAATAGAGGCCTTCTCTCTTTTTTCTTCACTCACACAACTTTTTTTTTATGTTGCACCGTTCCTCTTTTTCCTTATAGATGGGATTCACACAAAACACCAAAAAAATAAAAAAATACAGAAAGCTGAAAACATTTAAAGTTTACACGACAAAACTCTCATGTAAACTTAAAAGGGTCTTCAGTCTTTCATTCCACACCGAATTCTGTATCCGATTCTGTTGTTCATGTATATGATTCCAACAAGACTGTCATGCACTTTGTTCTTAGGAAAGGGGACAGGCGTGAATGTGGTTTTGAAGGTGGTGGAGGTTTGGTAGAGGAGGTGTTTGTTAAGGTGAAGCTTGTTGTTCGGAGTTGTGGTGGACGAGGTGGTTCTGTGATGCGTGGAGGACTTTGTGTTGGATATGTGATAGTCCAGCTTCTAAAGGTTGTGGAGGTGCATCTGTGCCTGGAAGAGTTTATCGCTACATCAAGTAAACAATAATATATGTTCGATTAAAAAAAAACAAGCCGCAACATGTTTAATGTTTTTGTTTTACTTTTCATTAAATTTTAAATTTTGATATTTTAAATTTAAAATAATTTTCCACGAGATACCTCAATAATTATATATATATATATATATATATATATA
>NC_028355.1:25361167-25510426 GCF_000741045.1 Vigna radiata var. radiata | reverse complement strand
ATATATATATATCTATATATATATATATATATATATATATATATATATATATATATATATATATATATATATATATATATATATATATATATATAACTTCATACATGTGTTTTTTATGTGTGTTCCTCTTATTTTAGAAAAGGCAATTATTTAGCCTTTAAACTAAACACTAATTGCACTAATACCAATTATATATACTAAATCTAGTATTTTAGAAAAAACAAGTATATATGTAGTTTTTATGCGTTTCTCTTATTGTAGAAAAGAATTTTATTTGGTATTTTGACTAAACACGAATAACATTGGAAGGATTCACTTTAATTAGGAGTTAAGTACCATTTTTTTGGGTATATAATAATTCTCTACCATCTCCACATACAAAAGAAATCATATTATTATAAAAAAATATATTCTAATGAGATTTATCTATTATATCTTAACAACAATAAAAAAATAATAGTTTTAAAATATATAAATAGACGTTATATAAGTAGAAATTAAAAAAAAATATTATTTACGTTTAAAATTCATTTATTAATATTTCTTAAAAAAGAAAAAACTCGACAAAAGCTTACTCTTACGTATACCAGGTATCATCCGGATATACACATTGATTCAGAGATGTAACGAGACAAGGTGATAAAGTTGATGTAGCAACATCAGTATGCGTGCACTGACATGGCTGCAGGTTCTCAAGACAGCTTGGAATTTGAGAGTTTCAATGGACAGTGGATGAGGTTGGATTACAGCAAGACTAGGAGGTTTCGCTATGACTTTCACAGTATCAGTTGTGAATCTTATGGGTGGTGGTAACGGCACCGGAAAGCCATTTATGGGTGGTGGCCGGAATAGTCGGGTATCTTCCGACGAATCTTTTTGGTTTTTAGGAGTTGTTTCCTCAAGAGAGGCTCCATGCTCCACCAAACAACTCCTCGTAGAATCCAAAAGACAGCCGTTTTTTTCACCACCCTCCTTTTCCACTGCTTCACTTTCACTGCATGTCTCTGCAACATGCGAACTTTATTGAATGTACTTGATTTATGAAAACCGACCAAAGATCACACCTGGGATGACGGAGAACCAATTATTCTTCTCTGTTCTTCAGCTCTATTCTAGATTTCAACTACTTCCATAAGACACTTTTCAGCTTTTTCACATCTGAATCAGAATGCATGCATAACCCAACTATCTGATATGGTGAAGAAGAATCCAACTCCATTTAGACTAGTCTGCAAAATATATATCCCAATGCCTTGACTTTGAAATTGGTTAGTGTTGTAGGCTCGCTGCAATTTTGCCCCTCTCCCATCCCATTGGATAGTCAGAAAGGGGCATTAAAGTCATTGAAGTAGGCGAAAATATATCAGTGAGGGCATATTATTATGTAGGAGTACTTTTCCCAATATGGTAAGTGAACTGCCAGAAACTGAAGAAATAACTTTGGAACTGTCAAAAACCAAAGAAACAAACAACCTTGGGATCGTGTATTCGTGTCAGGAAAATTTTCCTCCTATGTTTGTGGGAATTGGGAAGGTCTTGGACCACTTTCATAGATAATGGCTGAAACAGACTAATGAAATAGAGATTTAATACACATTTGATGTTAATTGTCAAACAATTATATACAAGTAATACACATGCTCCCGTTGCTTCCCCTGGGAGAAAAGTAAACCGATATGCATACCGCGCAACTGCAAGATTTATATCAATTCAGAACCTCTATTGTTACAAGCAGCTGTCTCAGGCTTCAAAGCATTGATATTCAACATCTTTATGCATGCCAGCTTCAAAGCATTGAGATTCAACATCTTTAAATGATGCTAGTAATAGTGAAAAAGGTTGGGGATTGTAATGATTCACTTATATATTCTTCATAAAATGATTGTCTGAAGATAATTTGTGATGTCTATTTGCTGTTTGCTGACATCAAGAAGGTTAATAGAATTCAGAAAAGACAATATAAATGTCTTCTTTAAATTCTATGTAGATCACATTATATACACATTCATACATGACTGAAATATTGCTTGACTTCTTTAATCTGTAAAATGTCCTCATGCATGGGAATTTCCTCAGTCTCTATCTTGCTATAACCTTTAGATTTTTATCAGGTTGTTCAGAAAACTTGGAGTCTTCAATCAAGGTCTGTAAAATAACTGAAGCCTCTGAGAGCCTTCCCTGATATAGGTATTTGTCTAATGTCAGGGAATATTTAACAGCAGTTTGAAGTTCAGTCTTACTTAGATCACAGGATACAATATTTCTCCATTCTTTTGACTTGCCATTTTGGCATAAACCATGTAGCAGAGCAGTGAAACATACAGAGTCCATAAGAAATCCCTTATTCAGCATCTTAGTTTTCAAAGATTGGGCAGTGTCAACCATTCCGTGTTTACAAAGACAAACAATAATAGAATTGTAAGCTGCAATCAATGGCCCCCATCCATCCAAAATCATGATTGTGAAGAAATCCAAAATCAGTGACCTCTCATTTTCCTTGGAATCGCTTTTCTCAACAAGAACCGGAGAAGGTGCAGTATTTGTTAAACCATTTACCATGTAATGGAATGTAGCATCATTTGGAAGGCAACCATTCATCAGCATTAACTCAAAAATGGATGTTGCTTTCTCAGGTCTACCAGCCTTAAAGAAACCCCCAACTAGTGTGGTGTAGGTGACAACATTAGGCTCCAAATTGAAAGTTTTCATTCCTCCGAAAACTTTTTCAGCTCTGATCATATCTTCTTTCTTACAGAACCCATTGATTAAAGAGGTGTAGGTGATCACATTTGGCTTGAATATATGTTTCATCATTTGTCCAAACATCTTGAGGGCACTCCTCATGTCATGCTGTTTTACATATCCATCTATAACTGTGGAATACGTATATTCATCTGGACCATGATGCACATTTTTCATCTTATTTAAGCATGACAGAGCATCTGTCATCTTTCCGAATTTACAGAAGCCTTTGATCATGGCATTATACCCCACAACACCAGGGTCTATACCCTTTCTAATTATGATTTCAAAAAGCTTAATTGCCTCATCAAGCTCACCACTTCTAATAAACCCGTCTATCAGGGTGGCATAGACATATGCATCAGGTTGAACATTTTGATCAAGCATTTCTGAAAGTAGTAATTTCATGGCAGAAAACCTCCCATTTTTGCAGAGACCGCTCATCAAAACATTGTAAATTTGAGCATCAGGAAGTACACCCTTCTCCGTCATTTTCTCTTTGACCATCAATGCAACATCAATTTCCCCAGCAACGACTACTCCGTGTATAAAAGCTCCATAAGAAACCAAGTCTGGCTTTTCTCCCAGTTCAGCAACCCTAAAAAGTATACTTGATGCCTTAATATAATCCCCTTGCTTGCAATAAGCATGCATGAGGGGTGTATAGCTAAATTTATTAGGAAGCAATCCCCTTTCTTTCGCCTTTTCTATCAGTTCATCAGCTTCTTTAGTCCTTCCACCCCTACATGAAAAGTTAATCATAACATTGTAAGTCGTAATATCTGGTTCGCAACCCATCTCAGCCATCCTTCTCATTGTATCAGCTGCTTTGGCTACCAAACCATGCTTATATTCTGCATCAATAATACTATTAAACACTTTCACATTCGTATTCAATCCCCTTGCAGCCATTTCTGTCAGAAATTGATCACCTGCTTCAAACTCCCCTGCCTTGCAAAATCCATTAATTAAAGCTCCGTAAGTTTCTACTGTTGGCAAAACCCCCTTCATTTTCAAGTCCTTGAGAGCTCTGGTTGCACTTTTGAGATCACCCTTCTTGCAATAACCATTAATAATCATATTATAAAACACAACATGTGGCACACAACTTTTTCCCCATCTATCCTTAATCAACCTCCAACCGTCCTCAATTTTCCCCGAGTTGCACAGGCCCTTCACCATTATCGAGGTGCTATAGTTATCCACAGCAGCACCACTTCCATCATCTGTTTGAAGCATTTTATCATACAGCTGAAGCGCAACATCGACTTTCCCGCTCTTGACCAAGCCATTCAGCAACGAATTGCTTGCGGCAACACTGGGAAAACAATTATGCATTTCACGCACTGCATGGAATAACTGGAGAGCCCTATCAACCGACCCAGATTCTCCATATGTAAGAATTAAAGAACTATATGCTCCACGGGTAGGGATCAAGTTTTGAGCTTTCATGCTCTCCAACACCGACTCGATCTCCGAGAACACTCTGAACCTGGCCAAGAGCTTCAGAAGAGAGGAATGGGCAACCCCATCGAGAGAACAAGAGAAGGGTCGGGTGGAAGCCCAATCGAAGAACTTCAGAGCGAGCTCCGGATCGTGGACACGATCAATGACGAAATGGGCAATGTCGGAAACAAGAACATTGGATTGAGCAAAGCGAGATTGGAGGGATTCATGCGATTGATGGGATTTAAGGATTCGGATGACGTCAGAGACGAGTTTGTTGATGTGGGGAGGCAAAGAGGAGGAAATTTTGTGGCGGTGACGAGGTTTGATTCGAGAAAGAATGGCTTTGGACATTGTTGAGTTTGAAAGAAAGGAGGAAGAAAGGGTTTCATGGAAAAGTGGTGATATTCAGGTTTCAATAATTTCCCAGTGACATTCCTGTTGCCAAAGAAACTATATAAGTGTAACATTTTTCAAAAAGATTATCTTTTTCTTAAAAATCAAGCTTCGTTTCTGTTTTAACAGTTTTTAAGATTTATCACATAAGTTTTGGTATATACATATGATTTTTGTTAGAGAATAATATGAAGATGAAAATATTAGACTAATTATATCATTAGTTTTAATACATGTAATAAATATTGTATAACTAGAATATTTTATTTTTAATTTTAGTCCCAACTTGTAAATTTGTTGTATAAATAAAAATATAATAAATTATACTTTTTACTTTCTTATCAGAATTCAAAATTTTTACTATTAGAATTTGTGAAGACATTAGCCGGAATGATAAAAGAAATCAATTTCAATAATAATTCAATGGTGTATGGTGTGTTTAAGATTTCATGAAATGAAATGCCGTTTTTACATTGTCTTTAGAAGGAATAAAATGTTTCGGTAATCATTATGGGAGAATTATTCCGTTAATAGACCTTTATTTTTTATTTTTGTTATCGTTTTGATTGGCTCATCTATAGCCATTAAAATAAAATAAAAAAATAAATTATGAAATTGGAAATTAGCTAAAAATTTCCTCATAATTTTCAGTGTCAAAATTAAAAATATAAGTAACTACTGGAAAAAAAATGTCCTCATAAAAAAAATTTATTTGACATCAATAATTATAATTATAATTATTATTTGACAATTTTTTTAAGCGGAGAATGATTATAAACATAAACTTTTGTATTTCAAAAGAAAAAAAAAAAGAGTAGAAAACAGTAAAAGGTAGTATGAAATGGATGTAAAAAAAAAATGTGTCAAAGTATCGTTACCTGATTAAAAATGTCAATAAATGTTGTGGTTGAGATAATCAACCATTCAAGTATGGCATAAAAGTAACATAAATATTAGGTAGGTTGAATTGGTGGAACTAAGAAAAACCATAAACTTAAGGTTTAATAGCCAATTTTGTCCCCAGTTTCGTTGACAAATCTCAATTTAGTCCCTCGTTTTAAAAGTGTTTGAAATAGGTCCTCACTTTTAAAATTTTGAGTCAAATTAGTCCCTTTTGTTAAACTGATTCAAATGGTCTTAAAAGTTTAATGATTTAGCATAAGAGATATTATTTTATAGATATCTATAAAATAATATCTCTTCTGGCAAATCATCAAACCCTTAATGTTGTTTGTTTCTGTTTGACCGAAATGACTAATTTGACTCAACATTTTGAAAGTAAGGACTCATTTCAATCACTTTTAAAACGAGGGACTAAATTGAGATTTGTGAACGAAACTGAGAACAAAATTGGTTATTAAACCTAAACTTAATTGTGTGCTATTTTGGTCTTACTGGCGTGACTACGACCCCCCATCTACGTTTTAGATTGACACAGAAGTGGCTCTAGCTTAAAAATGATGTCGAGTTCGAAAATGTCAACCGTGAAGTACCCAAAAAATGAAATCCGTGATCAAACTCAAAAGGGGGGTGAAAGCTACAAATAACCAACAAAAAATATTTAATCCCCCCAAGAAATATTATATTAGCTTTCCTTCAGGATCGATCTAGGTAAAATTTGAATAAAACTATATATTAGATTAGTAAAGCATGGGCAAGCTAAAGTTTTTCACAAAGAACTACGCAAGTTTTTAATGGACATAGACCGCAGGTGGCATTGTGGATAAGAAACAGCAGATTTATAGGCTTAATCTTAAACTGCACTAAAATAGAATATAAAGGAGGGGATGGAATTCAATCAGATGCCAACTCATCAAGGTAAATATCAAAATTCAACTATTTTTCATTAATTCTTAACATTATATAGTCCCCATACTATGAATGGTACAAAATGACACCTGCAAGAAAAGCATGACATCTGCTCAATACTACCATCGGAGTTTAGGCCGCAGTTTGATTTTAGAATCATCATTTAATCTTTTGAAGTTATCACGAGCAACCCCAAAGCACCAATGAGAATATACTGCAAAGATGAGACAGCTTTAGAATACTTCATACTTGCTGCAACTTAAAATATATGTCATGCATCTCGAAAATGATCATTTTATCGCATTGCAGAGTAAAGTATCATCCGTTGCTTTTCAATAAATCAGCATCACAAGAAAACTATTAAGTTTCGAACCGTCAACAATCTACACGAGCTACATGAACACAATAGATTGGCACAGCAAACAAACCTTGATAATAGGTTTTTCAGTCATAATAATAGTCACCCAGCCCACGTAAGGTAAGAACCTGCCAATGACAATACAAGCAATTTGTTTAGCACCGGAAAACTACTTACCAATGAAATGCTTCATACTATTAAATGTCAAACTGTTGGTATCATTTTGGGATAAAGTAGGATTAACACTTGGCATGATGCTCGTATTCAAGAGCACATTGGGTGTTAGAAATTGCGCACATTGTCAGATACTATGCTCTAGTAGTGGCATTTAGAATGTTGCCAAAAAATGCTTACTACTTTAATGTCAAACATCTCTCTCTTATTACAGTTGAAGACTTGAACATATAACCTAAATATTGTAAATAACTGAGTGCTTGCCAGAACAGGTAAGTGCTGGGTATAACAAAACAGGTTTAGAAAACAATTCTACAATAAGCGGAGCCAGTGTAACTAAAAAAATGCCATACCCGACAGCTCTACCCATTATGTGGTGCCTTTGCAGCCAAAGCTGACCATGAGCATACAATAGCCTGTCATCCCCATAATTGTTGTCTCCTGCCATAGACAGCAAAATAAATCAAGGGAAGCACTACATTAACATAGCCACTAACTAAAATGGATAACTAAAATGTGTCGTACAAGAGAGATGCTAACAATACACTGTGAACTAAAACACTTCATGCATTTCTAACTGAATAGAGAATGGGTCCATTTCTTTTACTGGTAAATGTGTTCAATAATAATATGTTAGAAAATTTGTGTTGCAAGCATCACTAGTATTTCTCTAAAATGGAGGACCAAAAAATCAAATATAGCCAACATTTCCATGAAGTTATCAAGTCATGAACTAGGCATTACCTTTTGTGAGAACATCAACCTCCCCAGTATCCTCCCTTTCGTGTACCTACAGCATGATGAAGTGTTGAGACTCTAAAATATGGCAACCATAATCATCACAATATTTCAAAATGCATAGAGAATTCTAAACCAGAGGATGTGTAATGTAGAAAACATATAGAATTTACACAAGTGAATATCCGTGCATGTATGCATGTATGTGCACTTGAGGGATTCAAGTTTCTTGCTGGAAAGAAGGATAAATCCAACTAATCAATCTTATGAATTATCCAGATATTCTTGATGCTCTCCATTTTTAGTGTTGTCAGTGAATATAAATTGATAAAAATACTTTAAGCAAAGAAGTTTCATTTTGCAAGGAACGATAAGTATCAATCATATTCATATCTATTACCCTGAGATTCATGAACCCCTCTAATTCTAATGCCACCCTAGATTGATGTTCCTTATCCTTAGAGATTAAGATAAAGATAAATTAAGAACCAAAAACTGGTGGTACATATGTTGATAAAATCCAGGTTAGAATTTGGTTTGCATTGACATCAAACTAAATAAGAACAGCTTATGTACTTTATGTAGTTTCAGTTTGAATAGGCACCACTTCAGCAACACACTTATGAAGTGGATCCCCCATGCAATGCTGTGAACAGATTTTCCCTAACTTTCCATCTAAAAGACAATTTAGGTGTCCCAGAGGTGCTTACCTTAATTACACGATGAACAATTGGAATCTCACGTCCCTAAATACAAAAATACGTGTCAATAAATAATCTCATTTAAGTCAATTATGATACGAAAGTAGTGAGCAGAAAACAGAGAATCAAACAATGAATATAACTAACAAGAATAAACAAACTATTATTCTGAGTTAAGCCATACACAATGGTTCAGATATAATTATTTTATAGATTGATTCTGATAAATACAAATAAGCTAAGCAAAATATAAAGAAACAACCCAAGAGCAAACTTACGTCCACATTAAACACAACAATCTCCCCCGCCCGAATTGGATCTTTACTCATGTGCAGGAATAAGATGTCTCCCTGCACATTAGCCGCATTTGTTAAAACCACAAAGTAGCAGACAAACTATGTTGACAAGAATAGTTTGCATATATACACAAGACTCTCACTGAAATATATCCCGAATTATGGGTACAAGAAACACAAAAATACTATTTACTGAAAAAGAACAAAAACAACAGAAACAGTTAAGCTTTAATGCATAAGACAGACTCACCCGCTTGAATCCTGGTTCCATGCTTCCAGAAAGAACAACAACAACAGGAGATTCACTGCCAGTAATGCACATCAATGCCTTCCATATTATCAACGCAGACGTAACAATCATGCCTGAGTCAAGACATAAAATACTTTGCTAAATAAAAAATAAAAAATAAAAAATCCTACAGATAGACCAAGAAAACCATACCGTCGACAGTACTTATGATAAAACAGCATAGCCTATGCAGAGTTATTAACCAAATGTTGAATTACTGTCAGCAGCACATGCATATAGAAACATTTGAGTAGGACAGAGGAATGAAAAGAAGTACGGAAGACAAACACAATGGTTTCAAGGTGTGGACACAATAACCCTATGTTGTTTGCATAATCGGATTACCATAAATCATATTGATCCTCGTCTATAACGAGTGTGACAGTGAGAGTGAGAGTGGGAGTGAGAGCCGCTAAAGATAAACCCCTAAAGCTAAAAGCGAAGATATCCATGCTAGCGTAATGCTCTTGCAAACGCTGACAGTGAAAAAATTGGCAACCGGAGTTGATGATAAAAACCCTAAAAACAGCTGGGAGTGAAGAATTTGATCGGAGAAGTGAAAATTGGAATTGCTTGGGAGTGTAGGCAAATACGATAGAAGGTAAATTGAATGAAAAATTAAAACGGAAAAAAGAGAGAGAGGAGAAGAAGAACGAACCGAGGCTAACAGCCTGAGTGAGAACCTGCCGGATCTGAAGAGATTTGATGGAATCCATAGTCTCTCCGATCCAACCCATTGCTGTTGCTTCTTCTCTTCTTCTCTACGCTTCAATGCAGAATGCACAAGTCTACGGTGGCTGCTCCCAAGTCCCAACTTCAGGCCTCACTCTTCCTTTTGTTTTCTCCCCCTCAAAGCCAAAAGATATTTTTATTAGAGATTTACTTTTAATTATCAGTCATATTTTATTCTAAATATGTTTTTTTTTCTATGCTAAATTTTGATACAATTTATCCAATTTTAAAAATAAATGTAATTATACAGGTAAAAAGAAATTGACGAAAGTTTGGAATGTTATAACTTGAAATAACTTTTAAAATAATAATATTTTTGACAATATTTTTTTACATTTTAATATTATTATGTATCATTTGTGATTGATTCAGTATTTATGATTATTATTATCTTAAACCAATAACGTAATAATACGATATTAAAATGTTATAGGAAAAATATTGTCTATCTTAATTTTTGTTTTATTTTTTTTACACGTGAGAGTTTGATTATATCATTGGTCTGATATGGTCGAAGAATAAGGATTTGGTCAAAACCTCCGTATGATTATCCCTAATACGATTGCATTAACTTTGATTTCGTGTAAGAGCTAAAAATCCTAAAGTTGAAACCTTGCAAAAAAAAAACATGTGAAGTAAAATTCTAAGGTATTACATAATTCTGGTCTGAAAAAATTTAAATTTATTTATTTAATTAAATAGATAAGTGTAATTAAACATTTAATAATCAAACCCAAATAGTTTTAAAAAATAACTAAAGCCATTTATGTTCCTATAAAATCCAATATAATTACTGCCATTATAATATGTGGCTGTCGGAGGTGGCACTCACCTACAATCAAATTTACATTGCGTGTCACCTTTTATGATCAAAGATTTGCCATACAAAACAGAGTAATATAATCAAATTTCTTTAAACCAAAGTTTCATGTCTCATTAATTTAATTTAGATATTAAGCAAATATATTTAATATAATATTATTTGACAAAAATTAAGTTTTTTTTTTTCGGTACAAAATAATCTAAGATAATTTTTAAGGGATAAACTAATAAGGAGAAATTTTAAGCTAACGTGACTAAATTTAAATATTTACTTACATTTAATGATATTTAATCTTAAACATAACAACATTATAATAATTGTTTAAGATATTAAATTAATAATTTTATTTTATTGATTAAATAATTTATAAATAAATATTTTTTTTACTTATTCATATTTTTCTTTAACTTAAATCATCTCACTTTCCAATTTATTTTCTTTTTTTACACTTCACTTATTATTTCCCAATTCAGACACAACATTAGGAATAAAATTTATGATAGTGATAGGTTTAAAAAATTATTTTATAATAATTCAACATTAGAATATTAAAATGAATATACAACAAATTTATATTATTTATGTAAAAATAATTAACTCAAATAAATAATTAAAAAATAAATTATTGAATGAAAAAGTGAAATAAAATATATTATTATTTTATTTATATTAAATAAGAAATAGATTACTTAACTGTATTGTATGACTAAACAATGTAGTTATTTTAATTTTAAATATTTGTTGTATTGATTATATTAATTAACATTTTCTACTTTTAGAAGGAAAATAATCAAAACATTCTCAACCTTTTATATACACTTAAAAAGAGAGAAAGTAAAATTAAAAATAAATTTGAGATAAATGGTATTATATAAGACGAAAAAAATCTTATTTAAAAAGTAATCCATTTGTATAAATGCATATTTATGAAATTGCATACGCGTTATTATTTATATTTAAATACAAATGTATATCATAGATATAAATAAATATGAGATGAGATTAGTCATACATTTCTTATCCATTTTTTTCTTTGTTTAATATCTGGTACATTGAAAAAGGGATTGTGTTAAAAATCGTTTTATTCTTTTAAAAAGTAATAGTTGATTTGCTTTTTGAAAAAATTGTCTAAGTTAATCCTTTTTGCTAATGGCGTCAAAAATTTAACATTATAGCTGTTCTCTAAACTAAACTTGATGAGCTATCAATGTTAAGTGATTAGGTGGCAGTTTCGTGACAATTTTGTGGCAGTGAGGTTAAAAATGTAAGAAAAAAATATATTAGGTGAGATTTTTTTTTATAGAGGTTAAAAAGAGGGGTTAAGGTTTGTTAGGAGATAGGGATGGCTTCTTCCCAAGGGTGTTCATCTTGTTCGAATAGATAGAGCAAAGAATCTCCACATTCGTCCCATGTGGTGGTTGAAGGGGAGGTGGGTTGATTCCTATTTGTTACTGTGGTGATATTGTTATAACCAAAGTCGCGAGAACTATCAAAAATGGTGGCAGAAGTTTTTGGGGATGTCCTCATTACAAGGTTTTCAGTATACCTTTTTAGGTTTATATTCGCTTCACTTTATGCATTTGTTAATAGATTCCCTCACTTGGTGAATAACAGGTTGGTTGTTCAAGTAGGAACTCGTGTAACTTTTTCAAATGGTGTTCTGAAGAAGACATTGATGAAAAAGATTGTACAATTGTGAGGCAAAGGAGGAGGATTAGTGATCTGGAAAATTTAGTGAAGGGTTTGCAGAAAAGGATGAAATTTTTAGTGTTGTAGTTTTGTTTCTTTCTATTGCACTAAACCTTGTGATTTTGAGGTTCTGTTTAGGTTGATGTTGTTAGGTGGGCAAAGTGGGTGTGTTTTTGTATGTTTTGTTGACATTGATGTAATGCTTCATGTAATGCTTCTTTTAAGTAGGTTAGCAATGTGTAAGTGAATAGATACCTTTAGGTGTTTTGGTTCAGTCCTGCAGTGTATTATTTACCATTGTCAATTTTATTGACTTTAATTCAGTGTTTTATGTTTGAATAAGTCCCTCATTTGGTTTAAAATTATTCACAATAGTCCTTATTGTACATGATGATGACAAGGTTATTAACATAACGTTGACATAGGTTAATGCATCAAAGTGCTTTCTGTAATTAAAGGACATAAATATTAATTAAAGGATATCAAAGTACATTACCAAAATACTTAATTAAAGTTGTTGCACCACATTACATGACCATCAAAGTCAACAAAAAAAGATCATTATCACGGTACATAACCAAAATATTTAATTAAAGTTGTTGCACCACAGTACATGACTATCTAAGTAGGTTTTCTTTTAAAATCTGATTTTTTCCTCAACGTTGATGGATGGGGTGATCGGGGACTTGGTGGTGCCTGTGATGCTGTAGGAGATTGGGTACTTGGTGGTGCCTGTGATGGTACAAGAGATTGGCTACTTGGAGGTGCCTGTGATGGTTGAGTTTCTACTGTTTGGTCTGTTGTTTTTGTTGGCTGGGGACGCAAAGGGCAGTTGTTTTTGTTGTGGCTTCTCTGACGGCATACGCTACATTTTTTTTGTGCCAACCAACACGCATTTGGGTCTCATCCTTAGTTAGCTCCCATGGCTCCAACCTCCTTTTTTTTCTTTGGCCTCCTTGGCAACTTCCTCTTAACTGGTGGTAGTACATTAGGGAAGGTTGTTCCTTCCCATAGCAAGTGGCCATTGACTGGAAAAATTATGGACGCATACACCTCTTCATAGGTGGATCTTCTAAAGCAAGTAGGTATAAAATCTTCTGGGTCTAAACTAGAGTAGTTAATTGTTGTAATTGCATGACAACATGGGATGACACTTATCATCCATTTTTTGTAGCTACAGTCTTTAGTGTTCAGGTCCACTGTGAACTTGTTGCTGATAATGCTAATTCTTACCATTATCTAAGCATCATTTTAGTAGCAAAATCAACTCCTTTCTAACTTGTAACTTGCTTAATTCTCTTCTTTTGTATTGTTTTCTTAATAAGTGTGTTTTAGGCTACATTGATGTAACTTCATCAATAATCCCATTATTTTGTAGCTAAAACTGTGCATGGAAGAATCTCCATCAATTTAAAAAGCTTAAACAGCCACAAAAGCAACAACAATAAAGGAGAGTTTTGGAATGCTGCAGTTGGGCTACCACTTGAGCGCCATGTCTCTGGAATGCTGTCGTTGGGGTACCGTTGGGCCACCATTGGGCTCTCTGTCATTGGAATGTATGGTGCTGGGCTGCAGCTTGAGCGGCAGCTGAGCACTCTGCTCTCGGAAAGGTTGTCGTTGGGTTGTCGTTAGGCTACCGCTTGAGTGCTGACGACGCTGACGTGGCAGATTTGGTCTATTTAGACCTGAAACGCGAAGGGAAAAGGGTCTTTGGTTCTTTGGAGGCGCGATTTCACTACTGGAGATCATGGAGACCGTGAGGAGCTTGTGGGAACATCTTCTCCTCTTCCTTTGGGTCTCCTTCTTCTTCCATCCACTATGTTTGTAAACTTTAGGGTTCTCCATGGAAGTGAAGAACCAAACCATCTTGTTAGGGTTAGATGTAGCCTATGAACTCTTGTGTATTTGTTGAATGATTTGAATATATATATGCCTTTTCTATCAATTGCTAGTATTCTTGTTTTCTATCTTAAAGCTTGCATGTAATGGGGACGTTCATGACTTGATTTTGGGGTTTCATGGGTTATGGGGACGTAAGATGAAACCCAGAATTGAAACAAGAGTCCTTGTGTTTCATTGATTCTAGGGATGGAAGATGATTCACATGTTGTCTTAGATCATAGTTCTTAATGCGGGTTTTGCTTGTTAGAATTTCCAAGGGATTAGAGTTTGATAGGAAAACCTAGGCTCTTTCACCTAAGGGATTAGGGCTAGAGTGTTTTAGTGGATTGACTTTAGTAAATTGATGAAGAGGAGATGAAAGTGGGTATACACAAGAGTGAATTGGTGAAATCTAATCTTAACATTGACATTTCATACCATTTCTAGTCTTTTCCATTTCTAAGTGCCTTCAATACCAAAGTCCAACATTGTAATTACTGATGAATTTATCTTTTTGCACATATTCTTAAATGATGAGTTGCTCTTGAGTCTGGATGAGTGGTTAATCGCACAATTTTCTAGTATTACGAGTCTCTTGGGAAAACGATATCTGGTCTTACCGGTTTTATTACTTGAACGATTTGATGCACTTGTCAAAGTCATAACAAGTTTTTGGTTGCCACTTCCACTTCTTCTTCACTATGAACCTCAACTCCAACGTCACTATCAACTTCCACTTCTTCTTCACTCTCAACTTCTTCTTCTTTGTGAACCTTAACTCCAACGTCATTGTCAACTTTCACTTTTTCATTCTCAACCTCAACTCGACCCTCAACACACTTATTCTCAACCTCTACTGCACCCTCACTGTCAACCTCAACTGGAGCCTCAACACCTTCATTCTCAACCTCCACTGCACCTTCAGTATGAACCAAAACTCTACCCTAATTCTCAACCTCAACTAGAGCCTCAACACCCTCATTCTCAACCTTCATTCCACCCTCATTCTCAACCTCCATTGCATCATCAATATGAACCTCAACTTCACCCTCATTCTCAACATCCAATCCATCCTCAACAGCCTTAACTTGTTCAACTTCTTTCTTGGTCCCCAACCCCACTACCCTCACCATTGTCTGCAGGTCCTTCACATAAGTAAAGCATATCATTCACATCATGTTCTACTACCTCTGGATTGTCCACCCCATGTACAACATACATGTTTACTTTCCCCAAATAATTAGCCACCTTCATCATGTTCATAGCTCATTTGTCATCATACAACTTGTGCAATACATGTTGAACATTGTAATATAATTCTGCTACTTGAATGTAACTTAAATGTTTAAGTGAACCAACTATTCCAGAATAACACCAATTGTCGGGGTCAACGTCCCAATAAGCTATCTCCCCACCTATATACTTAAATGACACTTCTTTTATCAAGGTTTCATTGTGGTGGACCACTATCCGAAACCTGTCATCAGACATCTCAACCCTAATCCTGCAAATGCAAACGAGACCACTAAATTAAGTTAAACTACGACCTATGGGACCACTATCAACCCTCAAAACACGACAACTTTTTCCATGAAACACTTTAACTCATACTTAAAACCCCCAAAATGCGACAATGATCATAAACAAACAATAACAAAAATTCACAAAATTATAACAACATAACATACTAACCTCTGTTACACTTTTCAATTCGCTGTTTGTTCTTCACCTTCAACGACACCCCAATTTACAAAGCTTGCACTAGAAAGTTTAATCCCAAATCGCAATTTTGCTTCCAACCTTAACCCTAATTTTTTTTAACATCTCTCTCAAAACACAGTACATGTCAATTTTTTTTCTACCCATTTTAATTTTACACATCAATAAAACTGAAACTGCCATGCAATCAATTAAAACTAACACGTCATTAACTTTAATCCTAGAATAACTCCAATATTAAATTTTTGACGCCCTTAACCGTTTTTTCAAAAAAATAAGACCAATTATTACTTTAAAAAAAAATAAAACTATTTTGAACACAACCCCTTATTAAGCCTTCTTTCTTTCTATCTCTCCAATTACAACTCATTAGTATTTACACACAAGTGTATTTTCCGAAAATGAAAAAGAGTATTATTATTTATTATTGAGAATTAATTGGTCTTGGGCTTTGGACATGAGGGAGAGCCGAGTGGGCCTGGGCTGAAATGCTACACGGCGATGCAAGTAGTGTGACGACGGTCTAATCAGAGTCGTCAAGGCTCTCCGGACAATCTCCCCGTCCGCTCCTCCAATCCTCCTCACCACCGAATTCTTCATCGCAGATCTCAGAAGATTCAGTTTTCTACCGCTTAGCGGCATCGTTTGCTGCTGCTGCTGCGGTTGTTCCTGCGGCCCCTGTTGTTGCTGCTGCCGCTGTTGTTGTCGCTGCTCCTGTTGCTGCTGCCGCTCTGCTAACTGTTTGTGGTACGCGCATCGGAACGACCCAGGATGCATGGTTGGAGAGCACATGCACTTTTTCTTCTCGCTCTCAGTGTTCGACGACGACGAGGACGCCGCCTCCTTCTTCGTCTGACTCGTCGTCGTCGCCACCGTCATTGAGCGCCGCACTGGAGACTTCGCCCTCTGTTCCACTGCCAAGAATCTCACCGACGACGTTGAAGATGATGGAAGGTGGCGCTGCACTCTAGCGTTCGCGGAGGAGTATGTTCCAGGAGAGAAATTCGTCGCCGACGTGGACGCAAACGCTGAGGAGTACGAGCGCGGTGACGTTTGAGTTCTTGAAGATGGAGAAACCATTGACATTGTTGAAGAAGTGTAGAGAGAGAATGCCGAGTGAGAAAGAGAATAAAGTAGTTTTTGTTTAGAAGTTTGTTAGAGACGGTTTGCTAGGGAATTCTTTAGCACTGTGAGTGGTTACGCTAACTGAAACAAGTCCACTGAGGTTTATATAGGGAGACGACAAATGGATAAAACGGTAATTTAAAAGCCATTTTTTCCGTTTTTCTTACCGTGTATATTTTTTTATATATAGAATTTTGTATCTTATAAAAACTTCAATTCAATTTCCATGTACACCAACATACACTGGTGCCAGTTGCTATTATGTAGTATGCAATAATATATTATTATAAATAAAGAAATAATAATTATGATTTATGTTTCATGGTGGCTGTGTTAAGCTAAAGCGCTGTTGACATATGCAAAATTTAATAAAAAAAAAAAGAGAAAACCGTTGGAGAATGTTACAATTATATAAAACTGATTTAAAAAAAAAAATTGAAAAAACTGTACATATGAGAAAATCAGGAAATAAATGAAGCGGTGATTTGATTTGTGATCTTGTGGTGTGACGGAGACAGCAAACTAATATAATTTTTCACAAACATTGGGCGGCCGTTCGTTAAGATTTCAGAATGTTGTGGGCTGCAAAAATTAAGAACAAAATAAACAACGGACAATGTAATGAATAGAAGAATAGTTAAAAAAATCAATCAAAATTAATATCTTATGATAAATTAATGTAAAATTTATATTACACTCATTTAAAGCGGTCATCAACATAAGTCATTAGACTTTTTATACTATCAATAAAACAAAAGTTCAATTTATATAAAATATTAAAATATTAAAATATTATTTAACTAAAAAATTTAGAAAAATAAACACATAAATTTTTGGATTAAGTCTTTATGAAATTATTTTTATATTATTTTAAAATATGTTTTACTAATTAAGATATTTTGTGTATATAAAATTATATTATTTTTTTGAGTGTTTATTTAATATAAAACTTTTGTTGGTATTTTAATATTTTAATATTTATGAGTGTTATGTTCATATTATGCCAAAGTTTAAAAGAAATATTTTACGGATTATGTTAGTATATACATGTTCTACAAAATCCACCCACCCCATGCTTTTGGAGAACTTTTTTATGTTCGTAGAATTATAAGGACTGGAGAATATGTAGCCCATAAGCAAAGTTTGAAAACTACAATCAATAAATAATACAGTGCATGCATATCAAAACAACTTTAATATTTTAAGTTATAATAGTTATTTTTCTGTAATTAATCTTTTTTAAACATGCCCTAGATTTGACCTTTAAAATATTAAAACAAAGGAGAGAGGATCAATTCATCTTCTTTTTTGTAGTAGTGATAGGTTTTTTATATATAATTATTAAAGAAATAAAATTATGAATTAAAATGGATTTGTGTACGTGTTAAATTTAAAAATTTAAATATATATATAATTTTATTTGATGAAAAAATATTTAGTTTTTCTCTCTTACAAATACTTATTATAGAAGAAAAACTCGTCCAAACGAGATCTTAGTGTAGGTTTAAAATTGCTTTTAGAGAGAAAATGGTACCTTCATTTTCCAAAGCTTTTAAAAATTTCGATAATTTCTTTTATTTCTCTGTAATACATTAAACAAATATATTTCCACTTTTTTCTAATTACAAAATAAAATTTCGAAGATAACTTCCTTTACTACATTCTCAAGCATGTTATTAAAAAGAAAAGGAAAATGTGTCTCAAAATGCAAAAGTAGTGATAAGTAAGAGCTAAAAAATGCTTTAAAAAGATAAAAGAACCACACAAAAGAATTACCAAAAAAAAAAAAATACAAAGATGTTTTTAATTTGAAACCTAAGCACATTTTAGAGATGCTTATAGTTGCATTCCAAAACCTTTGTTTCCAGGAATCCCATTCATTTGATTTTACCAAAAGCACTTTTGTCATGTCTCACTTATCAAAAATGCAATTTCAATGTACTAACCAATAACGTTTACTCGTGGAACTTGTTAATGTGATGATCGATTATTTCTCCACCAACAACTGAAATCAAGCTTCCGTTTAGTTAGGATCAAGTTTTCCCGACATCAAAGTTTATGTACTTGGATGAGAATTTTCTATGGATTGATCATTGAGTTCTACAAATGAACCAAATTAATTGTCATGGCATTACAATAACATTTCAAAAGTCATTTAGTTTTCCAGTACAAAAAGAAAAGAAAAAGATAATAATACTTTGATAACATTTTAACATTATTTACGTGTCATTATGTGATTGGTTCAGATTGGTATTTATGATTATTATTATTATTTATTGTGGAGTAATTTTGGACCAATCACAAAATAATACGTAAATGATGTTAAAGTATTGTCAAAGTATTATCATCCAAAAGAAAAAAGAAAAAGGAAAGAAATTTCTATACCCTTTTAAGTGAGGATACAATTGATTAAGATGCAAAAAATTATTTATAAATACACAATATTAATCCTCTCAATGCACGCCAACCCTTTATTGTGGCCTCCTATATGAGTTTCCCCTTGGACAAAGCAACACTACTTTTCTGCAGATAGCTTATATATTTTCTCTTTTATAAGGGTAAATGAATATTAATACATAAAGGGTAATGTACTTTTACAGAGTATCCAAATACTCCGTGAAAATTATCTTGTTTGGATGACAACCAAATCAGACTAGTATCACAAATCATGATGAAAATCACAATGTTCTAATCTAATACAGCAACAATCTTCATGCTGCTTTTGTGCGGAAGAGACAATTCCTTTCTGCTGAGATTATAACACAGAAAGAAACTTGAGCTAACAGTTGAAACTTCAAATAGGATAGAATTACCTAACTCTGAATCAAGGAGACTAAAAAAGTTGCAAAAAAACTGTGAAGGAACGTGAAAAACTGAATCAACCTCGAGCTTTTCAAATTCGCTCTAAAACAGGTAGTGGCTGAAAGGCAACGGCATTACAAGAATACCAAGAAGAAAAGGGACAAAGGTACTGTGCACTTTTCATTTCCACATGAAATATATTACAAGAATCTTATGAATAGAGTTTACAGTTTTATCTTTCACCAGGACAGGGAAAACTGAAGCAAGTTTCAATCAACAGGGACTTCAACATCCATTTTTAGGTCAGATTGACCAAGAACCTGTGACAAATTAAAATTAAAAATTATATCAAACATAGCAGTCATTCAATGTACAGAGGAAATACATAACAAAATGTACAGACCTTAATGAAGTCATCCAACGTCAAGTAGGAGTCTTCTGTGTATCCTGCTTCTTTTAGAACTTGACTGAGAACTTCCTGCAAATCGAACAAAGAACAAAATTAGCCAAACTCCAGTTAAATTAGCCAAGCAAAACTGAAAAGGTATATAGAGAAAAAAAAAAATAGCTTTTGTTAAATTGATATGCAATTAACTTATAGCATATAGGAAATACAAAAGGCAGAAACAAACTGTATCTTTCAAAAACTATAGAAATCTGTTGGTTACCATTTTAGCCATTAGCTTCCCCTTTAGAGAACTTGCAAAAGAGATGTGATCAAGGAATAAAAACTATGTAACTCAACAACCCAAATTATATAGTGACGAACTTCCAAATTATATAATGAATATACTAATCCTATGAAACTGTATGATACTAAACACAGACTTCAACACACCAAATTTGAAATAGGGATGTCAAACCAGTAACAAATGAAGACATACTTGGTTATTTAGCAACTAGTAGGAAAGCTACTTCATCATTAAACAACACATGGAAGTGAACAGATCGTTGGTGATACCTCTCTCTGGTCATCGGACATGAATGAACCTGACAAATCTTTTAGCACTTCCAATATATCTTTGAAAGACACCTTTCCATTTCGATCAGAATCAAAGACTTTGAAAATAACTGCAAAAAGCTAGAAGCTATAAGTACAACGAAGGTAGAAAAATATATTATTGTAATTTATTAAGAAAAAAATTATCAATTCCCCTGCCTACAAAGTATTCCCTCTTCAAATGATGAAAATCATTGAATAATTCATTACATTTGAACTCCAAATTTGCATTAGCAGTTTTCACTCTTTAACTACATTGTCGCAGCTATCAGCTCTTACAAATATATTTAACAAAAACTGTGAAGAATATGCATAGGTGCTGAAGTCATTTAAGACAGGGTTGGATCCTACTAAAAAGACACTACTTATATCATAAGTTCTAACTAATATGACTACACGTGAAAAATGGACAATTTTATACGTTATCATTTATAAATGAATGCTTTTGCTTGTTGATCTCTACTTGTGTTTCATTCTATCTTAAAATCATGCGAAAGATGAAGGAGTGTGAGTCTTGAAGAAAAAAGTGAAGTTGTTGCCCTTGATCTATAGAAGTCGGGTTCCAAATCCAAGAAACAGTGTCTATGCTTGTGAGGTGACATCTACCCACCTCAATCCCCACCAAGCAGGAGCATTGTACACTGGACCACCCTTTTATTTGTGAGATGCAGAGACATCTAGTTCATTCAAATGCAAAACCCGAATCTCTTGAAGAATAATTCTGAATCAATGGAATGAGAAGAACTTGACAAGTATGATCAACGCATAAAAAAACCAGAGAAAATTCAGAATTGCTAAGTGTTCATGTTTTCATCCTACTGACCACCCTAACATTCACTTCTCTTCTCCGTAAGATACCTATAGATACTATTTTTAGATTGCCTTAACCAAGCCTCGGAATCCTAACAAAGATCGGTGTACAACAGTCCCTAATATAGGATTCTTGTCGCAGATTGATTAAAATCAAATGACCATAGTTGGTTATTGATTGGTCAGCATTAATAACTGCAAGACTGGGAGTTATATTAATATAATAGAACATACTCGGTTGGTTGGTGATACTAATTAATAGGTTGGAGGTTATCCTTAGCTCTTCATCCAAAATGAATTTAACCAACATCGCATTCAATTGGAGTAGATAAAGTTAGATAGGTCTGCCCAAAATTTGCATAACGCGTATGGCAGCAAGTTTTCCCTCTCAACCATATTCAGGTGCTTATAAGTGAGCAGTCCAAACCTTTTCTAACTGAAATATGAAATTTAGAAACCTGCTATGTGTGGCAGGCAAGAGAGTCTCACATTATTCCGTACACAACTTCGAAAATGTGTCCATAACTGAGCCGTGTATGGAACTGTGAGTTCCACTCCAAGAATTTAGGAGTGCGCTAAGCAACAGAAAATGACATCTTCACAATTGAACATCCCAAAAATTCAATTAGGTCTTCCCTTCAGACCAAGGTTAGAACTTAGGAAACTCCGGTGAACAGCGAGAATATAAAATCAATCCCTAAATTAATGTACATCTTCTAACTCACGAAGTTAAACTATAATTCATAAAAACAACAACATCGGAGAGCATTGAATAACTGATGTAAGATGTAATTAAAACGTACGCTCTATTTTTTGTTGTGCATTAGCTTTGGCACTGAATGCAGATAAGAAGGCCACAAAGTCTTTAAAATTCAAACCGTCAACCATCTTGAGCAGCCTCTGCAAACAAGCACAAAGTCCATCAACAATGGGAAAACAGATCACACGTCACACTTTAGCATGTGGTGATGGGAAAAGAAAGTACAAAAACAACGAAACAAATAAGAATAAATGTTTGGGTCGAAATGGCCATAAAGCGAAAAAAGTGAGCACCTGAGAAAGTGGATTCATGGCAAACTCAGGGACGGACAAGAACTCATCCGCCGAAATAAATCCCTTGGCATTGCGGTCAAGTTGACAAAATCTTTGATACAACGACACGATTTCCTGCTGGGAAACTGAGTTTGAAACCCAATTTCAGATCTTAATTATGTAAAAAAAAAATGGACAGTAATAAAGGGACAACAAGAGAGAGAGAGAGAGAGAGAGAGGAACTACATAAATTATTGCAGTGTTCTTGAACTTCCTCGATATCATATTGAGTTAACATAGATGATGCAGTCCCCATCACTAGTTTTAGGAATCAAACCAAAATCTGCAGAACCATCTATTATTACTCACTTAACCACTGGACTGGACTGGAGAATACCAAACATCAAATGATATTTTAACTGCATATAGTAGAACAAGAAATGAAAAAGAAAAATACAAAATTTACAACAAAGGGCGAAGAAAGAAAACCTGAAGGGCAGAGATGAAATGGTTGTTGGGCTGGATTGAACAGACACGTATCTAGCTGGCCCAGGCACGTTTCAGACCACCTGCGAATATATACACGTGTATTGCCTAGTCATCATCGACTATACCGAACGCACCAATGCCCTGTTGCGTTGCTACCGGCAGACCAGTGACCGTCTACCTTTTCACATCTATCTCTAATTAATTCCTTTCTAAATTTAACTCAATTTAATAAAAAGACATAAATATTATTAAGACATTAGCCCTAAAATTAACTATATCTTTTACATAATCAATAATAACATAAATATATGTAAATATTAATAAAATACATACAATATAATCGAGTACTTTATATATTTTTAGTACAATTTTCCTCATGATTGTACACAAAATTTAACACAATTTTTTTATATATTTCCTAAATTTTTAATTCCTTATTTTTCATACTTTAACTAAAATGTTTTTTAACAGAATAAATTTAAATTTCAATTCATAAAGCATCGGTAAAACTTGCCAAGATCAGATTTATCCTCTTTCCCAAAATATTCTTCAATGCTCGATCTTTAACTTTCAGCTGTCCACAACACACGATAACAACAACGGAATTGTGTCAGCGTCATCCGAGAAATCCAATAAACCAAATCCATGTATTATTCAACATTTGTTGGCAGTCATTCGTGAGTGTTAAAACCTAGCAAGAAGAATGGTGCACGTACAAGAAAGGTAAGCTTGGTGCCCCTTCGGACTTCCTCTAATTGTCAAATTTTGATATTAATTAAACAATCAAAGTTCATTTTCAACCTTTCCTCCAGGGCATCGGAGTAACCTTCGCATTTGGTCATTATCAAGAAAGTGAATGTTACATTAAACACGATAGTTCTACCCCCACTATTGTTGATAAGCCCATCCCACACACCCACATGGGTAATATGTCCTAACGTGATTCACTTCTTAACATCGGAATCTCAAATTTCATTCATGATGATTAATGTACAGAGTACAGAAAAAGCATAGCATAGATGCGCTCCGAAAGTAATAAACAATCAAGAATCTGATGGCGTTTATGACACTTTTTTTAGCGTAAGCCATCCAGGCAGGTTGCTAATACAAAAATTTGTTGAGCATCTAACAATCTGACAATGTTTCATTTACGGCAAGCTCGAAAACGTGCAAGCCATACATTATTGAAGGCAAAACGTATCACACTTCAGCAGGCATCCAGGTCACGGCAGGGAGGAGGCTTGGGCTCACCTAACAAAGTAGTATTCCCTCCTTCAGGTCCACTCCTAATCCGTAGGGGATTTTGCGTGCCGTGCTGAAGAAAAAGAAACCAGATTCATAATTTAACAAGGTATAAGTTTCTAAAACATGGGCAGTGTTAAAATAGATCTTAGTCAATGGCCTTACCGGTGGCTTCTCACCCTTTCTCAGCTTTTCTACTATCTCAACTACTTTCTCTGGGGTTACATCTTCCTGTAATTGGCATCAATATGGCATGTTAAAGAGTGTTTCAGAAGCACATCGTACAACATCACCCCTCCCCTGGAAAAAAATATATAAAGAAAAAAAAAAAGCGGAAAGACGGACATAGTAATTATATGTGTATCCCTCTGATCCATTTGAATAATCGGCCACTGTAATCATAGGAGCATTCACACAGCATCCCTGCACAACACCAATAAAGTCCAATAGTTCACCATTAGTTGGCCAACAAAATTACCCAAGAACATCAAGTGATCACCACATTCAGTAAATACAGAAGGCAGGTATGCATCTCTTCCTCATCTTCTTGAATTTTACTTTACTCTAAAACAGCAAAAGATTTATACCACATTCGGTTATTCTCTCTTTTCCTGCTCTTATGCTAACAACGCAAGGATTTTTTTCAGGATAACTTGATATTACTGGAAAAAGGTCAAACACTACTTTATAAATTCATGATGGCTATCATACACACATTGAAAATTATGACAACACTGTTGGCCAAACAGTCCAGTTTTGTATTTAATGTAATTTCTTCCTCTAAATACAGTAATTATAGCGCAAACACATATCACGCAATAATACAACTCTAAAAACAACAAACTTGACAAAATTAAAATAAGACTCACCATGCATTCCATTTCTCCAACAGAAAACAAACCGTCTGGTGTTACTTCTGCAAATCAGAGGTGAAAGAAATCTAATTATCAGAAAATGCATACGATTCCCATTTGCCATGAATAAGATACGATACAATGACAGCCTACAGATCATGGGAGAAATTAAGGCGGGTGAACTAACCATTGCGCTTCACTCCAAGGTGTTTCAATAAGGCTTCTTCAATTCCTCGTGAACCGCGTATCATGCAAGGTGTTGTTCCACAAACCAACAGATGGTACTTCCCAACCTGAAAGCAAGTTGGTCCAGCTTAGCTTTGGCCTGTATTGATGTGGATTAGGAAAGCTAAAACTCATTAAACCATAATATGATTTCACCTTAGCTCGATTGAACATGGAGTAAAATGTAGCAACCTCATAGACCCGTATAGGAGGAACCTCTATAATATTTGCTACCTAAATAATCCAAAACGCTAACTGTTAATAAAGAATAACATAACTTTTTGCATTAGAAAGAAAATTAAACTACAGATTGCCAACATTGTGTAAATATGGGACTTTCACTGAGTCATCAGTGTCAAGTCAAAAGAAGCTACAACTATAACTCAATCAAATAATGATGAGTATTTACATAGAAGAATGATATTTGAGCATAGATTTTAGGCATAACATGTATGTCAACCACCAGAATGATATTTGAGCAAAAGAATGTACAACACAAAATATATCAAAGGCTTCACTCTGACAATTTTAACGATAATTTCAATAGGATTATCATTACTGTAAATTTATTTTGTGCCCTGTTGCAAGAATTTCAAGACTTCATAGGAACTATTACGGGTCTTATTCCATCCAACAGGGTACAGAACCTTCTTAGAGAATCAGATATAGTTCTTTGATATGTTTCTACATGTTCTAAGAAGAATACATCAAGCAGGAGACCATCATACCGCATTCATTGCAGAAACAGGGAGCCAGCCGCCATGCTGCTGCTGGGCAAGATCCAAAAGCGGAATCACTGCAGATTGCTTATAGTTGGAAGGATAGTGAGATAAAATCTCCGTAACCTGTGATTAGCAAATGCTAAAACCTTTAAATGTTTATATTATTATTATATTATTATGGGCCAGGTACCAAAAAGGATCATACATGTAATCTTCACAGTTAACTAAAGATCCACAACTCTTGGAAATACTATGATAACGAACCAATCAATAAGGCATTGAATCATATAACTCTACACTTACTCAGGCTCAGAAAATGTAATTCTGCAATAGGGAATTGAATCACATCACTCAACACCAAGGTTGTCGAATTGAGATTTGAATCATGAAGTGCTGAGCCAATTTTTGAATCGTGAATTGTAATTTTGTATAAAATCATAATATTAATGTATAATGAAAAATTACATCAAATATATCATAGAAATGGTACATGATCTTCAATGTAATGATGTAAAGAATTTTAACTAGAAATAGATGAAAAGAACGTAAGAAGAAGTCTTACAAAAAAACTATTAGTGATACATATAATTTTGTCAGTCTTTATCTTAGATGAAAGAAACAAAATCATTAAATAGCTAAATAGAGTGATTGACATAAAAGATGAAAAATAATATAGTATAAGTTCGTTAGTGTTCTTTCAAATGCCTTCTCATTTAAAATTTAAGCTCAGAAATTTTTTATTTATTTTTTCATAATTGATGAGAAAGTAAAAACATATGAATCATTGAACTGTGTAAATCATGTCGGCGATGCGAAAATACATAGATTCGTTGATGCTTCGTAAGATAATCATTCAAAATTCATCTTGGGATACAATGAAGTAGTTAAAAAAAATGTATCGAACTGTAAGATTTGAATCGTGAATAGTAAGATTCTGACAACCATCGCCTGCACTCTTGAAAAAAGTATAAAGGGTCAAATTAATACACAACCAAGAAAGTTTGAAAAGAAAAGACACATATAATCTTCAGCAGTGCCTGTCACTATATTTTCTGTATTCTGATGGCGAACTATGTAATGATAAATTATCAAAAATCATAATATGGAAATTTAAAGTGCAATGAAACATTACCTTTGCTTTGTTGGGTTCAGTGAATTCCCATGGAAGGTTAGGGTTGTTGTCCGGTGAGTCAAGGTGCTATGTCAATCAAAAGTGGATATAATAAGAATCAAAATTACAAAACCGAAACTGAGAGAATTGAAGCGAAAACGAATAGCACTTACGTAGTTCAGAGCGGTTGAGAAAGCCCTCGAAGGCTGAGAAAGAGGAAACCAAAAATTAAAATAAAAACAAACACAAAGACGGAAATCGGAAAACAGAGTGAGAAAAATGAAAGAGGAAACCGACGGAAAACCTGACGGAAAATGTGACGGATCTCGTTGAAGCGATTCGCGGCTAAGCGTGCCAGCATGTTGGAGGAGCTGCTTGGAGCGGATCGCAGAGAGAGAGAGAGAGAGAGAGAGAGAGAGAGAGAGAGCGTGCCAGACAGAGAAATTAGAGAATGTCAAGTGAGGGGTGAAGTGTAAGAGAACATGGAAAGGTGGCACCATCCTAGCCGTTGGATCACATCAATAGATAATGTGCACGCCAATGGATCGGATTTTGTTTGGGGCATGTGGATCACTGGAGATACAAACATCTTAAGTGAAAGGGTGTTTCTTCCTGCACCCCTCACATACTTCAGAAAATTTTAATACGGGAATTAGGATGGGATAAGTGTTTCAGAAAGTAAAATTAGGGTGCAGGAAGCAACATATAAAGTGAAATTGGAATTCCCTTTGATATATCTTTTTATTTTCAAAATCAAATAAATATAATTATTTTAACTTAATGCATTAATCTTTTTTTGACATATAAACTATTTCATAAGTTAGTATTTGAGTTTTAACATATCAAAAAAAATCCTGAATGCCATCCTATAATGTTTATTAATACATAAAAAGGATTTAATTCATTTACGTCAAAATAATTATATTTGTTTACTTTCGAAGTTTGAAAATCAGATTATATACAAATTCAATTTTCTACCATGAATGAGTTAAAAACATATTTCTAACAGTAATAATAATATCTAAATAAATATTATCAGTAATATAATTAATATTGGTGATGAATGTAATCATTGTTTTCTTTGTCTGAAACATTAGTTTTTCTGAAATGATCACATTTTTTTTACATTTCTACATTCCAAAAATAGTTTGGAGATTACATTTTTTTTAATGAATTTCGTTGAAGAATTTTTTCTTCAACTGAATTCAAAATTCATTAAAAGAATTTTAAAAACTTTCAACAGATTTTATAATGTTAAACATAACAAATGGAATGTAAGATTTTTTGAATTTGTTTTTGATAATTTTAGAATTTAAAAAAAATTGAGGTTGCGTGGACAGATGTGTGGAGGTGTAGAAAGATACACTCAACAAGTATTCCTTTATAATTTTTCATCTGAATCATCTATACATAATTTTGAGTTTCATCATTAAAATATTTAAAGAAAACACTTATAATCTCTTAAATAATGGTTAATAGACAATAAAAAGTAGCAAAAGCCTTTAACTAAATGAACGGGCCGGCCCAAAACAAAAACTCGAATTGAAAAGTGGGAGTTCGAGGTGAAGAAAGAGACCGGAAAAGAACGCGGGAAAACGGCATTGTTAGTGAGAGAGAGACACAGAGCAATGCCGGAGCTTCCAGAGGTAGAGGCGGCGAGGAGGGCCGTCGAGGAAAACTGCGTCGGCAAGAAGATAACGAAATGCATTGTCGCCGATGATTCCAAAGTCATCGACGCCGTTTCTCGCTCGGACTTCGAAGCTTCCGTTCTCGGCAAGCTCATCGTCGCTGCTCATCGGAAGGGAAAAAACATGTGGCTTCAGCTTGATTCCCCTCCTTTTCCTTCCTTCCAATTCGGTCCCCTCTCTCTCTTAAACCCTAACTTTGTTCTTCTCCCTTTTCGTTTTAACTTAAAACGTGAACCACGAGAAGCTCTATTTCGTTTTTTTACAGTTTTCTTTTCTGCTTAGCTCGCATTACGTCTTGGCATGGTTCTTGCATTTTTTGGTGATGCTTGTTAACCATACCTGTGCATGCAGCTAACGGCTTAAGCGTTTACGACAGTCGGTAACAATGTCACAGAAAACACGATAAAAGGTTCTAAAATGAAACGGTTGTAAGACGAAATATAAGAGGAGACACAAGGGATGGCTAGGTCTATTACTAATTTTATAGCTACAATTTGTTGTTACTTATGAGTTTCTGTCTCTATCTCAGGCATGGCTGGTGCTATATACATTAAAGGAGTCGCAGTAACAAAGTACAAAAGGTAAGGCCTATGGGGTATGGTTAAGTAATCTTTATTTGGCTATACTGATAAGTTATGCGGAAGTTTTACAAAAGTTTTACAAAAGTTTACGTAGAATCTTTTATTAGCTTGCATTTGTTAATTGGCAATGACGTTTTTTTACACATCCACACACTGATGCTTGATATACTATGACTTTCTTACCATAAATTCCCCTGCATCCTTCTTTTACTAGGGTTTTAAAATAGGATATTTTAGGATTCCAAATGTGACTTTTTGTCTCATATTGAGTAAGAATAACCCTTCAGAAACTTTGATAAGATTTTGCATTAAAAGATTGTAATTCATACTATTTTTTTTTTTTTTTGACATTGACCTTATATTCCATACCTCAACAAAATGTGCAAAACTGCTTCGGATTTGTATGTATCGGAAGATGCCAACATGATATGTTATGCAAGAGTAACGAGGAGAGTTCTGTCTTATTGATAAAACCAAACCTGTTTCAGGGTGCTACAAGATCCCAACTGTATGAAAACTACCGGAGAAGTACAATGGGAAAGAAAACAGTTCTAGGCACCTTCCAATTCTCACTCTCCACCATATACTGCACACATCTGAATAATCCTTTTGCCAATTTTGCTAACTCAGTAATTAGTTACATGGAAGATTCCTCATTTTCTAATTTATAATTCCACTCTTTTTCTAAGATATGATTTACTATTTCAGTGTTTCTATTATTTATTGACTTATATTGGTGCAATAATTTGGCACATATTCTGAATATAAACATGCATGTGACATGTAGGTCAGCTGTGAAGGATGAGGATGAGTGGCCCTCAAAATATTCAAAATTCTTCATTGAGGTAGGAGATGTAACCCCGTTGATTAATGGAATGCTTGAATTATTTGACCTTTTGGTCTTGTAGCCTGTTATGATTCCATCCATTGACTTCGTTTGGTGACAAATTAAAATTCATTCTGTTGTAGATTCATAAGATTTGTGAACCATTAGATTCAAAGAAATTCATCTCTTTCAAATATCATTATTGATCATATTAAATCACATTTATGCAGTTAGACGATGGATTAGAGTTGTCTTTCACTGACAAGAGGCGATTTGCTAAAGTTCGTCTTCTTGAAGATGTATTGTCACTCTTCTCACCAACTATCAACCATTTTTATTTTTCTAGTAAATAAATTGCTGTTGATTGTATATTTGTTTCCTGTGATGTAGCCAACATCAGTGCCACCCGTATCTGAACTTGGTCCTGATGCTCTTTTTGAACAAATGACACTTGAGAAGTTTACAGAGTCTTTGCACAAGAGGAAAACTGAAATCAAGGCTTTATTACTTGATCAAGTATTAAATTATTCCTTTATTACTTCCAATACATTGTATTTCACTCATCTTTTAATTTGTTTATTATTTGAATTTATCATTCTTTTGCTTTATGTGTGTGCACTTTCCTTTTTGTATAGTTTTTGCATTTTTTGTGTGTGGACTAAAATTTTCTGCTTGAGAAGTCAAGATTTGGTGTTCTTTAATCAAGTTCGTTGGGACACCTGAATTTATTGATAACTTGTGCTTGGGCATAAGACAATATTCTATTCATGAGACAAATGAGACAGGTCAAATGATAAGAAAAGATGCAGAGTTCATAAATTAATTATTTGTACTTTGCATGCATAAAAAAATTATTTAAATGAATTACTCATGTTAATTTGTGGTGTGGTTGAGTACTTTTTAGAGAACAAAGGTTATGCGTTGGTAATGTGAGATAGTTTTACACAATCATCCAATCGTAAACTGTCATGTACAGTGAGTTGTTGACTTTTACAATAATGTTATAAGTCAAACCAACTGTGGTTTGTGATTAAATGGTAGTGTAACATTGTTCTACACATCAGTGCATGAGAACCAAACTTTCTTTTTCTAATTCCACCCGTAATATATATATATATATATATATATATATATATATATATATATATATATATATATATATATATAAAGATAATTTCCTTCTTCTCATGGTTTCAGTGCACAGGAATTTGGTATATTTTTTTACATCTGACTGTATCATGACATTAATTATTAAAGATCCGAAATTTCAATCTTTCCAGAGCTATATTTCAGGTATTGGAAATTGGGTGGCTGATGAAGTGCTGTACCAAGTAAGTACAACCTTCATTTTCTAAATGATTTTGAATCTTTGATGTTTCCAATTAGATTTAGTGGAAGATACTAGATTTTAAATGTAACCAGAGTTCATTTATGGCTTAATAAATTTAGGTTTAATATTCATCTCAATTTAGTCTTTTTATTAGTAATACATGGTCCTGTTGTGGATAGGGATAAAGCCTTGATCACTTCAATTTTAAGAAATGATTCTAATGAATGTAAACTTTACTTTTTAAACGAATAATACCGTTTTGCTGCTCAACTATTTATACAAGATGATCAATATGCTCTTCACACAAATCTGACTTGATCTCATGGTTTGTACAGGGTTCTTATTAGTCCCTGTCTGTATGCATAAGACTCATGATGTTCTTAAGTGCAGAGGGGAAATAAGGCATAATTTTAGTTTGTACATATATTCTGGAAGGGATGCTTACACAGTTTTTTTTTTTTTTTTGTTTGAAGTTTTCTTATTAGCTATATTTGTGTGTGTGTGTGTGTGTATGTATGTGTTTATATGTGTGTTTATGCATATGTCATGGAGACATTTGTAATGGGAAACCTCCAAATAGTAATAGTTGCCTCAGATTTTTCATAAAGAAATTCGATGTAAGCTTGCTAATTTTTTGAGGATGAATGATATTTTGTTAGAATATAAAATGATGTTTTAAACCCGTGTGCATGGTTATGTAGAATTGAAACTGATCTAGAGGAAATTAAGCTGCTCTCAAGTATTATTTTGTACTAGATTATTTTCTCTTTGCATTGTATATCATGAGCTTCAAAATGATTTGTATATGCTCTAACACTGTATTTTAATCAGCAGTTACTATATTAGCTCTGACCTTTGATAGAAATGAAATTATAAAACTTAGTTAAATATTATTTTCCCTTATTTCCAGGCAAGAATTCATCCACGGCAGGCAGCTTCTAGCCTGTCTGATGCAAGCTGCTCAATTTTGTACCAATGCATTAAAGAGGTGGGGATCCTGATTTCTCTTGATATGATTCTAGTTTATAGTACATCTGTACTTAATAAAAAAAACATAGAGGATAAAACTTGTAGGTTATTCATCTGGCTGTTGAAGTTGATGCTGACTGTAGCCGTTTTCCTCTCGAATGGTTATTTCATTTTCGATGGGGAAAAAAGCCTGGAAAAATAAGTGGTGAGAATACTTCTCTAATATGTATGAGTTGACATATATTCCTTTTTACAGGTCATTGAAAAAGCAGTTGAGGTTGGAGCAGATAGTAGTCAGTATCCTAACAGTTGGATATTTCATTCACGGGAAAAGAAGCCTGACAAGGCTTTTGTTGATGGTTTGCTTCCTCACTTTGTTATAAAAATAATCATTTTTTGGGGCTAAATGAATAGTGGCCGATCTTTACAAGATTTCTTACTGCATATATGTCTTACTTCCTCACTTTGTTGGTTAGTGTAATTTACTTTTATTGATTGGTACCCGACTCCTAGGCTTGTTTTCCATTTCTGATGAGATTGCCTATAGCTATAAGTTCTTTCATGCATTTTCATATTTGTCAACGGTCATATCCTGTGCATTTTACTATGAAGGGTACTATTAGAATATTGATATTAAGTTATTGATCTCTTCAAATTTGAAAGTTGAAAGCGTCGCCCATGCATCATATAATCCTCTATTTTTAAACTGACTGAGTTATCCTGTTAAGTCAATTATTTTAACTTTATTTTAATTCATATTTTCGGAAATTGGCTATTACTCTTAATTTTCGTTCTCCATTTCTTCTGTTCTATCAATGCAAAACATATTTATCTATAATCAGTTTCTTCGATCCTTTTCATTGACTCGGTATATTTTCTTCCGCTTACATATTGGATGAGTGTTTCCTGCTTACTGACCACAAGAATAATAATTTAAAACTATGTTTTTTGTGATCTTAACATTTATAATTTTTCATGTGATACAGGGAAGAAAATTGACTTCATCACTGCTGGTGGTAGGGTATGTCGTTCTGAACATTTCCAATTTGTCATTTGTTTTATTTTTATCATTATATTATGTGTATTTCTGATCTAAACATGATGTTTCCTTTAGACAACTGCTTACGTGCCAGAGTTGCAAAAGCTTAGTGGATCTGCCGATGTAAAAGAAACTGGTAAGACTAAAAGGCAAGCTTCAAAGAAAGTAAGTACAGCTGATGACACTGAGAAACCAACAGATAGTAAAGAAGGGGATCTCGGAAGTGTCAAATCAAAGAAGGGGGCAAAAGCTGGAGCTAAAGGCAGGAAGCCTGCTAAAAAGCAAAAACCAGAGGAAAGTGATGAAAACAATGACAGTGATGCTGGTACGGATTGTGATACTGATCAAGTTGTAAAGAAGAATGCAGGCAACGTGACTAATAGGAAACGAGTTGGGGAAGAGAAGCTATCAAAGAAAAGAGTTCAAAGCAATCAAACTGGTAGGAGTTCAAAAAGGAAAGCTAAGTAGTAAGTATGGGGTGTATTCTGCTGTGTTCACACTAGAACAACAGAAGGATGATATATTATGTGCCTGCAACTTAGTTTTGCTGTTTATACGTTGTGTTTATGATCTGTTGGTCTGTTTCTGCTTCACATATCATGTATGGTAATTTAATATCCCATGTAGATCAATGGAAGGCATTAATAGGATGCCTTCAGTTTTTGTGACTATTGTTAGTGCCCACTTATACAAAGCTAGGAGATATTTATGTTTTGATTCATGATGTATTTTCTTGGACGTCCATTGTTATAGTTTGTCAATGAGATCAAAATGAGTCAGGTTTTGGTCGGATGCCTGGAAGAGAGTCAGGTTTTCGTGACTGCTATATTATTGATAGATTCTGTGTGCGTACCTGGAAGCAATCGAGTTGGTTGAGTTATTGATAGATATTATAACATGGTTAAATATGGCACTTGTAAGTCTTTTGAGACCTTAAGTCTGATTAGTTTTACTTGCACCGGAGACTAGATTCAATCCAGTGTTGGTAGAGAGTAGCATTCTTTTTGTGAATTAATGTAATCTCACGAGGAATTATTTTAATTATGTTCATTCATGCGATTTTCACTTCTTTAGTTTGTAACATTAGATAATTGTTTTATATTAAATTTCGATTGATTTAATTTTGTTCCCATCTTTTCTCACAAATATGAGTCTCGAAATAACTTGAAATCTTGATTCTGTTATTAATAATCTGTTCAATTAGTAATAATCCATTATTATACTCATAAATTTTTTTCACTTATTTTAAAATAAAAAATTTATTATAAAGGCAGTATGGTCAGTTCTCGAGTGTTAGGACGGTATCCTCCATTATTCGAATATTTTAAAACCCCAAATTTTAAAGCAATATTTATTTGACTTTAATCATCTTTTTAATTTTTTTATTCATGATTTTACTCACTTTTGTCTTATAGTTTTGGCCTTCATGTTTAAGAACATCTGCAATTTTGACTAATCTTTAATTTTAGTTACGTTTTATTTTTTATATTTTACATTTAACTAAAATCATTTTTTTATCTCTTTAACGAATACAATAGAACTTGGATTTAAATAGTCTAATAAAATAAAAGAGATTAATGTACCCAAAATTGATTATTTAAATAATTTATGAATTTTCTAAAACACAGACTAACATGGGGGACAATAGAACGACTGAAATTCGGAATAAAAAATTAAAAGAAGACATTATAATTTAGCATATTAATACATTAATATTTAATAACTGACTGCTTAGTAGCCAAATATCTCCTCTCATACAGTAATACATGTTTATTCACCAACTACTTGCTCGTTAATCAGATATAAATTATTGTATGTTTAAATGGATTCATATATAATGTTAGTTAAGAAATTGTTTAAATTTATATACAAATAGATAAGAATTTTCTATTAGACTATATAACACGACAGTGCTATTTACAGAGATCCATTATACCATTATTCTATCGTTAACTTTCCAATCAAGAAAAGTATAAAGATAATGTTTGAACATTGGTGTGATGACAAACTTGTTTCTCCACGGGGTTCATATATATTCAAAGGAAAAATAAAAAGCAAAAACTCTTGGTTTGGTTGAACCTGTAATACAATTTATATCTTGTTTGGCCAAATAATTAGAACAAAGCTAACTCTATATACTATAAACAGGTAACAAAACGGACAACTAATAAGAAAGGCTAATTACCCTGAATTACAGTACCAAAAAATTCAATACCTAAAAGCTAGTTGAGAATCTATCCCTAAACAAGGAAAACTATACCTAACACTCAACTTTGACAAGTGCATTAGAAACACTGATGGGTAATGATTTATACTGAAACCAATCCTTAGTACAAATAAGGGCCTCAAGAGTCAAGGAATCTAATGAACTCCGATAGTTATCCATTTTTCTAATTTCTGTATCAAAAACAGCATCTGCCGAGAGGGTGGATACTGGCATACACAAAATATCTGATGCTAGTCTAGACAATGTTGGGTACTTCAATCCGTTTATTCTCCACCAGCTCAGAACATCAAATTCTTGTACTCTTGTCTCAAGAGGCTCTTCAAGATACTCATCCAATTCAGACTTATATTGCTGGTTACATGTTAGATCAGATATATAAAATTCGATGTCAGACAGTCCATCATCACCCGTAAAAAGAGATGCATCAAATGCCCCTTCTTCAAATGACTCAGTCTTTATCATAGTCTCATTCCCTTCATTATCATTTGTTGCTGTAAAAGGAAGCACTTGTATGATATTATATTCAAGGAACAGTTCATTAAGACCCTCCTCAACGAATCTTGTCCAGTACTCAGCATTCTCACCAAATATCTTAGCGAAGGTGGACTCCACGAATTTCATTTTGTATCTTGGATCCATGGCTACTGCAGCAGCCAGGATGACACAGCTTTCTCTCCAATATTGATCAAAATTCTTTTGCAAAGGCATAATCAAACGCCTGCAGAAAGGATCCTGGCTTAAGGCTGCACAAGTCAACACCACCTGAAGTTTTGACACTTCAAGAAAAAATACATTTGCAGTTGGGTACGGTTGAACAGTTAAAATGTTAGCTGCATCATACACGTAATTCAAATATCTACATAGAGTTTCCACATGCTTCCACTCATCCATTGTTAAAGTCATTCTGAAATCAGGATCAAAGGCGTCAAAGCAAACAAAAACTTCCTTTAATTTGCAAGCAGCTACAAGCATATGGTAAATTGTGTCCCATTTATTTTGGTCATCGATAACAAGGTCCATTGTACTAGGGACTTGAAGTTGTTGCCTCAGCTTCAAAAAATTTGCTTCATTTGATTTAGAAGATTTCACATACTTCACACTCTCGCGAACTTTATTGATTGTTTCTCTCATAGCTGATAACGCATCTAATGCAAGGCGGCTAAGTACACGAGCATAACAGTTCTGGCTTAAAAACTGACCATTGAGAATCACAGGGTTATTAACAGAGAGGAGACTTCTCAGATTTCCCATCAAAGTCTCAGTGGAGAAGAATTTATCAAGTGCAAGAGTAAATAGCCGACCCTTTAAATGCCAATTGCTCAGGCATTTCACTATAGCTTGATTTAAGGAACCGTCAGAATCAGGAAATGGTACCGTGAATACATTAAGAATAGGATGATGTAAGTTCCAATCACCATCAATGAAGTGACCTCGAAGAAAAACATAGGCTGATGTTTGGTTTGAAGTCCATAAGTCCAAGGTGAGGTTGACTCGTCCAGGAATCCCATCAATAAGATTCAATAGGTTTTGCTTCTCTCTGAGGTACATAGCAACACAATCCCCTTGAATAGCATTAAGGCTCAGTGGATTGAACTGGGGTTGCAGCGCCCTTACAAAATCAATGAAACCTTGGTGTTCTACAATATGAAGTGGATAGTCATGTAAAATAATCATTTTGGCCATCTTACTGTTGCAACGCTCCTGATCAAATGAGATGGCAGCAATGTAAGGTTTTGCCCTTGCTCGTTTCTTAGGTGGATCTGCACCGGTTTTGGAACATGGAATTTTTTTATTTTTCTGACAGATTCCCAGAGTAATGTGTCTCTTGAGATGACTGGTGCCAGATTGTTTTGAATCTTTGAGATAAGCAAATGACTTTTGGCATCTTTTACAGTAAGCCCTGGCACATCCAGGTCCATCAGTTTTCACAGTGAAGTGCTCCCAAACAGTAGATTTCTTTCTCCTCCTACTATTTTGATGTGTTTCTGACTCAAGGATATTTAACTCCATGACAGGACCGCAGGTTGAATCTGAAAAACAAATTAAAAGTAAAGCATTACAAGAGAGTAATAAAAAATGTGGTGGAACTCGAACCAGCACTACATCACTTTTGTGTTAAGGAAAGCAGACAAGTGTATAATTCTCGTGTAGTAATAGTAATATATACGTAAAAAGGGGGAAGCACATAGAGGGTAACAAAATAAAAGAAGCCAGTGGTCTTCACCATAGTTTCTCATTTAAAATTTTGGTTCCCTAACAGTTATCGATCAAATTGGATTCAAAGAGGAAATCACCAAGATAATTTTTTAATCCTGAATCATAACTTGTATTAAAATTATGAGATTCAGAAACAATGAAAACATAACCTGAAGATATAGTGTTGAATGTAATAATTGTATACTAGAAATAGATAAAAACACCTTAACCACAAGTCTAACAACAAAATTATTAGTTATATATGAGTGAAGCCTCTATTTGGGAAGAGAATTAAAGCAAAGCAATGAAGCATCCAAATAGGTTGCATACCGAGAGAACAAGTGAAAAATAAAGTAGTGAAATAATCAAATACGAAACGATCACTTAGGCTCCTTCAGTTCCTTTTCATTTAACAATATATGCTTCTATGACTTCTTATTTCTTTTATGAGAGGGAAAGACAAGTAAAAAAAAAAAGAAGAACATAATGAATCGTTGAATCATTTGATTTATAACATTGATACAAAATCTTCCTGTTTCATTAATTTATAGTAAAATTCACACTCGTTTTAAATCATGTTATGATATGAATTGATAACTTGCTAATTCGCATCAAATTGTATGATTCTGATGATGATCCCAGACATCTGATCCATAGAGCTCTGGAAGAGCAATGGTGCAAAGGAATAGCACATACTGGGATGACCCCTAGTTTAAATTTAAAAAGTATAATGCAAACTAAATAATTCATACTACGTATATAAATATTAAATAGTCAAAGAAAATCCAAAATTAAATAAATTCATTATTTTTAATAAGTCACTATCCACACACAATTACCATCATCTTAGGAGCCATAAGAACACAGTAATGAAGTAAAAAAAAAGACCAGAGACAATGGTGAATTGAATAGGAAAAGAACTTAAAAAACTAAATACATTAAATACATATTAGCATAAGTAAACAATTGAGTCTAAGAGAAGACGAAAGAAAAGAACATAGGTTGTAAAAATTAACGAATATGTAAATTCCTAAAGAACAATATCAGAATGTTTCCGAAGAAACAAATGCATTAGGAAATGAGCTAAATATCAAAATTTTACCAAAAGTAAATCCTAAACAACGTTGTTATAGGGGTACAAAAACTGAGTTTTTGAAGCCTATATCATATTGGTGCTGCCATGGCGCAGAAAAATCTGTTATTGCAGCCACTTTTTCAAAACACTCCACTGTTTGAGTCTTGGTAACGTCTTACGGCTGATTTACATCACTATATACACTATATATTTGAATAACTAATGTTAACTCTTCTTGTATCCCGTGTCCTCTTCCAAAAGGCTGTGTAGGAAGAGTAATGGTTGGTAAGCACCAAATTAACATGTCATTTTTTTTCTATCACATCATATTACATATAAGTTACTCTTGTATCTGAAAACTACTGATATACCCCAATTTGTTTCCTAAAATAACTATTATAAAATGCTACAACTTGAAAAACAAATTTGCCAAGGTACCATGTAGCTTGCTAACATACTCTTTTATCACAAACAAGTGGAGTACACAACAAATTGTAGTGAACGTGTGATGAAAGATGAAGGATGCACGCCAATGGAGGGTCAGCAATGACTTCAACAAAACCTAATAATTTCGATTACCCATATAAAACCATAGGTGAAAACAACTCTTTCCAACAAATGCCATGCATTTTTTTAACACACATGGAATGGTTTCTTGGGACAAGAAGATCCTATGAAGAGAAACAAACAAAGTTAACCATACACAAACCCGTCGAGGACGAAACCAATGGGAGACACCCAAAAACGAATTCAATCACAGTCACGCTAAAGGTAGTGCATTTATCGTCTTGAACAAGAAAAACAACAAAAAGAGGAAAAGGGACACACAAATATATGTGAAAGGCGTAGATATATAGAGAAAGAACCTTTCTTTCTGCGGCTGCGAAGGTAACAGTGAGAGAAAGCTTGAGCGTTGGCAATGAAAGATGGAGTGCAATGCAATGGAATGGAAGCGCCACTTCCTACTCAGTCTCAAGCAATGCCAATAACCCAATTAAGGGTTTCAAATGCATAATATTATACAAGTTTCATTTTATTGACATGTGCTTTTTCTACTTTATAAATAAAAACAATAAAAGATTTTGTGAGAGATTTCAATATCGCAAAAAAATCCTAAATCTGAAAACAAACTATATGATTTATTTTATTCATCATTTTTGTGTCTGTTTTAACTGATTTTTTATTTTTAAAAGTTACATTTTGATATATTTTTAAAAATCATCAGTAACTAAAAAAATCTAAAATATATCGTATAATTTAATTTACATATTTAAAATGCTTATAACTATAAATTTTGGTTACATAAAAAATACTTATGTTATACCTTTTACCGAAGAGATACTAATAAATTCTTCAGTAGAAAGGAAGAAATCTTATTTGTATATAAGTATAATATGAAAAACATATTTATACTAATATAAAGTATTTTAAAAAATTTATAAGAATCTAGATATTTAAAATTTAAACAGAAAAAATTATAAGTCTGTGAAAAATAGTGACAAAATATAGTTAAATTTATATCATTACAAAGTTTTCCACGCGATTTGTCTCCAAAATATTCCAGTTAAATGATTATTCGAATAACATTTTAATTTTGAAAACGTTTAGGTTTAAAAGATTAAAACCAGAACAATATATGTTTTAAAAAAATTCCACTGCAAAAAATGCGGCTAAAAGAGGAAAAAGATAAATGCATTAAGCAATAAAATGATTACTAATTTTAAAACGAAAATACTATATTAAAATATTTGATTAAATATAAATTAAAATATTTCATAAATGTTAATAAAACGAGTTGTGGGATAATCATAAAAAAATAATTTGTTCTCACTAAAAGTAATTATTAATTATTGTTTTAATCTTTAGATTATAATACGATTTTAAATTTTATATTTATATGAAATATTGTCTTTTTACTAAGTTCTTATAGAGTCCTCGATTCTCACCTTTGGTCATGAAAGAAAATGAAAAATAATGAGAAAAGGAAGAAAGAGACACATGTCGACAATCTGAAAACTATACACATAACTCACCATTTGATAGGTATAAATATTCTTTTGTTTCTGTTTTCGTTAATTTTAATTAATCTGAAACTTATTTTCTTTTTTATGTTTAATGTGATTATTTTTTTATAAATTAGATTCATGTTGTACCATCTAAATTATTAACACAAGATAGAATAATATGTATTGAATGTTAGTTCGTGATTTTTTTAATTTATATTTATTTTTTTAATTAAAAAAATTATCTACATGTTGATTCAATTTTGTTTTATATGACAATGTTTGTGATATGTGTTAAGTTAGTATTAATATCACATGTGTCATGTAAGTTTCTTCTATTTAACTTGGTTTCAATTATTGGTTTTTTTTTTTTACTTAATCTTAAATTTTATTAATTTTATTCAGTTTAATTCCGATTTTAAATTTTAGAAAAAAAAATTCATTACTTTTATTAGATAAAAATTCTTCATTGTAGGACAATTTTTCGTCATTTTTAAAATTAAATTTGTTATTTTTAAAATTAGAAGAAAATCTCTTTGTTTTTAAAATTATAAGCAAATTTCTTCGTTATTTTTAAAACTATAAGAAAAAATATAATTTATTTTAAAATTCTTCACTGTTTTAAAGTCAACTTTAATCATATTTTTTACATGTCGAAAAAATCAAACACAAATTTGATAATTATACTTTAATAATATAGAAATAATTGATTTAAAAATAATGAAAAAAATATTTAATAAAAAATTATAAAAGTTAAGTTTGATTTCAATTTAAAAAGAAACAAAATTAAATAAAATTAACAAAATTTAAAATTAAATTGAATAAAATTAATGAAAAATAGAATTGAATTAAATATAAAACATGTGATACTTATATGACACTTAGTGACATAATATTAACATGTAAATATTTTTTAATTAAAAAAGTCTAAACAAAATTAATAAAAAATAAAAAAAATCATGACGTGACATATGACACACATAACAAGGTCATTAAAAAAGCCAAACCAAACATAATTTATTAAAATAAAAATCTCATTGAATGTGAAGAAATAAAAGTCAACAAAAATTAAAACTAAAAAAATATTTAAACCTATAAAAACTTAATACAATTAGATGACAAACACTCTATTCATACAATTTTCAAATATAAACCCAATTAAACAAATGTTAGATAAAAAAAAGTAAAAGTAAAATTATATTATAATTTAAAGAATAAAAATATAATTAATTCTATACAAAAGTATAAAAAAAACACTTGTTTTTTTTCTTTCAACCAATACAACTATAGAATTATAGATTACAAAATTAAAAAATTGTAAAATTAGAAAATTAGAAAATTGTAAATATTAAAATTAGAATATTTTAAAATCATAAACTTATAATTGCAATGTCTAATTTTAATAGTTTAAAATTAGTAAAATAAGATATTTTATAATTCTATTTAAAAACAGATAATTTAACATAAAAAAGCATATTGATATAATTATTCACATAAAAATATTACAAAATAACAAATACTCTTAGACCATCCACATGTCAATAAACATATTAATTTTGTGATACATGAAAACATATTTATAAAACATGATGTCCCATTCAATTATACTTAACGTTTGGAAGATAAGTAAAGTGTTGTATTTGAATTTTACATCAATAAATATAAATACTTCAATCACTGATAATTATATACTGTAATGCATAATGCTCTCAATATAAACGTCAATTTTATAATAATATGAACTTTTATTTACTCAAATAATTTTTTATTTGTTTTAATTACAAATATAGTAGATCGGAGGCATCAATAAGATTATTTTAAATATTTAAATTAAGATACTTAATATTGTTTAATAATAAATCTTTATATTAATATTTTTATGTTTATTTTGTACGAACAGGTTGTAATTTCTTTTTAGTTTTCCATTAGGATAAAAGTATCAGCAATCCCAATATAGAAGCAAGGTAGGTAGAAAATTACGATACCACCCAAAGGATTATAACTAGCTTTAATTTAAGAATATGCATTAAATAAATTTAGTAGTAAGTTTAATAATCTCTCGAAGAAATTAGGTAATAAATATATATATATATATATATATATATATATATATATATATATTTGTAATAAAACTTTGAAGCTTCCATCCATGGTTGGGTGAAGAGTATCGAGTTCAAGTTGCAGCAAGAACAAAGCAGAGGATGCATTGGTTGGGTCCGGACGTACCCGTTTTCGACCCAAATTTCAGTTACAATCACAATCCATACACTTACGACGACGATCTCTTCCGAAACGACGACGCTCAGCGAAGTCTCAACAATGCCGTTGTTGCCCATCACCACGACGGAACTTCCCCGCTCCCCCTGGGTATGGATTGGAGCCCTCCGCCGCGCGAATGGGCGGGTCGAAACACTGTTTGGCCACGTCATCCTCCCACCGGTTGGAGTTTCTGCGTCACGCTTCCCTCGTGGGTTACCGTTCCCCAACCGCCACCCTCTGATCCCGTCGTTGTTAGTATCTATATTATTCCTATAAGCACTTTCTTTCTAAAGTTTATTTTATTTTATTTTATTATTTTTATTAACTCACTTAGGTTTTTTGTATGCAGTTTTTTAGGGTTCAAGTTGGTATACAATCCCCCGAAGCAATCACCACCACTCGATTGATATTACGCAGATTTAGCGACTTCGTCAGTCTTTTTTCCGAAGTATGTGTGTTTTCAAGGCTTCACTCTATTTTTTTTTTTCGCTATTTCCTTCAGTTGAGTAGAAGAATTTCAATATTATTTTTTTGCAGCTGAAAAAAGAATTTGCTATGAAAAATCTGCCTCCACTTCCACCCAAAAAGATGCTCAGAATTAAAAGCCACGCTCTTTTGGAAGAGGTAGGTATATAGCTTAGTTTAGTATCACTGTAATGCTTGTCTATTTGACAAATGACTTAGTTCTATGTAGTTTTATACTCATAAATTTCCGAATTTCAGCGACGGAGCTCATTAGCAAATTGGATCGATAAGTTGCTATCCGACATTAATGTATCAAGAAGTGCCTCGGTGGCAATATTCCTCGAGCTAGAAGCTGCTGCTAGATCATGTGTGTGTGTCTTTTTTTTCATAAACCTAAACATAGTAACGTTTTGTCATTTTATGTTCAGATCTGTAGGCATCTTTTCATTTCTTGAAAGATTATAATAAACGGTCCATCATGATGTTCCACAACAATTTCATACCCTTTCGCTGCTGATATATTGCAGCCTTCCATGAAGTCAACGAGCATCTGGATGAAACCTCTGCTAATAGAACTACACCTGCACAAATGTTCCAGGATAACTCTCCTGGTTCTGTAACAGCTCATGGTTCATTTGCTGCATCTGCTTTGGGCAACGATAAGCATTCTGATCAAATAATGGATAATTTAACATCAGAGCATGGGTTAATTAATCAAAGTGAAACAGCTGTTGATCAGGCCACATATGGCAAAGACTTTGTTAATAAGGAAAATAGTAGAGACAAAGATGCTATAGCTCTCAACCTGGATGGAACTGTGTTTACACGCAACTTCAATGTTCATATTAAGAACCCCTCGTTGGAAAGCATTGGAAATGACTTAAATTCTTTAAAGAATACTGAAACAACTACGACCACTTTGGTTCAGGATGTTGCACACGACCTCATCGAGAGCCATGATGAAGCTTCCAGAAACTTGGACTTATTGTTGACTTTTCCATTGGATGAGCGGCACAAATTAAGCAAAATTCTTAATACCCAGAAACAGAGACTAGTGACTGCAAAAGCAGATGTTGAAGATCTTATAGCAAGATTGAATCAAGAAATGGCTGCAAGACAATATCTTGTAACAAAGGTACACAGGATATGCTTGAGAGTTTTCTTTTGTTACTGAATTTTGAAATGGAGATTTTTGTTTGTGACATGCTTTTTTTTATTTCATCGAATGCGTTCAGGACAAATCTTTTTCCATTTGTATGATGTTTTTCTATCGCAGTATAATGTTGTTTCCCTTCTCTTTAATTAAATGCTTGAATCAATGCGATCAATAGATTTATTGATGTGCTTATGGTTCATATTCAGCACATTGCCAATAGAAAATCAGAATTTCATGACTATAAAATCTTTGTAGTTTACAGTCTGTCTAACACTCAATACTCCTCTTTGCCAGTACCGTACATCAACTCATCAAAATGCCACTTAGCAACCAAATTATCTTCCATGTTGGTCCTTATGGATCAAACCTCTAATATTGTGCAGCAGTAAGCAAATGAATAACATGAATCTCTTATGTTAATCTTTTGTTTTATATTTGAAGTCTGAAGAATAAGTATATTCTTTGCATAATTAGATGAGGTTTGGGAAGACTTTACGTACGAATGAGTTCTAAGTAACGTCCACTGGATTTTAGGAAGTTCAAAATGTATGTTAGCAGTTTTTCAATCATAGAAGTCCATGATTTCCATTATCTTTGTTTCAGTGTCTGTCAAATTTACCTTTCTATCAAAAAATATAAAAGTATCTGTTGAATTTAACAATAAATCAGTTAATAATGCTGTCAAGTTTCTTAATAGTTCCCATTCATTTTTCTCCGTAGATCTAACATTGGATAATGAAATTGGGAATAATGATAGTATTAAAATTAAAGGCATCATATTATATTTTCTCTGCATTGGATAAATGACTTTTTGTATATCTGAAAATTAAGCATTGGATTTTTTTTTATTTTGAAATTATCTTCTTTTTGCGGGCTAATTGTGTTAAAGGAACGTATTTGCATTTAATAAAATTAATTAGGTTATATCTTTCCCCAGCTGAGGTGAGTGTTCTGATAAATTTACGTTTATTGTATTTTTTTTAATAAATCTGACTGCTAATGAGTAGAGATTGCTAGTTATTTTGGAACAAGTTCGCTCAGTGATGGAAAAATGACAATCATTTGACTTGTAGGTCAAAGATTTGGAAGTTGAACTTGAAACAACTAGACTGAACTGCCAAGAAAACATGCAGCAGGCTGTTTTAGCTGAAAAGGAAAGGTTTACACAAATGCAGTGGGATATAGAGGAACTTCGGAGGAAATGCATGGAGACAGAAATGAAATTGAAGTTAGAAGAGGTATATTGTGATAGTTTACTTTAGTCAGCATCTCTCGTCATTGCATTTTGTGGTTGGCTTTTAGTGGAAAGTTTACTGTTTTAGGATGAAAGGCTGCTAGCAGAATCTACAAAAGCTTCTGTCATTCAGGAGAAGCAAATGTTGCAGCAAGAACTAGATGTAGTTAGAGAACAACTTAAGAACTTGCTGAAACATCATGATGATTTTGAGATGAAATCAAAGACAGATATGAAGGTTCTAATCAAGGAGGTAAAATCCCTTCGAAGTGGTGAGTTAGATCTGAAGCAGCAACTCGGTGAATTGATCAAGGAGAAGTTGGATTTGGAGGTATAGTCTTTTCTGATTTTTTAATTTGCAATTAGTACTGAATGATTTTTTTTTTATATATACATTTAGACTAGGAAACTATCAATTTGACGGGTTCCATGACTAGGAAGGGGGTGAATAGACGCATTTAATAATCAATTTTGACTAGTTCCTTCCAGATTATTTTCATGGTATTGCTTTTACTCTTATTCAGAGAATTCTCCAGAAGGAAAAGCAAAGAATGGAAAATTCACATAATGCTAATACAAAGTTGCTGCATGAGTGTGCAATCCTTCAGAAGAGGCTTCGTGAGTGCAGTGTAAATTTCCTTGTTGAAGAGGAAGATAAGCTAAATATAGACACTTCGCCATCTGATGCTTTAGATTTATTGGCTACATCAGATAACCGGATCGGTCTCTTGCTTGCAGAGGTATGATAAGCACCTTGGGCAACAATTTTGTCATTTGATATTTACATTCTGGGGCACTTGGTAAATACGGGGCAGGCTATTTACTCCTGTTCTGGTTTTTATGATATGCGTTTATGCATTATGCTTCTGTAAGTGATCGTCATTTTAGGTAATTGCGTTTAAAATCTATAATCTGTCACACTCTTGAAAATTATTCTACCTCCCCCTTCTCTAACTTGTATGGTAGCAACATCATTCGACATTGCACTCCATTGGCATCTTTTTTCATGAGAGTCGTTAGCAATTATCATTAGGTTTATTCTTTGTGTACTGCATTTTGTCCTGCCCTACATAGCCTTCTCCCCCCGCTATACTCACTTTTTGGCTACATGATGTTTGCAAATATGGGGAACAGGCACAGCTCATAGCACAAGATGTAGAGGATGCTGTTGTTGCTGTGGAAGAGACCCGTGATACAACTACCGACAGTATTGTGAAAACTTATGATGAATTGAGGAAGATGCTGGCACATATGTTCGTAGACAATGCCAGTTTAAGGAAACAAGTCAATTCGGTTATTCGATGTGCTCTAAATGCAAATGTCAATTCTGAAGAGGAAGGGGAAGAAATCCATTTACAAAAAACTGTTTTAAGCAAGTTCTTAGAAAAATAGTATGTCAATCCTACACCGTGTCTATTACTGAGTTACTCATGTTAGTTGTGGCCTATAATTTTTTGCACCTGTATCTTTTCATCACATTTAGTGAATAAAAAAATAAATGCTTTGCATGGTAGCACATCTATCAATCAATTATAATCTACGAATAAAACTCGATCAATATAAAGAAAGCAACATAGCTTCTTTTTTTAATGATTGCTCTGTAAACTAAATAAATAATATACACAGGGAAAAATAATATAATTTTACAAGAACAGTTGCAAATATGCAGATGAGACATCCAACGCTGATTGAACTGCATAACATGATCAACTAAGTCTAGTTGAAAAGAACTAAAATGTCTGACTATGGTAGGCAATGATTGTCAGCTCACAAGGCAATCAACTCAACTAATCACCGCCACCACCACCACCAAACAATCCTCCCATTCCCATCATGTCTTTGGCAGATCCCATCTGCTTCATCAAGTTTTGTAACCCGCCCATGCCACCGATTTGTTTCAGCATCTGCGGAGGGAGGACTTTGCTCATGTGCTGCGCATTCATATTTCGGGATAGGGCACTCATTTCACCTTTCTTCGGTATTTTTAGTCCTTTCATTTTGCTCCATATTTTTGCAAGACGTTTGTACTCTTCCATCATCTCCATCACTTCCCTAATTTGACGACCTGCACCTCGGGCTATCCGCATGATACGTGATTCATTCATGAGCTTTGGGTTCGAACTATCCAACTCTGAAACGAATCAGCAATTAATGGTTAGCACGGAGCGTATGTAATTCCAATGAGAACCTAAATCATGAATCATGCATGCATGCATAAAGTTGTTCACGACAGTAAAAACATAATGCTTGCCTTCGTTTGTCATTGAATCCATCATTGTCATGTAACGCTTGATTTTTGCCTGGCTTTCTTTCTCACGGCCTTTTGGCATTAATTCGGCACTAAATCCGGGAAGCATAGAAAATACCTAAATCAACCGAGAAGTAAATTAAATAAAATAGCAACCATTATTAGTTTATTACACAGGAACGACCAAGCAAACACTCGTTAGTGTCTCTTTCATCAAATGTATTAATGAGTAATAACCTGGCTGATAGGACCCATTTTAAGTATGTTCTGAAACTGCTCATACATAATCCTCAAGGTGAAGTTTCCTTCTGACAGCTTTTGAAGTAGTTCGGGTTGTTGATCCATAGGCACAACTTCTTGAATTTTGTCCATGAACCCAGACCAGTCACCCATCCCTATTTCAAAAGCCATTTGACAAGTGTAAAGATTTAATATTTATAGAAACCCACTGCATGTTCTTGATGAATAATAATGCATTAGATGAGAAGAAAAAGAAAAAAGAAATACACACCTAATAGACGACTGACAAATGGCTTAACATCAAAAACTTCAAATTCATCCATATGTTCTCCAGTTCCAATGAATATGACAGGACTCTTTGTTGCTGCAACACTGCACATATATAAAACCAAACCAACAAGAGTAAGGTATCCAGACCACCAGACAATACATATTCGCACTTTAACTACAAACACAACGATTTATAATATTAATTTTCCAAATCCTTTAGATGATATATATTTTAATTTCTGTTATGTATATTTTATATCACTAGGGTAGTTGAAATTTGGACTGGGAAATATGCAATGCAATACACTTGCATTTATGAATGCTAATCAAGTGCAAATATTTGTAACGCTTTAACTTAGATAAAGTGTTCATAACGCTTAAATTTGTTCATTTATAATAAGAGTCCATTTGCATATAAGATTACTAGCTATTAAATTAACTTGTCCATAATGGCAAAAGTTGCTAGTAAATATTATACAATTATCCTCATAACACTTACGCACTAAGAGCACCACCACCTTTTGCATGGCCATCCATTTTGGTAACTATTACAGCTCCAACTGCAACACTCTGTTTAAACGCCTGGGCTTGATCAAAAGCAGCCTGACCAATACTGCTATCCATAACAAATATAACAAGATCTGGTTTCTGAACAAAATAGAAAATATATTAGCATTTAATGGATTTTTGAAATAAATATCAAACACAGAAAAAAGGGAATACCGTTGCTTCTGAAACTTGACGCATTTCTTCAAAAAGGGCAGCTTCTTGCTTGTGCCTCCCACTGGTATCAACGATTATAAGATCACAGTTTTCTTCCTTGAATCTCTCCACACCTTCCACTGCAATTTTTACAGGATCAGATTCCATATAGCTGCAGAGAATGGAGGCACAACATTGAAATAATTACTAACACATTGAAATCAAAGACAACCTAAATGCAACTAGTATAGAAGGTTCTGTAAACAGATAATATTATGCACAACAAATCCTCGATAACCTTCAATGACTTGAAAAAGACTAAACAGTGAGTGTGAATTCATAAGACAACGCTACACAGATAGAGGAAAGTGTAAACTCATAAGACAACACTACACAAATATCCTCTAGGGGATGATAAGTTTACTCTATGGTGGTAAGTTGTAATTACCCAAGTATTTTTAAGGGGTCAGCAATTTACTTTGTCCTTATACCTCAGACTCAAAATTGTTAAAGGTGATTTTGTTCAACAATAATCATTGATCTAACCTTGTCCTCAATTAAAATTTACCAAAAGAACATAAGCAAACACTGATCTTGGGACCCATTATTTAGTATAAAGGAAGATCCTTCCAAAAGAACATTCTTCTAGAAGTAAGCCTTTAAATTGCATTGCCAGAGAGAACCAGTCAGGTCCCTTGGAAGATTATTCCCCGTAGTTTCAGAATTTACATAAAGATTTCAATAAGCTAAGACACGGGCCATATACAGATAGAAGTTTAGTTGCACTCATTAGCATCTACATAACCATGACTCTCTTTTTTTCATCAGGGAGAGTGTTGCATAACTAACCACAAAATAGTTAATCTACAATTTATTTTGACTATCCTCCCCATCAAATTCTTCATCAACAAGTAAATAGTACCATGTCAAAGCTACATAAATACTAACAAACAACAAGTACCTTCCATAGAAAGGGATCTTAGCTTTGGTTGCATTTTGCTTCAATTGATCAAATGCACCAGCTCTGAACGTATCCGCACACACTAGAGCTGGTTTCCAGCCTTTCTTCTGATGATAATATGCGTATTTTGTACAGGTTGTGGTTTTCCCAGAACCTGAATTGATTTGAAATTATAATACTCTTATTCGTGTTCCTTTGTTTAGAACAAAACAAGTAATTGAAGCTGAAAAAGCCTGACAGAGTTCAAATTTGGCAACAGACCTTGCAAACCAACAAACATGACAACACTTGTTTTTCCCTTTTTGGGAGTAAAAGAGGGCTTCCCAGGATCCAGTATCTTGCAGAGTTCGTTAAACACAGCCTACCAATAGAAACACAATCCAGCAAGTGTTACTAGCTGAAGCAATAATAAGAAACACATCACCAATTACTTAATCAATTAATCAACCAATACGACTAGAAGAACCAATGAAAGAAAAAGTACTTGTTGAATGATCCTGCGTTTGTTGTGCCCAGCAGCCAGATCGTCGAGGTTGACAATGTTCTTGATGTTAGTCTGCATGTCGCGCACAAGCTTGAATTGCACATCGGATTGGAGAAGAGCGCGAGTGATGTCGTTGAGGCAATCGTTCAGCACCTTCTCGTCGATCACCGTTGCATTGCTCATCTGCTGGAGAGCACGCGAAATGCTCCCCCCTAACTCCGCCAGAACCATCTTGTTCTTCCCTTCAACAGTCCAATTTCCAGATTAGGGTTTCAAAGCAACAGAACACGAAAGCTTCCGATTTCAGATTCAGATATTGCTCTGTCTCTCTCACACACTTGCTCTTCCACCGCCGGTAAAATGAGTGGGGCATTATAGGAAGAAAACAAACCATCACCACTAATGGGCCATTGATGTATTGGGCCTTCATTTTCTAGCCCATATCTTTTTTCTCTTTCCACTATCTTATGGGAAATTTCTTTCTACACCTTTATATTTTCTTCCTACAATCCGTACTTTCTAAAATTCCTATTATATCTATTTAGAATTTATATTTTTGACTATTTAATTTGTAATACAATTTTGAAATAAAATTTATAGATACTTGTGTAATATGTAATACAAATTTAAATTTTAAATGATAATATAAATTTGGATGCAAATTTTATAATAAAGGGTAACTAAGTCATTTACTTCACAGATAATAAGTGGTGCAGGAAGAAATCCTCTAAGTTATGTTTGTTGTGGCTGTTTGTGGTGATGGAAAAGATAGCAGATATGGCAGTTTCAGAGATAGGTTGGAGTTGGAGGCTTTTGTGCAACGGCCGCGGAGTTAGCAAGACAAACACGCCCTTCTTCCTCCAAATCCCAACGCAAATTGGCTTCACTAGGTTCTCTTCTCGCCTTGTTGCTCGTGCTTTGGACCCCAAAACGGAGGATCAGAACTTCACCTCTTCTTCTCAAGTAAAAAAAAAAAGAAAAAAACCCTTTTTTGTGTAATTATCAGAAGTAATTAAATTAATTATCTTTCTTGTTTGATGTGAAATAGGAGGATTTAGCGTACGTGGGAAAACTGGTGGCGGGATCTTTTGCCGGCGGTGGTGCGATCAAGTATGGGAGCGCTCTTTTCCCTGAGATAACTACTCCCAACCTTGTGCTAGCTCTCATCATCATCTCAACTCCTGTGCTTGTTGCTGTTTTTCTTTTGATCAAGGAAAGTCTTACAGACCAATAGGAACTTTATTTGTTATTTATTCATGAACCGTAATCAATTGGAGAGATACTGATACGCTTTATTTGTGTAATGAACAAACATCCCACAAAATGGGCATGCTGTCAAAGAAATCAAGCATGAACTAGTTAATTTTCGATGTCAAGTTGAGCCGGTATTCCGTTTTCTCAAAGGAAACTGTACTTTTTCTCTTCAAAAAAGGACACTGTTTTTCATCATTGATGATGGTATTGAGACTGGTTCGACATTCCAATAAGTCGCCATTTTCGTTAGAAGAATGTGTGTTTGTGCTGTTGTGTAGTTTTCAAAGAACTGAGCAGGTTTTGACATAACTTGAATACATACAGTTGACATAATTTCTATTTGTAAGTGCATGTGAGTCCACGTAATTTTTACGACGGTATAAAATTAACTCTGATAATATTAATAATAAGACTTATTAAAAAACAAACTATCCTATCTGACTGATTGGCGGGTTTGAATCAGTCACTAAAATTACTGTTTTAATATGTAGTTTTGTACTTTTATTATTATTATAAATAAATCATATTGAAAAAAATATGTTTAAGTGAATAAATTGAATTTTTTTTAGATAACTTTTGTGACTCATTTAAAAAATACTTTCGAAAAAAAGTATAAAAGAAATAAATTATTTGTATAACTAATTTTGCATTTAAATACTCATTGTTTTTTATATTATAATTGATTTTATCATATTGTGGATTTACATATGAGTTGTAAGATCTTAAACGTGGTTTTGAAAGCTCTAATATCTCCTTGAAATGAGAGGAGAGACTTGTAAAGTATTATGTGTATAATAAATAAGTATTAGTAAGTAAATAGTAATTAACACGGTCGAGATTTAGTTAGATTTATAGAATTTTATTGGAGCGCATTTTTTAATATGTTTATTGGACTAGTAAGAAGAATAATAAAAGTGAAAAGAAATAGAACCTAACAAAAAAAGTAGCTAAAAAGTTTATATTTTTTCATAATTATGTCTAAAATTTCATTTAAAAAAACGCATTAAGTAATGTAGAGGAGACAAAAATATTAGATTTAGGTTTTGAATTTTTAACCTGAAATAATAGTCAATTAATCTAGACTATAAATTTGACAAATATTATCCACTTCATATTTAAATTTGACGATAATCAGTTTTTTGGGCCCTTAAGTTCATTAAATGGTGCATTCTAAGAACCTAACTGATAATTACCCAATTCAGAGTTCAAATTGATGGCTACTTAATAATTTAATACTCAATTTCAATAATCAAATATTGATTTTCTCATTTTAGAAGTATGAATCTAGAAACTAATTTAATGTCTTAGTTTATTCAATGTGTTAATAGAAAATATAAAACTATGCGAAGAGTGGAACTAAACACAAGGATTCACTTACTAAAAACTATTTTTTAGGTAATTCACTCGAATTGAGGTTAGACTTCCTTTCAGATGTACACTAGCTTTCTTAGTGCAACCTGCTCATAGAGTACAATTCGACTATCCTTGAACAAGTTATTCTGTATAAATCGTCTTGTTCCAAAATTTACAAGAAAAAAAAAAACAAATAAAAGAATAAGCATCACTACTTGTTTGATTTTGCCACGTAGCTAAATTCAGTTAAAGCATTTGAAGAAAATGTTGTCTCCATTAGTTTCCTTTCCTTCCAGTAACTACTGAAATCATAAGCACTGCAAACCTATCTCGAAGATTCAGCTCCATTCAACAACCCCATGGGACTAGAGATTATCTTTCAGCCACTTGAAAGCTCCATTTGCCACAGATCTGCAGGATTCATGGACAGTAAGTTTCGGACATTGCACTCAACTCAGAAACACGTGAATGAAACAATTACCAAATACCAATGACCGAAGAAACTTTCAATCTAACAGTAGGACCAGTACAGACAATTTTTTTTTTTTGGAAATTTAGAATCCTATAGAATTACAAAAAACGGCACATCTAAAACAATCTATCAATCTGCACCGATAAGCCAGTCCAGTTCAGCATTTCTTTTTTCGTCAAAACATTTTTGAGGACTCAAACAATAGTAAAAAGCATCAACGATCAAACATAGAATCAAAAATCTCCATTCCGATGCATCAACTCAATGAGAAAGACACTCATGTACTGAGAATCATTTCTTACATGGTCAAATAGCACTGGAGTACGGAAATAAATTGATATAGATTAAAGGGCTCATGAACTTATAAATGACAGAACTACAAGTCCTTTCAAGAGCCCGTGGTATATTAAGGAGATTCTTCAACTACGTCTCACTAAAACTGAAATGCTTTATTTGATTTTTTTTTATGAAAAGAGGAATGTTTATCGGCATAATTTAGGTATTACAATCAGAATTCGTGTTTTCAGACTGGTGAAAATCCAAGGCTCTCTATACACATTTATGGAAAAATTAAAATAAAATATGAGAAAATTATTACCCAGCAAAGTCCTTCAATTTATTCCATACATCGTTTTCGTCTTCTGATTTCTCACTTTTTTCTTCTGATGTTATTGTTGGACTTTCATCCTTTTGAAGTGTAGGAGTTTCCGTAACACCTGATACAGAAGGTAAAAATATGGTTCACGGCTCAAATATAGTGTGTACTCATTGCATTGTAGGATTTCTCTATTGCAACATGAAAACGTGTTGCAAAGACCTGACCGAATGTGTCAGGTTATATAAAAGATTAAAGCTGTCAAATGACCAAATGCTCCTATAGATTGTAGAATAGGGAGGGTGGAAAACTAACAGATATGTCAATAATAAAAAAAACCACCTACTTGATGAAGAGTGGGTCTTAGGCCGAGATTTTAAACGTTTGCTTGCGTCACCTAGAGAACCAAGTTCTTCAAGCAACTCACGTTCCTTTGTACTAAAGATGCAGTGCAGAGACAATTGATATCAAACCTCTGATATAGATTCATCAAATTAGTATAAAAGAACAATACATGAAGACTCATTACCTAATACGTTTTGGTATGGTAACCTTAACAGTGAATAAGTGATCACCACGTATTGATGGTTTATTTAATTTTGGTACACCTTTTCTTGCAAGGACGAGGACATCTCCGGGTTGGGTACCAGCGGGTATTTGTAGTTCCGAAATGCCTTCAACTGTTTTTACCTGTTTAGGTATACCAAATTCAATCCATCGAAGGTGAGTGCACAAATTATTAACAGCTCACACCAGCAATGATATACCAAAATACAAAAAAGCTACGCTAAAAATAATAAAATATCTAGCATATGTTAAACCTTGTAACTTAATATTCAATGATAAAAAGTAATAAATATCAAAATATAAAAACAGGAAACACTGTAGATTCAGTCAATCAAAATCTTATTAGCTGAACATTTTTGCAAAAATATCATTTGGTAACATCAGTTCTGAATCTTTATGAGACGCACAAGGCAACAAAATTACTTTAAGGTCATGCCACAGTTTCCACCCAAAGGAAGATATGTGAGTATTACAAGAGCAGATATAGCATTATTATGGGGAAAAAAGTACTTTAAGGTCAAGGCCTGAACAGAATACCAGAGATCAGAAAAACTATGCCAGGTGTCAAGTTTTACATGCAGTAACATGTATAACAATAACAATGAAAATTACTAGAGTAATGTTATTTCCACTAAAACTAAGAGGACTAAAAGTGTCCAGCCGATGTGAAATGACCAAAGTCGAACTCAAAGCAAGAGTACCAACTAAATTAACTTACCTTCACAACAGCCCCCAGTATTGCATCTAGATAACTGATTGATATTGTTGAGGAGAGATTAATGTCATCCCTTTGAATTCCAGGTATCTCTTGCACGTCAAGATAGACATAAAGATCTCCAGGAGGGCCCCTGCTATGACAATATATAGCAACTTCCAGATCATGTTTTGAACAATAAAATAGTTCAAATTCACATAGAAGTAAACCACCTCCATTTAAAGAAGCATTAGGATAGTTTATGACCAATATGTTGCTCTATTTATATACATTTCTCATTAGGTATTTACATATGGAGTAGGTTGTAATGCAGCATTCTTCACATCCCCACCCTTAAGAGTCATTTATTATAGATCTGTGCTCAAGTTTTGGATGGGGGAATTTTCCATCCCTGGACAGCTACACTTGTGAGGATGTCTTTCCTTCGCTTATTTATGGTTTTTTAGATTAAGCAGGACATACTAATGCTCCTTTTTGAAGATCCATCCTTCCTTCGTCAGAGAGCAAGACAAACTTACTCACTGATGGAATCGTGTATTCCATGTCATTTACAATAAAAGCAAAACACACAAATTCTCAATATAATTATTATGCAGTAGTTGGTCAAATACTTTCACAATACAAATGTCAGACATTAATATAAAAACAACATACCCTCTTGGTCCAGCATCACCCTCCCCAGAAACTCTTAAAATACTGCCTGAGCTAACACCGGGAGGAACTTTAACTTTAATATTTTTCTTAATCCGTATTCGTCCTTCACCATTGCATTTACGACAATATTCAGATATGACTTCTCCATCCCCTCCACAGCTTGGACAAACTGAAACCTAGAATTGAGAAAGATATTAGGATGGAATAGTACTCTCATAGTACTCTCAGGCAGACGAAAAGTACAAGGTTTTTACCTTGTGCAAGAAAACTGTGTACAAAATGAACATAAACGTATAAGTGCTGATGAAGTAATATAACCAATTGCAAAATAAATCAATAATTCCCACAAGTAAAGCATGTGGGTGTCCGAAATTCATGAAAAGAAATGGAAAATTACAAAGGGACATGCAGAATGTCTGCCCCCAATGGAGAAACTTATTTGGAAGACACAACAGTACAGTATACAAAATTGAAGGGAAAAAAATATATACAGATCCATGAGGAAAGAACTAAAATTACCTGTGAGAACATCCCAAAAGGTGTTTGTTCAGTCCTCATCACCTGACCCCTCCCACCACAAGTTGAACATACTCTCATCTTGGAGCCTATTTTTGCTCCAGTACCAGTGCAGACTTCACATGTTTCCAAATGAGAAAGATCAAATTCTTTCTCTGTTCCAAAAATTGCCTCAGAAAACTCCAAGGAAAAATCATACCTGTTGACATTTGAATCACAAATCATTCCAAATCACAGTTTGGAAGATGCAACATTTCCATATGCAAAACTATCAAGTCACATGTTCTTAATGCAGAATTGATGTGATAGGATACAATATAGATATTAAATTATAGAATTTCAAATCACCAAATAACAATTGGAGAAAATAATTGTCTTTTTTTTTAATTTTCCATGTATTAATATTATAAGTTTTAGGAGTAAGGACAATTAAAACAACTAGTTAGTTAATTTGGGGATTAGGAAGTTAAATTACAGAATGTGAGGGAAAGGATGCATTATCTTGCGAAGTTGCAGAATGATATTTTCTCTCTCAAAGGAGAAAATCGATGTCTATGAACAGAAAATCATTGGAGAGAGATCTCTTCTGTTCAATCTCAATCTATCAACAAAAAACTTTGTTTTCTTTTCCCCAATTCTGTTATTGGTTTGTGTCATATGTAGAAGTGTTTTGAAAGTCAACTAATTGTCTCACAAAGAATCGTTTCCCCTAATCAATACTCGTACCCCAACCAAAGCATTATATATTTTCCCTCTTTGTGGATTTGTTCCTTTTGTACCTTTAATCCTTAAGGAGGACCATTACAAAGTAAGAAAAGAAAAAGAGAGAATATACTGTATTAGAACTATTGGTATGGCACCTACAGATGAAAAGATGACAAAATCGTTTACGTTGGTTTGGAATCACAGAGACACTAATAAGGAAAGAAGGTTGAATTATTTTTAACACCATGAAATGGGTACAGTGCACTGGAGATTAAAAAGGAACATGAAGGAAACCTTCGCTATTGTTGTTGCCATGTTTTTATTTTCCTTTACCAAGTCTAGACTATCCTGGTGGAATTAGCTATATATAATCAAGTAATGTCCATTGAGCTGAACAAAAACTAAATATTCAAAAAATCAATTAGAATAAGAACCCAAACTTCTCTTAACAAGTTGCAAAAACTAAGGATAATCTCACCGGGTAGTATTAACTGTATATAAATAAAGTTAATAAGGTAGTGAAATTTAAGCTTAATTTAGCCTTACAAAACCAATTTGATAAAGTGTTGTTTACTCGATAGTGGGTGGCATGACAGCCCAGATCCCCACTGAGATCGACTTTAAATGATTTTGAAACTATATTAAGGTAGTTGAATTTAAACTTAAATCAACCTTACAAAACCAGCTCCATAGAGTGAAGTTTGCTTTGCTCTTACTTATACAGTACCAATATTTACTTTAACTAGCTAAATATAGTAATCATTCACCAGACTAAAATGGTAAATAAAGAATAACCAACAGCCCACAACTCACCGAATGTCTTCACCCTTAGTAACGGTACTACGACGACGAGTTCCAAATCCAGTTGGATCCATGCCACCAAAACCACCCATACTTGGCCCAAAAAATGTCTCAAATAAATCAAAAGGATTTGTCTGCAAGAAATAAATTGTTAAATATAAATCTACATTAGAGAAGTACCAAAAGTAAGGTGCAACTTTAGTTGTCATGCATTTCAGTTTTTTCCCCAAATCACAAGACAAGTTATGCGCAATGGAGCTATCAGTATATTAACCAAAAATTCTGCTGAGCAGCGAATTATTTTATGGTGATTCATCCTTTCATATATGTAGTGCTCCCAAATTCATATAAAAAAAATACCGTATAGGCACTTGAGCCTCCTCCAACTGCACTCTTAACTCCTGCCTCGCCATATTGATCATATAAAGCCCTCTTTTTATCATCTGATAGCACCTGACAATTTATGATTCATAATTCAAAAACTGATATCACAAATATAATTCAAAATTACTGTGCACTCAGTGGTATACGGGTATAAGACTGGTTGATGCATTGTTCCAGAATAATCTAGAAGTTTTAAACATTTCCAAGGAAAGAGCAACAAGTAAAAACTATCACAAAACTTTTGATATTGATTCCTTTAAGTCACCGAACACAAAAAGGTAAATAAATAAGAGTATGGGCTTGAACTACACAGTATACACCTATTACTTGGTGGTAATCACTTTTTTCTTATCTATGCTTTGAAATGTTGTATGTTGTGATTTGATCTGTCATCCTCTAAAAAGCATTCAAATATTTTTAGAATAATAGCCCCTTTTTCATAGAGAAAATGTAGGCGGAATTCTTTATGTACTTTTCGCACTGTTTTCCAATTAGAAATGGAAACTTCTTTAATAATTTGTATAATGAATATTTGCATTAAAGGTACGCAAAGGTTACCGAAGTTAAACTCCAAATTTAAATGGAGAATTGCATCTAGGTTTGTCCCTGGCTGTCAATAGATTCGATCACGCAATGCATGAAAACAGATGAAAATATTTCAAAAGTAAACATTCATTCCGATATGAAAACCTTTGAATTAAAATGAAAAAAACGTCTATCTAACCAGAGGCAGCTAATTCCCTACTGATTACATACAAAAAACAAATTATTAAAGTTAAGTATAGACCAAAACAGTTGGGCCTCCAATGTAAAATTTACAGAAAACTAAAAGATAAAGAAAACGGCAGACGCGTTAGGACCCTAAACAAGACATCCATTCATTTGCTAGAGCAAAATATCAGTGCACTGCTTTCAAAAGTGATACTAAACATGCATACGGGTCCAGTAAAGAAGAGTAGCATAGCATAACACGATAGTCAGCAGTGTAGTTTCCATGCAAACCTCATACGCAGCACTAATCTCTTTGAACTTTTCAGTCGCACCGGGCTCCTTATTTACATCAGGATGATACTGAAGAGAAAACGATGAACACAAAATCAGGCTAATTACGAATATCTGGATACACCATCAGGTGCATTGCATAGTTCAAATTCCAACAAGTAGCCACGAAATCGCAACGATTCCCATCGGATAACTGAATAACAACTCGAATTCCTGGCAATTTCTAATTCGCTACCGGAAGCTCATAATCAACTTCGGATTCGAAATGGATTTTGAAAGAGAAGTGGAATTGGATACATACCTGACGAGCTAACTTTCGATAAGCAGCTTTGATTTCCTTTCCTGTGGCGGATTTGGAGATTCCGAGAGTGGAATAGTAGTCGGAGGAAGCGGCGAAAACAGTATGGAAGCGGCGGCGCGTGGGAGCGAGGTTGGGATTGGAAACCGAGGAGAAGGAAGTTGAAAAAGAAGGAGAATGAATGGAAATGAAGCTGTTGTGAGAGCGGAGATGGACGGTGCCGCAGAAGCAGGGACACGTGGAGGGAGGAAGCAGAGAAAGGGTTGCAACGGCCATTGAAAGAATGCAAAAATGGATGGAATGAATGAGAGAATACTGATAACTAAGAAGATGAGAACGAGTGCGGGGAAATTGTGTGTGTGTTTGTGTTCATGATTTTACTTTACCCACTCTGCGTCTACGCGCGTGTGTGGGTGGGAAATAGGCTAAGTGTGTCAAGCACAAAGGTCAGCTTTTATGGCGTTGCCATTGCTACGAACCAGAAAAAGGAGAGACTTCGTGGGACCCGCAAGATAAGTTGTGTGGTCTGATCATAACCTCAATATTACAAAATGTTTTTAACATGGGATCATAAAATAGGAAAGAGTTCTTTTACACTTGTTTTACAAGGTTGTTAAAAAAAGTTAAATTTTATATTTCTAAAAAAAAATAGTAAAGGTAAAGTATGCGTAAAAATTTATCAGATATTAAAACAATAATATCTTTATAAAATATAATTATTTTTTTGCTTTCTAACATTTATAGACGAGAATAAAGGAGTTCTAATTATATATGATTTTATATTTAGGTAGATTCACTATTTTTTTACCCAACCGCTGTAGAAGTCTTTGTTTCAACTTATATATTATATGAGAGGAAGTGAAATAATGAATCTCAAAACACAGGTTTTGATTGAAATTGAATTCATTCATTTAAAGAGAAAAAAGATACAATCATAGAAAGTTAATTGGACTAAGGAGGAGACTTTCATCATTTATAAGAGATTACAAAAAACCTATATATAAGTTGATATAAACTATGAACTTGAAGAAAGTCTCCCAAAGAACACATTTATATAGATACTCGATGAAAATAACATTCTTTTTATTATAAATGGATTCATAAAATTCAATCTCTTCTTAATTAGTCTTGTTTGTTATTATATCTTCCTTGCAAAGGACTAGAAGAAGAAAAAAATTATAACAAACCTAATAGATGACTAGTTTTAAAATATAAATATGAAATTAATAAAGTTGTTGATTCATTGACTACATAAAATATGTTGATTGAAAATTTGTCATGTGTGATTTAATATTTCAGTAAGTAAAATCAGATAGCTATATACGAGAGGGATTTTATGTATGGAAAATTTGTCCATCTCAAAGCCTTTTTCAATAGTTATCAAGTTTGGATTACAATTTCATTCATGCCGAGCATATAAGAGTTTGAATCAATTTGTCTCTCAAAATAGTACTTACTACAAAGAGCTCATCGACATATTTTATTCAAAACTTAAAATGTTTTATCTGTGTGAAGTTTACAAAATGATCTATAGTCAACCCTCTAGATTGGTATTATGACCAATCCTAATTATCAAAGTCAAAAATTTTATTTTTCAAACATCTCATACAAGATTAACCACAATCAATAGATGACTTAGAATTTATGATTAGATAAAAACAATGTAATATAATGTTACTACATCGTCTTCTTTTGTATTTTCTTAATCTGGATCACAGCATTTCTATATGAAAAAAAACTCTAAGTTACACGTCTACAACTGACTTTCCCAGAAAAAAAAAAATGTACAAAGCACAAACACAATCGTTTAACCCATCAAAACTTGGAACAAGTATATCATCTCTACATAGAAATCAATATTATCATGTATGGAATGACGACTGCAATAGTAATAATCGAAAATAGTAAACTCAATTTAAAACATAATTGGCAGTAAACTGTTGTGGTGGTACATCAAGTGATCTTAGCATTCTTAGTAATTACAGTACACTCAAATCTCAATGCTAAAGTAGTGATAAATAATTGAATTAACTGACGAATACTCTCATCTATAGTGTCAAATTCTATCCAAATCAACCCCGAACTGTGGGAATAGTTACCATTCCTTGACCTACAGGAGCAACACAACTGCAACAAGCATTTTTCTCTGGGATAATTAATTAACCAAATGCAGCTATTTTACTGCCTCAATTAATATTCTACATACAGATCGCTCTAGAAGGCATCAGGAGGGAAACGCCCAGGAAAAGAGTTGTACTGTTGTGCCTGATTCAAATGCATCCGCAAAGCATAGTTATTCACCTGTCAAAAAAACCATAGGACACAGCATTCGTCAGCAAGCACCAAAAAGTTTTAACTGAACAAAAATGGGTCATGATTATTAATCTAAGAATTACATCCACCATTATAACTACTAATCCCTCTTTCTATGAGTTGAAGAAATAGTATCTCCTCATATCTTAACAGTCTGAAACAATGGACAGGTTGAAGCATAGGATAAGACAAAGAAGGAGGAAGTTGGGAGATGAATAAAAGGAAAATTCTCACTTAAAAGATCTGTGGTTGATTGGAGATAGTGGAATTACTACCAAGTCTAAATCCCACAAGGAGATACACAGTAGCATATCCATAATCATCAATCAAGTCATTCCTATTTCTAAAGCAAAATGCTAACAGCATTTTCTCCTTTCCTCTTCAATTTCAAACTTCAAATCCCAATGTACGACGTTGAAATCAACCGGGACAAAACTGTACCTCAAGAGTTCTGATCTGCTCCTGATATTGAGACACCAACTGCTTCAACTGCTGCAACTCTTGGGTTTTACTATCGTAATCGGAAAGACGTTCAAGCTGGATTCTAAAAGCACTTTTAAAACAATTTTTCTCCTTAGTCAGGGCTTCAATTTGCTCCTTCAGCATCAAATTTTCCTGAGAGTGAAAACCATTCATGAGTGACAACAACCAAAACAATCACATCAGTTATTAACATAACCAAACTGATACTTCAACATGTAGCTATCCATGAGAAAATTAGTTACCTACATGCAAGATGTCAACGCATCATACACGCGAAATTTAATGCATACAAGCCTAAAATGCAGGTGCATCAGGCTAACTCACTAGCATTTACAACAGACTATTCTAATCTACAACAACAGCCTTCCAAATTCCCATGACCGAATTCTTAAACAATTACAGTTAACGCAAGCAATTGAAGAACGAGACATACCCTTTGAAGGGCAGTTGTTGCCCCAGAACTGGCGTGTGCACTAATAGATTTCTCTAAAACCTCTAGCAATCTAGCAGCTCGAGCTCTGGCATCATCAACGCTGGTAGCACATGTCATCTCTCTGACAAACAAGTCAATCCACTCAGCTCCATCAGCAGGAAAGTTGTCTGCAGCCGGCTGACCCCCAGAAGCAGATGCAGCATCTCCATTCTCTTCCAAAGCTCCTGCAAGTTTTTCAAAATCAAACCAACCAGATCCTTTAATTAAGTCATACAATTTTATCAAATAAATTAAAGCCGATAACGAGACACAACGAATATCCAATTGAAATTCAAAAGCCACGGGTACGAATAATAGTAATCCAACTATAAATTAAAATCGATAATCTTTAATCTTTTGGTGAGGATTAAAATAACGGTAACCTAATCATACCTGTGTGGACGACATCAGGGTGGGGTTGAGGAGCAGCTTGAGAATTATCATCGGTAGATCCCAGACGGAGGCCGTGGAGGCTCTTGATGGCAGCATCTAGGTCATTACCACATTCTTGGAGGGCTTTCTCGAGGATCTGTGAGAATATCAGAAAATAAAATTAGATATGAATTTGAATTTAATTACGAAAGAAAGCATCAAAGAAAAAAGAAAACCTGATCATCCATATGAGGGAATAGAGGGCGAAGGTGATCGATGAGGGAAGGGAGAGAGAGGCGAATTGGGGAAGATGAACAGCGGAGCCTCTTGGATACTGGCGGAGAAGGTGGAAGCTCTTCGAACAAAGATCTCTTGCTTCCGCACACCGCAGCAGACATCGTTCAATTACAACAATTGTGCCCGCTTTTCTTCTTCTTATTATTCTATCTTTCTCTTCCCCCAAATAATAATATCAATTCAATTCAATTCCACACAAGATAGGGTTCGGTTAAGGTTGAACGGAGAAGAAGGGAACAACAATGCAAACGAACGAACCTAGAAATGAGGGTTTATATGAATTAGTGTGGTATATGATATTCGTCTCTTGGATAGGTCAAGTTCCCAACAAACAAGTTATTTTACGGCCTGTTCCGTCCTATTCCAAATCCAAAGCCAGGGTTACCTATCGATGCCAATGCCATCTATCTCCCTTCTTTTATCTCCTAATCTCATCCTCCTAATTTTTTTTTATATGTAACTTAATCAAACCTAATCACTCACTAATCATAAGTATAAACTTAATATAGTGTTGTGTTTAAAAAGTCTTAAGAATACAATAATAGTAGAATTATGATTAAAATATCTGATAATTATGGTGCAATTTTTTTTACTTAAAAACTAAAAAGCTCAAATGTTAATGTGTAAATATGACTTGGTTCACCTTGACAAAATGATAATTACTCCCAGCAATATTTAATTAATATTGGAGATCATGATAATAATATTAAATATTTAAAGTTATCATTTACAATTTTACATTCTAAACTACTCACAATTTTAATCATATTTTTTAATATACAGTCTAAAGTACCTGCAATCTTAAAAAGATTATTAAATTATCCACATTTTAATGGCAGTTGCTTATAAGTATATATGTTTTCTATCTCAAACTTGTTTTACACTTTTAAAATCATTTAATTATAAATAACAAATAATGATCTACACCAAAACTTATCGAAAACATTATGTTTTAAAAGGCATTTAAAAAAAAATCGAGCCGTCTAATAGATGCAGTCAGTCTAGTAGACTAAAATTAATACTGCAATAAATTATTATATCTCAAATCATATTTTTTTAAATAAATATTTTTAAAATAAAATGATTAATTATTACTTATTAATATATATCGAGAATATCTCATTATATCTAATACATTTTAAATAATTACTAAATCTTTTATCTTTTATTTAAAACATCTATTTAACATTATATATTTATCTATCCGTTTTTCTCTATCTTATAATGGGTTACTTAAAATAAGTAGATAACAATTTTCAAATTATGAACATACTACGATGATAGAAAATATGATTAACAAATAACAACATATAACATCAGTAAACAACAACGTCTTATTCACCGTCAATACAATGAATGAGTGTTTTTATCGTCAATGCAAATCAGCAACGGTCTTTCGATTCTCAGTTCCATCACTCGCTTAGACCAATAATTTATCCTTTTTTTTAAACCTATACTAACTACACCACTTTCATGGCCCAATCACTAACAACTTAGCATTCCTCAAAGCATCATCGTCATCCAGATCATCATTGCTTTTACCTTCATCGTGAATATCCACATTAGGAACTCCACCACGAGCATCACCACATCACGATCTCCGTCATGAAAGAATTAGTCACACTCTTATATCCTATCCCATCCACTTGTAGCATTTCTCACAGGCCACCTGTAACCTCTTTACAGGCTCGTACTAGTTGTCTTGCTTCCACAACTAAAGGACATGTTTTTCTACTTTACAAGGACTTACAAGTAAAAACATTGGCACATCGCGCATTGGGTACTATACTCAGCAACGAGTCGAAAACGAGACAAAATATCATTCCCCCCATACAAAGAAGGTGCAACAATTAAACACCACTATCTTTTCGCATGCAATGCCAAAGAGAGTCCTTATCCTGTATCACACAACAAATAGTCTTAAGATTTACCATGTACAACAAGCAAACCCGTCATTCACCTCTCATGCTCATTAGTCAGCCACATAACTTGGGTACATCATAGCCATTTTATCATGCTCCACCGTCAACTAAGAGCCATCCATCACCCAACTAAGTCAACCAGCTTAGTTTTCTCTCGAAACATTTCATTTTGTACTCTAAAACACACTATCACCCTCGCCCATGTTTCATCCTAGTTGATAAAAAAAAACACTACGATAATCGATTATCATTGACAGTAATAAATTATTCCAACAGGACAACTATATACCAGAACCATGGATAATCGATTATCACTTGAGACAATCGATTAGTCCTTTTGAGAACTCGTTTACACATAAGAAGCACCCCTTTACCACTAATCCATGAGAATTCAACTCCTTGAGAATTTTTGACACCTAATTTAACTACTTAAGCATATGAAAAATGATCTTAAACACTTTTAATACACAACAATTAGAGGAATTAGTCACTTTAATAATCGAATAAGTAAAAATGACTTTAATACAGAGAAACCACACTCTATACAGCCTATCTCAAAGAAATGTATACTTTACAAGCATTCGAACACTACAAAAGTTACATAACACTAATTAACCACAAAAGACACACTTTGTAGTAATTCGAAAATTACTCGAGAATAGTTATATAATAAAAGACACTAAAACATATGCTTTCTCATTTGAAACAACTGAAGAACATATATTATCACTAAACACTACATAACATATGAAAAAAAGAAATTGTATTCCATAACTTTTTCATGCAGTGAGAAACTGTTCATAGATTTATTTAGTGGGAAATTACTCACAGAAATTTTGGTAACATCCCTCAAAATATATCGTAATGCATTTCACTCAATAAATTGCTATAGTTGTTTACAAACAAAATTGAGCAAAACATAGGAATAGTTTTATAATAATGTTTTTTATTATGTGATTAAAAATGTATATTTTTAATTTAAATTATAAAATTTAAAATAAATTGAAGACTATACAATATATAATATTTTTAATCCATGAATAACTTCAACTATTCACAGATATATGCAGAAAATAGGAGACGTTATAAAGATACTAAAATGAATTCTGAAAAGATTGGGCCATTACAATTGGGCTGAAACATGGAGCCCAAGTAAAGCTAACCCAACCGTGAAGGCGGTATGAGAAAAGAGGCGGCACGTGGTAGCGTCGTTACTAATAGCAATTTTCGAACACGCGCTGTCGTTCCGTTTCCACCTCTCAGTCACTGAACTCTGTTTGTTTTATCTCTCACTCATAAACCCTAGAACTTACAAATCCTTCTGCAGAGAGCCCTACAAGGCTCTTCGTTTAATCCACCCACGACATGCTCTGAAACTATTTCCAATCATTTACACCACGCTACTTCATCCAATTCCCGAAGCTTCAAGCTCCGACAGAGTAATCATTTCAAGATGTGGAACAACGGGCAGATTGTGCCGCCAGGAACTTCCGTTCCACCGATTCCTCCACCTCCGACCGCGCAACCCTCGTACACGGTGCTTCCACCGCCGCCTCCACCTCCCGCGCCTATGGAGACCGAGGCCGATGCGGAGGCGCGGCTCGAGGAGAAGGCTAGAAAATGGCAACAGCTCAATTCGAAGCGGTACAGTGACAAGAGGAAATTTGGATTTGTCGAGACGCAGAAAGAAGACATGCCTCCTGAACATGTCAGGAAAATTATCAGGTAAGTGTTAATTGTTTTACACGCCTCGCGGTGGATTTCTTTTTCGACGATTGCTGCTACAAGTGTTCTGTTATTCGTAACATGCAGTTTTGGAGTTGCTCCTTAAGGAAGTGAAATGAAGTTGTCTAATGAAACTATTTATGCAGTCTTAGAATTTATAAATGAGATTGAAGTTGCTTTGTTTTGCTGGGGAGAAAGGATGCCGGGTTATAACAAATGTTAGGGCTAGCTGATAGCTGATTAGAATCCATATTTTTTCGTGTTATGAACTTTGAAATGGATAGTTTTCTCTATGCAACATGATGCGCTTAAATGATTTTTCCGTTTTGATTTCGAAGAAATGGTGTTAAGTCACTTGGACGTTATTTTTGTGTTTTTAAGCTTTGTGACGATCAAGGTTAGCTTGAAGATTGATGTAGAAGGATGTTCTGATAAAAAAACATCACTGTTTTATACCAGTTGGTTAAATCCAGAACGTATCATTGGATGATTATATGTTGGCAATAATTGGAATTTGTTTGAGTTTCTGACTTTGTATTGCGTAAATAACCAACCATGTTTCCCTGTGATGTTTTTTTCTAATTTAATCATGGTGTTACTACCATAGTTTCCAGTAGTTATTATCTTTTCTGCTCTTTATTTCAGGGATCATGGCGACATGTCCTCAAAGAAATATCGTCATGACAAACGTGTCTATCTTGGAGCTCTTAAATTCATACCCCACGCTGTATACAAGCTCCTGGAAAATATGCCTATGCCATGGGAGCAGGTTCTGTATATGTTCCAGTTCCTTGCGTTTGATCAATCTGGCTGTCTAGTTTTCCCCCCTTTCATTTGATTCACTGTACATAGTGATAATTTCTATAAATCTACTTTTGATAAATGTAGGTTCGAGATGTGAAGGTCTTGTACCATATTTCTGGGGCTATAACATTTGTTAATGAAATACCATGGGTTGTTGAGCCTATTTATCTTGCTCAGGTTTGTTATTCTAATATCGTTGTACTGTACACATTAGCAGCTTATCATTGATTTTGCAGTAAAAAGTAAAATCAGTTATATTGTGTATAATCTTGGTATAGTATTTGTTTTATCTCTATAATTATGCACTAAAAAACTGTTGTGCAGTGGGGTACCATGTGGATCATGATGAGAAGAGAGAAAAGGGATCGGCGACATTTTAAGAGGATGCGGTTTCCCCCATTTGATGATGAGGAGCCTCCTCTAGACTATGCAGATAATCTTTTAGATGTCGATCCTCTAGAGCCTATTCAACTGGAGCTAGATGAAGAGGAAGATTCTGCTGTGTATACTTGGTTTTATGACCATAAGCCCCTTGTGAAAACAAAGCTTATAAATGGTCCTAGTTACCGGAAGTGGCATCTCTCCCTCCCTATAATGGCAACTCTGCATCGACTAGCTGGCCAACTTCTGTCCGATTTAATTGACCGCAATTATTTCTACTTGTTTGACATGGAGTCATTTTTTACAGCAAAGGCTTTGAACATGTGCATACCTGGTATTTAGATTTCTTTCATGCCTATATTCTTCGCTATTTGTATTGAAAAGTAATTATACTTGTTAAGAACTGGGTCAGATATTGATTATGTTATCCTTCGAACATGATATTACTAAATAAAAGACTAGGTATCAAGGCATATTATAATGAGTTGTATAAGGAATGTTAATTTATTTTGCAAATAATTTTAAGCATATTAGAATTATGTGGAGAGTAAAAATTGTGGAATGAATATTTTTCTTTTTATGTGTGCCATCCAGGTGGACCTAAATTTGAACCTCTCTACCGTGATATGGAGAAGGGAGATGAGGACTGGAATGAGTTTAATGACATCAATAAGCTCATTATAAGGTCACCTCTTCGGACAGAGTATAGAATTGCTTTTCCTCACCTTTATAACAATAGGCCTCGCAAAGTAAAGCTCTGTATCTACCATACTCCCATGATCATGTACATAAAAGCCGAAGATCCTGATCTACCAGCATTTTATTATGACCCCTTGATACACCCAATAACCAGTGCGAACAAGGACAGGCGTGAGAAGAGAGTTTATGAAGAGGATGACGATGATGATTGGATATTACCAGATGGTGTGGAGCCTTTGCTTAAAGATACACAACTTTATACAGACACTACAGCTGCTGGAGTCTCCTTGCTGTTTGCTCCTCGTCCTTTTAATATGAGATCTGGTCGGATGAGGCGGTCAGAGGACATTCCTCTCGTGTCAGAGTGGTACAAGGAGCATTGGTAAGTTGTAGCTTTATCTCTCTCGTATACTTTCTTGTGTCTTTCAATTATGCACTTGGCATTTTGACATTACATTTTTTAATATTAGTCTGATAAAAAAGTGAACGGTTTCGTTTTTATTGTCCAACAGTCCTCCGTCATATCCAGTCAAAGTTCGGGTTAGTTATCAGAAGTTGTTGAAATGTTTTGTGTTGAATGAGCTGCATCACAGACCTCCTAAGGCTCAGAAAAAGAAGCACTTATTCCGTTCTCTCCAAGCAACAAAGTTTTTCCAAACCACAGAACTCGATTGGGTAGAGGCAGGTCTTCAAGTTTGTAGGCAGGGGTATAACATGCTAAATCTGTTAATACACAGGAAAAATTTGAACTACCTTCACCTTGATTATAATTTTAATCTAAAGCCTGTGAAAACCTTGACTACGAAAGAGCGGAAGAAATCACGATTTGGCAATGCTTTCCATCTATGTCGTGAGATCCTCCGTCTGACTAAACTTGTAGTTGATGCCAATGTTCAGTTCCGATTGGGGAATGTGGATGCTTTCCAGCTGGCAGATGGTCTGCAGTATACTTTTTCACATGTTGGACAATTGACTGGTATGTATCGGTATAAGTACAGGCTTATGAGGCAAATAAGAATGTGCAAGGATTTGAAGCACTTGATTTACTATCGTTTTAATACGGGGCCTGTTGGAAAGGGACCTGGATGTGGGTTTTGGGCACCAATGTGGAGGGTTTGGCTATTTTTTCTTCGTGGTATTGTGCCTCTTCTTGAACGATGGCTGGGCAATTTACTTGCACGCCAGTTTGAGGGGCGTCACTCAAAAGGCGTGGCAAAGACTGTCACTAAACAGCGTGTTGAGAGTCACTTTGACTTGGAGCTTCGTGCAGCAGTTATGCATGATGTGCTTGATGCCATGCCAGGTAATAAATTTTTGTTTAACATATATTCTTTTGATTGAGTTTATTTTCGTGTAGTGGTCTTTGTTTCTTTTTCTATGGGATTTACTAAACTTATGGTGTTTTCCTTGTTGATGGTAGAGGGTATAAAGCAAAACAAGGCAAGAACGATATTGCAGCATTTGAGTGAGGCTTGGCGATGCTGGAAGGCAAATATTCCCTGGAAGGTAAACAATTATTTGATTGTAACTCTTTTTACATGTGCCAATTTTAGCATTATTTTGGATTAGTATTGAACTAGTTTGTATAAACTCCAAATAAGTATTTCTGAAATAAGCAATTATTTTTAAAATCACTATATTAAGAATTAGATAGAATTTGCTAATAAGAAAAAGCAGAAAACTTCTTACTTTTAATAGTCAATCACATAAAAAAGTAGAAATATTTTTGTTTTATTAGAAAAACGCACTCGTTTAAGAATGAGCACAACCAAACTTGCCCAATATCTTAGAATGTAGAAAATTAGTGTTTATTTTTTTAAAAATAAATTAATACAATCATTTACTAAATTTTATTAATGGGATGAATCTCTGTGGTGGTGTTGTTGATACTGCTGGTGAAATAGTAAACTAAAAACATCGTTGGTTTACTAATGCACTAAATTAGGTTGTTGGTTAATAGCAAAATTCAGTTCGTGTTTGATTTGAAGAGCACTTGAAAGATGTATAAATTGCGTGTCTATTAGCTATTGAAAGTCCTGAGCTTAGTGAGACACAATAAGCAGCGAAAAACATCATTCTGAAAGTTATCAGGAATATGTCTTCAAATATTGTAGCCTAGAGACGCCATTGCTTCCTTTTGCTCGAATATTTATTTCTCCTCACCCGCATTGGGTTTTCTTCTTCATAGTCTCGCTATTGATATATTTCATAATATGTAGGTTCCTGGTCTGCCTGTTCCAATTGAGAACATGATTCTTCGATATGTGAAATCAAAAGCAGACTGGTGGACAAATGTTGCACATTATAATCGAGAGCGAATAAGAAGAGGTGCAACAGTGGATAAGACTGTCTGTCGGAAGAATCTTGGAAGATTGACACGCCTCTGGCTGAAGGCGGAGCAGGTGTGTTTTCTATTTTCTCTGACTGATATGATTTTTTTCTGGCTAACTATTTCAAAGAATTTTTGTTTGAATCAGTTCTATACTTTTTTTAATAAATATCTGTGGAGTCACTTCCTTGTCATTGATACTTTATGCAGGAACGTCAGCACAATTATTTGAAAGATGGTCCGTATGTTACTCCTGAAGAAGCAGTTGCAATCTATACAACAACTGTACATTGGCTGGAATCTAGGAAGTTCTCCCCTATTCCATTTCCACCTTTATCATACAAGCATGACACCAAGCTGCTTATCCTTGCACTCGAGAGGTTGAAAGAATCCTATAGTGTTGCAGTGAGGTTAAATCAACTGCAAAGAGAAGAGCTGGGGCTGATTGAACAAGCTTATGACAATCCCCACGAGGCATTATCAAGAATCAAACGGCACCTGCTCACACAGCGTGCCTTCAAAGAAGTATATGCCAATATAATTAAAATTAGTTTTAGGATGTGCATTTCTATTACAGGAAATACTGATTTTGTTTTGTTTTGTTTGGCAGGTTGGGATAGAGTTTATGGATTTATATAGCTACTTGATTCCAGTTTATGAGATAGAGCCTCTTGAGAAAATTACAGATGCATATCTCGATCAATACTTGTGGTATGAAGGTGACAAACGTCATCTCTTTCCGAACTGGATCAAGCCAGCAGATTCAGAGCCACCTCCCCTTTTGGTTTACAAATGGTGTCAAGGTATAAACAATTTGCAAGGTATATGGGACACAAGTGATGGTCAGTGTGTTGTGATGCTGCAAACTAAGTTTGAGAAATTCTTTGAGAAGATTGATTTAACGATGCTGAACAGGTATGTGATTTGTTGATCACTCTGGGTTTACTAGGCTATTTTCACTTCTAATTTTTTTTTTTTTGATGTTGCAGGCTTTTGCGGCTGGTTTTGGACCATAATATTGCTGATTATGTCACTGCAAAGAACAATGTTGTGTTGTCATACAAGGATATGAGCCATACAAATTCATATGGTCTTATCCGTGGCCTTCAGTTTGCTTCCTTTGTAGTTCAGTATTATGGATTGGTATTAGATCTTTTGCTTCTTGGGTTGACTCGAGCCAGCGAGATTGCTGGCCCACCACAGATGCCAAACGAATTCATTACTTACTGGGACACAAAAGTTGAGACTAGGCATCCAATCAGGCTTTATTCTAGGTATATAGATCGGGTTCATATATTGTTTCGCTTCACCCATGAGGAGGCTCGAGACCTCATTCAGCGCTATCTGACTGAGCACCCTGATCCTAACAATGAGAACATGGTGGGCTACAATAATAAGAAGTGCTGGCCAAGAGACGCTAGAATGAGGCTCATGAAGCATGATGGTATAGGATTCTCCATTTTGCTTTGTGTGGTTTTTATTTATGTTTACATTTGATTCTTAATATGTTTGCAATTTGAATTGGTATAATTCAGTCAATCTTGGGAGGAGTGTCTTTTGGGATATGAAGAATCGTCTTCCTAGAAGTATCACAACATTGGAATGGGAGAACAGCTTTGTTTCTGTTTACAGCAAGGATAATCCAAACTTGCTTTTCAGCATGTGAGTGTTGATTTTTTTCAGCGATTCTAAATTTTTTCCTTTTCGTTGTGGAATGGAAATGGTTGCACATGTTAATTACTTTTTGCACTGCATTCAAGCCTTTGAAAATATTTAACTGGCCTAGGATGTCTGATTTATGATGATTGTGATCGAAAATATGATTTTAAATGGTCTAGTTCTTTTAGTTGCTTTAATTATATGTCATTCTACTCCCCATATAATTTTGTATTTCTATTTGTAATTTGCTTGATGCCAATTTGTCATATCTTCATATTGTTTTGGGTTTTTAACTTTTTTAGCCTATGCTTGTGATGAGTGAATCTATCTTTGCTTACATCTGTCAATCACCTTTAGGTGCGGGTTTGAAGTAAGGATACTTCCTAAGATTAGAATGACTCAAGAAGCATTCAGTAACACAAGAGATGGTGTCTGGAATCTCCAGAATGAACAGACGAAAGAAAGGACAGCTGTTGCTTTCTTACGGGTTGATGATGAACACATGAAAGTATTTGAGAATCGTGTGAGACAGATTCTTATGTCTTCTGGTTCCACTACATTCACAAAAATTGTAAATAAGTGGAATACAGCTTTAATTGGTAAGTGAAGCTGAATTGTAGAGACTCTATGAAGAGGTTATCATCATTTTTCTCATAGTATTTGTTTTCAGGACTCATGACCTATTTTCGGGAGGCAACTGTGCATACCCAAGAGCTGTTAGATTTGCTAGTTAAATGTGAAAATAAAATTCAGACTCGCATTAAGATTGGGCTGAACTCAAAGATGCCTAGCAGGTATTTAATCCTTTTTTCTATTGTAGGTATATTAGTTGTTTCTTACTTTTGTATTCATAACTATTGGGTTTAAGTGTTCAAAACTATGCTCTACTGTCATCAGGTTCCCACCTGTCATTTTCTACACTCCTAAAGAAATAGGAGGGCTTGGAATGTTGTCCATGGGTCACATTTTGATTCCACAAAGTGATCTTCGATACAGTCAGCAGACAGATGTTGGAGTAACCCACTTTAGGAGTGGAATGAGTCACGAGGAGGACCAACTGATTCCCAACCTTTATCGTTATATACAGGTGAACCTTAATTCTCTTCCTCCTAAATGGATTAATATGTATGCATTTTCATGTGGTTTGTGAAGAGTCATATTTCAGTGAACTTTATCTTTATGTTCTCTTGGATCATGCAGCCTTGGGAGAGCGAGTTCATTGATTCACAGCGTGTCTGGGCTGAATATGCATTGAAAAGACAGGAAGCACAGGCACAAAACAGACGTTTGACCCTCGAAGATCTGGAAGTGAGTTTCTGATGCCTTTTTATTGATCTCAATATTTGTGTTTTAGTTACTGGTCTTGATTCTGGATAATATAGTGGCAATGTGCATCTGATTTTCTTTGGGACACATCTACTTATTTACCTAATAAGTTATGTTAATCTGTTTTGCAGGATTCATGGGATAGAGGTATACCACGTATTAACACACTGTTTCAGAAGGATAGACACACTTTGGCTTATGATAAGGGATGGAGGGTGCGCACTGATTTCAAGCAGTACCAAGTTCTGAAACAAAACCCCTTCTGGTGGACACATCAGAGGCATGATGGGAAGTTGTGGAACTTGAACAATTACCGAACTGATGTTATTCAAGCCCTTGGAGGAGTTGAAGGAATTCTTGAACATACTTTATTCAAAGGAACATAGTAAGTCTTATACGCCCCTGAGCTTGTTTTTGCTGTTTGACTCAGTTTTAACTCTTCCTATCCATGGTTATCAAACTCGCGAGTTAACTCGTTAACTCGTCCGAGTTTGCGTTTCCACACACAGCTTCCGAGTTAACTCGGAAGCAAACTCGTTTTAGATGTAAACTCGGTAGACTCGGAAGCAAACTCGGTCAACTCGTCCAAACTCGAGAGTTTACAACCGAGTTGGCGAGCTTAAAGAAGAAACTTTTTAAACCAAAAACGACAAAACCATAATCGTTTGGTGCGCAAAAGTGAAAAAGGAAAACTCGTCGTGAATAAAATGGCTTCTCACCGCATGATTGTCTCTTTATTGGTCGTGGCGCCACCGTTCGCTCATGCTTGCGGCGCCACCGTTCGCTCACTGTGTCGTTGTTTGCTTGTCTTTGCTTTGTTCGCTTGCCCGTTCGTGTCCCTCAGGTTGTCTTTAGTCTTCTTCTCGGTTTCAAAAAGATGAGTTTTTTTGTTCGTTAGCTGCGCACCGTTTTCTGGAGGATGGGATTTAGGGAATTTGTGAGTTGTCAGCTGTAGAAAGGGACTTAGGGTATTTGTGAGTATTTTTTTTTTTTGCCAGCTAGTGTAGGAAGGGATTTTATTTTCTCAGTGGTGTGCAGCTTTTAGAAATATATATATATATATATATATATATATATATATATATATATATATTAGGTTTTTAATTAATTAGGATTTTTAATTAAGAATGGGAAATTATTTTTAGTTATTTAATAAATGTATAATGTATTGTAATGTTGTAGTTGGGAACTAAATTGAGGAATAATTTAAAATATGTTTAGGAATAAATCAAATTTAATTAACAGTAGTCTAAATTATCTTATTTATTAAAAAAGTAGAATAAAAATAATTTAACTATTTTGTTTAATTATTTTATTGTAATATTTGAATTTAGTTATAATTTTTTTTTCATAAAAAGTAAACTCTTACGAGTTTACGATTCGAGTCTACGAGTCGAGTTTACGGAGATTTCACGAGTTTACGTAAACTCTTGAGTTTGACAATCTTGTTCCTATCATGTGCTTACTATGGAAAGAGCTGTAATTAATTGATCTACTGTTACTTTTCACTGTCAGTTTTCCAACTTGGGAAGGTCTTTTCTGGGAAAAGGCATCTGGCTTTGAGGAATCTATGAAGTATAAGAAGCTCACAAATGCTCAGAGATCTGGTCTGAACCAAATACCCAACCGAAGATTTACACTATGGTGGTCGCCAACCATTAACCGAGCCAATGTTTATGTGGGTTTCCAAGTGCAGCTAGATCTGACTGGTATTTTCATGCATGGAAAGATACCAACATTGAAGATTTCTCTTATTCAGATATTCCGAGCTCACTTGTGGCAGAAGATCCATGAGAGTGTTGTTATGGATCTCTGTCAGGTTTTGGATCAAGAGTTGGATGCTTTGGAGATTGAAACTGTTCAGAAGGAAACGATCCATCCAAGGAAAAGTTACAAAATGAACAGTTCTTGTGCTGATATTCTTCTCTTTGCTGCTCATAGATGGCCAATGTCAAAGCCTAGTCTTGTAGCTGAATCTAAGGATGTTTTTGATCAGAAGGCAAGCAATAAGTACTGGATTGATGTTCAATTAAGATGGGGTGATTATGACTCTCATGATATTGAACGTTACACTAGGGCTAAGTTCATGGACTATACAACAGATAACATGTCCATATACCCATCACCTACTGGTATATATCTATCATTTACTATTCTACATTATATGGATTTTTGTGTGTAGAGCTGACTACATTATTTTCCATTCAGGTGTAATGATTGGCATTGATTTGGCATATAATTTGCATTCTGCATTTGGTAACTGGTTCCCTGGGTCAAAGCCATTACTTCAACAGGCCATGAACAAGATCATGAAGGTAAATAAACCGTCATTCATTACATATCTATTGCAAAATTATAAATTGTGAATCACTTACATATATTGACTTCTATATTTTGGGGATAAAAGTTTTGATGACCTGTTTTAACCTATATTGATTCCATCGCCACCAAACTAATGTGTCCACAGTGTTGAACGTACGTGTATTATGTTATCTAACAGTCGTTAAACTAATAATGTTGTGCATATGCAGTCCAATCCTGCACTGTATGTGTTGAGGGAACGCATAAGGAAAGGTTTGCAGTTGTACTCTTCTGAGCCCACGGAACCATATTTGTCTTCCCAAAACTATGGAGAGATATTCAGCAACCAAATCATATGGTTTGTTGATGACACAAATGTGTATCGTGTTACTATCCATAAGACTTTTGAAGGAAATCTTACAACGAAGCCCATCAATGGTGCTATTTTTATTTTCAATCCGAGGACAGGACAGTTGTTTCTTAAGGTTTGTTTACATTCTCTAGTCTTTACTGAGGTGTTTCCAACATTTGTTGTCTGGTTATTGATCTTTCATATCCTACCTGGTTTGCAGGTTATTCATACCAGTGTGTGGGCTGGTCAGAAGCGTCTTGGGCAGTTGGCAAAGTGGAAAACAGCAGAGGAAGTTGCTGCTCTAGTAAGATCTTTGCCTGTAGAAGAACAGCCAAAGCAAATCATTGTTACTCGAAAAGGAATGTTGGATCCATTGGAGGTTCATCTGTTGGATTTCCCCAACATTGTTATTAAAGGAAGTGAACTGCAACTTCCTTTCCAAGCATGTTTGAAAATTGAAAAATTTGGGGATTTAATTTTGAAGGCCACAGAACCACAAATGGTGTTGTTCAACATCTATGATGACTGGCTGAAGAGTATATCTTCATACACTGCATTCTCTAGGCTTATTCTGATTCTGCGTGCACTTCATGTGAATAATGAAAAGGCAAAAATGTTACTGAAGCCGGATAAAACCATCATCACCGAACCTCATCACATCTGGCCTTCTCTAAGTGACGATCAGTGGATGAAGGTAGTTTTAGATTTTAGGCTATTAGTTGCTAAACAACCTTTTTATTTTGAATGTTATTTGTGGAAAAGTAGTGTAGTTCCTGATTCTGCAGCTTTATAAATTCTCTTGGTATTTATCACTTAAAAATTGATGCATTGACAGGTGGAGGTTGCGTTAAGAGATCTTATACTATCAGATTATGCCAAGAAAAATAACGTGAATACTTCAGCCTTGACTCAATCTGAGATCCGTGATATTATACTTGGAGCTGAGATTACTCCACCTTCTCAACAGCGGCAACAGATTGCAGAGATTGAGAAACAGGTTATATATTATTTTGTTTCTTCTTGGATATAAAATTGCGCTTATTTTTTCACTCTTTTTCATTTTTTCCATTTTGTAAACCTGATATTCTCCTCATCTTCAACTCGAACCACTTAATCTTAGTTCTGTATTCATTATCTTACAGGCACATGAAGCAAATCAGGTGACAGCTGTAACAACAAAGACTACAAATGTTCATGGTGAAGAACTCATAGTAACTACCACTAGTCCTTATGAGCAAGCTGCTTTTGGTTCTAAGACTGATTGGCGTGTCAGGGCAATATCTGCCACAAATTTATATCTTCGTGTGAACCATATATATGTGAACTCTGAGGATATAAAGGTTTGTGCTAATTTTTCATCTTTTATGTCAATTTTTTTACAGTTCTTGCCCGAGCTAAATGTTAGATTTTGTATTGCAGGAAACTGGTTACACCTATATTATGCCAAAGAATATTTTGAAAAAGTTTATATGCATAGCAGATCTTCGAACACAAATTTCTGGTTACATGTATGGCATAAGTCCTCCGGACAACCCTCAGGTTAAAGAAATTCGCTGCATTGTGATGCCACCACAATGGGGGACTCATCAACAAGTCCATCTGCCATCGGCTCTTCCAGAACATGATTTCTTGAATGATTTAGAGCCTTTGGGATGGATGCATACTCAACCAAATGAACTTCCTCAGTTGTCGCCTCAGGTTTTGCTTTTATTCGATTATAAGACTGGTTTTAGTAATCCTTATGGAATATAGTAACGAGATTTAAAAGGATGATGATATCGCGTTGAAACAGTCGGCCCCTCCCCTATCTTTTGCTTTTCAGGGAATGTTACATGGTAACATTATCTCACTTGAAAATTGATCTTAATGCAGGATCTCACTTCACATGCCAAGATCCTAGAGAACAATAAGCAATGGGATGGGGAGAAATGTATTATCTTGACTTGCAGCTTTACTCCTGGTTCTTGTTCTTTAACTGCATATAAGCTCACTCAATCTGGTTATGAATGGGGGCGTGTCAATAAGGATACGGGAAGCAATCCACATGGTTACCTTCCCACTCATTATGAAAAAGTTCAAATGCTTCTTAGTGATCGCTTCCTTGGTTTCTACATGGTAAACTTTCATACCTGCTCAAATTTGTCTAGTTTGTGTACGTGATAATTACGTTGATTCATTATTTTGTAGAAGTGATTATAATTTTTAATTAAAATTATGAATATTATTATCATCTTGATTTACTGATTATTACGTTTTTGGAAAAAAATTTGTAGGTTCCTGATAATGGCCCATGGAATTATAACTTCATGGGAGTGAGACACGCGTCCGGGATGAAATACGGAGTGAAGCTTGGGACTCCAAGGGAATATTACCACGAGGACCATAGACCAACTCATTTCTTAGAGTTCAGCAATATGGAAGAAGGGGAGACAATTGCCGAGGGAGATCGAGAGGATACATTCTCTTGAGATAAAAGAATATTTTTGTTAGAGATATATACAGTGGCAAATCCTTTAATTTTTGGAACACGTCAGAATATGTTGTATTATTATTTGATGTTTGTGCATCCTACTGATCCTAGGGGTTTTGTAATAACGGTATCCATAGCTTTGTAAATAGTTAACAATTCTACTCTACCTTTATCTCTGCTTTGTTTGGCGCTTTGTATTCTTCCATGCAAATGATTTAAAGCATCCGTTTTCGTTGGTAGTGAATATTCTGAGGATCAAAATTCTCTCGATTATAAGTAGTTTATTATCTTAATATTTATTGAGGATCTACTTTTCTAGCATTGTTATGAACTACTTTAGTGTTTAGATTGAACCAATGATTTTTGGACTAAAATCAAAGCATTCGTGCGATATGAGAGAAAAATATTAAGGTGGTTCGTGTCGTGCAAAATTCTTAAGTAATTTTATATAGTCCGATCAGATGAGATGAATCATGATAGATCAGGGATTAGTTTCAATGAGAATGAAGTGTAAGTACCTTAAATATATAATAACGTGGTCGTACGTTTCCCTTATTTTTGCTTATGGGTGACTTTTATTTTTAAGGATGACTATTACAAAACAACCTATACACAACGGCTCTATACATTATACCCCCACGAAAAAAAAGTTTTCCAAACAAAAGGTTAAAGTTTTTGAGAACTTCACAATGTGTATTTAACAAATTCCTAGTTTCAGATTTTCAGCAACTCTGCATGATTCATAGCTAGCCACATTCATAGTGTGGAAAGGAGAGACATGCAGCCCCCTCTCTAATAAATAGGCGCCCAGCCCAGTCTTTCCCTGCACAATTAATAAAAAAAGTAATACAAAAAAAACGGCATATTCACGCAGATTCACAATCTGTATTTAACACATCAAATTCAAAGTTCTATCTCTCTGAAATAGTTCATGGCCCAGTTTTCTCTTCCAACTCAGGTTTTGATTCTTTCTCTTCTGAGATGAAATCGGAACTTCCTTCAGCTGTAAATGTCTCATCATCAGTATGTCCTACAACTGGAGGGCTTTTAAAGATTTCATTATTTTCCAGCTGAATTAACTTATCTTTGGATTCTCCCTTCAGTAGTTCTACCACCTCAAGTATGGTGGGCCTCTTCTCTGGCTGACTCTGAGCACACAATAGAGCAATTAAAACAACTCTTTTAAGCTCTTCCTCCACATAGTTACCCTCCAGCTTTGGATCTGCTAGTTCACTAAACTTCTTTTCACAAGCCAATGGCAGTGCCCAATCATTTATCGATCTCTTAACTGTAGAACTAAGTTTTTCAAGTGGTTTTTTGCCACTAGCCAGTTCTAGAAGAAGAATTCCAAAACTGTAGACATCACAACTCTCGTTTGCTTTACCTAGCATAGCATATTCGGGTGCAAGGTACCCTAGGGTGCCCTTAACTCTTGTAGTCACATGTGTTGCCCCATCAGGGATCAACTTCGCAAAACCAAAATCAGCAACCCGTGCCTGGAAATCTGAATCCAACAACACATTGCTTGCCTTGATATCTCTGTGGATGATGTGTGGTGTAGACTGGTGGTGAAGATATCTGAAAGGAAATAAAATTACAGTATTAATATAGTGATAGAGGTAAAAGAACGTGTGGAAACCCACAATGGGACTTACGCAATTCCCTCAGCAGACCCAATTGCGATGTTCATCCGCCGGCTCCAATCAAGAAGGGATTCTGCTGAGTGNTGTCCATGAAGATGAGAGAGCAAGCTCAAATTCGGCATATAATCATATACAATTAACCGTTCCTGACCTTNAGCACAATAGCCACGTAGACTGAGAAGATTCTTGTGACGGACTCTAGCCAATATCTCAACTTCAACAGCAAATTCCATGTCTGCTTTGTTGCTCCAAACTTTCAATCTTTTCACTNCAATCTGCAAGTGTACGCACATAGACATATATAGAATTGCAAGCAGCCATCATAAGATTTTGGAAGAAGGAAACAGGTTACCAAGTCAGCCATCAGCAGAATATACAAAAGGTTTGTTTCCAAGTACCAGCTAAAATCGTTTTAAACAGAGATTTTTGCAGCTTTGAAAGTTGATATTTTTTTACATAAAACGCATTATTGAAGCACATCCATCTAGGAGCAGAAATCACACCAGTTCTCTTTTATCAGATTTAGACAATAACCATCCTAACTCAACACTAAAATTAACAATGAAATTAAGGAAGGGAGATCCCATCGAGAAGGTGGCATAATTGTTTTCCATTCACTTACAAATTATTATAAAAAATCTTCTGTACTTGCATTGAATTGCTGCAACAAATAATATCCAGCGTAGATCCCAAATGTTAGTTATTTTTCCAATCTATCCATAATTTGATTGAGAGAAGAAAACTAATTCCTCATAATCTGATCCCTCTCAGTGTTACATGTTAAAACCATCTTAAATAAGTCATCTAAACTTAAGAAAGTCAAAAGAAATTTCTTTGTCAGATCTTACAATCTGTCAAATCAGATCCCACATGCCACTAACATATCGGAGACACACTATTGAGTTAAAGTAACAGCATTAACCATTACAAAGAACACAGCAACAATAATCAAAACTAGAATGCTCAAGAATAACAATAAACCGAAGCTGATTTGGAAAGATAAAACAAAACTAAAAAAAAAAAGTAAACCCATACTTGCGATCCATCCCAAAGCTGGCCCCAGTACACACTGCCAAATCCCCCTTCTCCTAGCTTGTTGTCATAGTTGAAATTATTTGTAGCTGAGTGCAATTCTTTCAAAGAAAACACCCGCCATGGAGGCTGCTTCTTCCCTCTTCCTTTGCTGCATCGAAAGAGACAAATATAACCCATCCAACCAAGAAAGCATAATTCACACAAAATTTTCAATCTAAAACAGCAAGTAAAATACTCCGCACCTAAATATACTCATAACAAGGATAGACTTGCATGTTATGTTAACTAAGTGATAAGAAGAACTCAATCTCACAACCTTACATCACTATTTGCACTTGACGTTTTACTAATCACACTAACGACTTTTAGTAGTTTTGTTGCTTAAAGCAGCTTGACTAACACCTAGAATCTGAGCTAAAGCAGATTCCCTCACTTTCAATTCCCTCTCTATAAATGATTTCCCCAAAAAAGGTAAAAAAATTGAAAGTGAGGTGAGTGACGCAACTATTTATATCTGATCCAAACAATAATAATGATAAAATCATTACAAACTATAGACCACTGAAACATTGTCTTACCGATCCGAACCATTTCCACAACAAAAGATTGGGCAAAAAGCCATAACCTTCGCTCAAAGCAGTCCCCACTGTCTCTGCAACTGAACCTTCTCAATCGACAAGAGAGAAATCAACAAAATCGAAACTTGAAGTTGACCCACCAAAGCAAATCAAGCGCTCTACTCAGAAAGCCGTTACTTTGTGGTATTGTGCTACTGGTCACCAACAAGCTGGAGAGAAACTGAAGACAAGCTTTTTTTTCTGGGATGCTGCAAACTTTAGGTTGTGCGAAACTGAAAACCGAAAAGAAAAGAAAAAGTAAAAGAAAAAGAAAAGCTGAGAGCAATCGGTTATTATTGTTTGGCCGATGAGATGGTGTTGGTGTGTAAGCGAAGTCTTCTTTTTTTTTTTTTTTTTTTTTTCCAGCTGTTTGCACATTTCACATTTCAAAACAGAGAAACACGCACGTGGGGTCCATTTCTCTTTTTCTTGAGAACAAAATTCGATGTAAAAATTAATTGAAACTGAAATAACAAGATTTAAAAGTATTTGAATTCATGGATTCATCAGCAGTTAAAATTTATATTTAAATTAATAAATTCATTTAGCATTTTTCCTTTTTATAGCATAGTTTTATCTTTTAGTTTATTACTTATTAATATGATGAGAGGGTGATGCAAATAAACTATTTCACATGGAATTCTATCACAAGTTAATTTTTATATGATAAATATTATTATTTAAATTATAAAAAGGAATATACTCATTATAATAAAAATAATTCATATATATATATATATATGTATATATATATATTATTAAATAGTAAATATTGCAGTCTAACATTTGCAACTATTTTAACTTTTTGTCTCCATCATTCTTAAATTATGCATTGTATAATTAGTTTAAATCAATGAACATTAACATGATTGCATCATATATGAAAGTAACAGGAAATAATTATCGAAAGTTGCGTTTATACTAATACTACGGAAATAAAAAATTTCCTACAATTTCTCATAAGTTTTATATATAAAATTATTTAAATATTTAGATTTCATATATATTATTTTCCTGGTACAATGTACGGGCCAATCACACTAGTTTTAATATAGTACTGTATACGAAAATTCCTTAACTTTGACATGGGCAATAAATAAATGGTAAAAGTTCCTTCTGGGGCGTACAAGACAGAAACAATGAACTTTCTGGTATGCTTGTGTGAATTTCTTTTAAATTTTTTATAAGACCATAAAAAGGTAAGAATAACATTAAATTTCAAAAATTAAAATTAATTTTATCTTATGATAAATTTAATTTAAATTTAAATTTATCTCATGATAAGCAAGTGAAATTGACAATACATCTAATTTTAAATTATTCTCAAGATATCAAGCTTATATATTTTCTTTAGAAAAAACTATTGTCGGTGCTCAAAAAGAACATTCATATACATAACTTTGAAGACCATGTGCGATATTACGTGAGATTAATTTCTTCCATTAAATCTAATACTTGCTAATTTGTATAAGTTTATTTTTACTTATATATATTGTTGGAGATAAAAAAAAAAAAAAGAAATAAAGAAGAAAAACTAACAAATTATACAATCATCAAGTGTTCAAATTCTTGTTATTTATTATGTGGTTAAACTTTCTTATTCATGTCTAACTATCATTAACGTAAGGCTTCTTTAAGTTGTATTTGTTTTCCCAAAAGTTGTTTTCGGCTGAGTGTAAATATTTTACAGAAATAATTATATTGGTTAGCTTGTAAAAGATAAAAGTTTGGTATAATAATTGCATTACATAAGATTGGTATTTAGTGAATATTAAATTGCACTAGTTGGAGAGTACTTGTCTTGGTAAAGTGAAGTGACACATAATTGAGTTTGATGAGTAAGCATAAAAGAGGACCCAATGTTGCATAGTTAAAAGTATATTTACCATAATCATGATTAAGATTGTACTAATCACAAGTTGATATTGAAATATATAAATATAATAAATATAAGTATAAGGTAATTATAAGTTTATACTGAAATTGATAAATATAAATATGAGGTAATGTGATAAATGATTGAATTTATTATAAATTTAAGATTTTATTATATTAAATTAACTATTTGGATATTGTTGACAGGTAAAATTCATTGGAGACTGAATGTAAAGAATTTGAAAAACACTAAACAAAACTGAAAAGAATGTTAAAAGTATGGAAAAAAAAGTGAAAAAATATTTTTCTTGTAATTCTTAACCCACATCCAAAACAAATAATATATAAAATATTTTAGCTATATACTTAAAACTTAATTAAATATACGAAAATATAAATATAACATAATAAATATTTATATTTCTTTCTATACATATTTGCATATTGTAAGATATACGTATTCATTGTACTAAAGTTAACTCTCATTAGGTGGGATCCTTTACGTTCATATACTTATATTGTTAATAGAATTTCCAAAAAGCTGCAATAAAAATATTATAGTGTTCAGAAAATTTTGTATATATATAGTGGCGAGGATTATTAGGTTATGTCTGTATAATATAATATGAATTTATTAATTAGGTTGGACTATGATGATTCAATGATTGATTTGAGTTAGGGCTGCAATGAGTTGTCATACAATTCTTTAAACTAATTAATAATGCTTCAAATTATCAACACCAACCAAATTTTTAATCAGGTTATTTTGAGTTATAAGAATAACAAATTGTTTTCTTTTATCATTTAATGATGTATCTATACTAAAAATTAAATAAAATATTAATAAAAATGAAAATTTCATAAGACTTTTTTTATTAAAATACAAATTGTAAAAACACCTTACAAGTTATTCGATACAACGAAATCCATAAAAATTAATATGTTGTCGTGTATGATAATATCATGTGAATTGGTATGTTGCCATTGTTATGTTTTAAAGTAGTTTAATACCGCTTTTTTTCCTAGTTTGAGAGGGTATGTTCAATATGGTTCTATCTTTTTTTTCATAACAATTGATCATATCTTTTGAAAAAACTGTTCAATTGAGTCTTTTTTGTTCATAGTGGTCCCATATTCAAGTTTAAATTGTTTATTATAGTCTTTATTATATACGATGATGACATGATTTTTAACATAACATTATGTCAGGATTGTTAAAATAATATTTGGATAGGTGAATGCATGAAAGAACTTATTGACATCGTAACCAACACCGTTAGAAAATTGACGTCGTAACTAAAAATGAGTCAATTGAACAGTTTTTTCAAAAAGTGAGATCAATTATTACTTAAAAAAAAGATAGAACCATATTGAACAAAACCTCCCAAACTAGGGACTAAAAGTGGTATTAAACCTTTTAAATTTTACATATGGTATAGTTTAATATTTTTGGTAAGATTTTATGTTCAAAACGTGTTTGGATGAATTATTTTTTATATAATTTGTAGAAGAAATATATTGGTATAAGAAATTTGAAGTATAGTGCTATAATTAATTTATTTACTTACATACAAGAAAATGATAGTGAAGAGTAGAAAAGTGGGTAGTGGGAGTGATGGTGTAAGAGGTTTGATAGCATGTGATGTGAAATGTGTTGGTGTTGGTGTTGGGAAAGAGATGGAGTTTTGGGTAAGTGATGAAAGATGTTGTTGGTGTGTGGTAACGGAAGCTGGAGCCGTAGATTCTGTGTCGCACGAATCAATACCTAAATCAAAGGTGGAGTCCATCGTATCTCCCATACCACTGCGTGCATCGTAACAAAGCCCCGAGTTATTGTTCAGTTTCAGCTTTCTTTTCATCCTCCAAACCATTTCTCTCTCGAATGGCACCGGCCCACTAAGCCCATTATCGTTCAGCCTAAGTTCACTAAGGTTTCTCATAGCCCCAAAACTCTTCGGAATTGACCCATTCAAGTGGTTCCCATCGAGATGAAGCACGCGAAGGTTTTGCAACTTCCCCAGTGATTCCGGCACCGGCCCATGCAAATTCATGTTCGACAAAATAACAATCATCAGGGCTTTCATACCATCAAACCCATCACTGGGTATCGTAGTCGAGCCCATTGGGTTTCCTTTGAGGATTAAAGCCTGAAGCGAACTCAGGCTTTTGATCGACTCAGGAAATGGGCCTTGCAGACGGTTGTGGCTTAAATCCAAAAGCATAAGGTCCTTCAGGATCATGGGCTTCTCCGGCAACGGGCCCACGAGCCGGTTGCGGCTGCAATCCAATTTGATGAGAGAATGACAGTCCCATAGAGAAGAAGGAATTGGGCCCATCAGAAGATTCTGGCTGAGGTCCAACACGTTCAAAGAGGGGAAGGTGAAACCGGGTATGGAATCGGTTAATTTGTTAGCGCTCAAATCCAAAGATGTTAAACCCGTGATCCGGCCCAACGAGAGGGGTATGGAGCCGTTGAGGTTGTTTTTGTGAAGGTCAAGGACCTTCAAACGTGTAAGGTTGCCTAATTCAACGGGAATGGGCCCAATGTGGCCGTTTTCTCTGAGGACCAATGTTTGCAAGGTTGGGCCCAACAGGCCCAAGAAGGACGGGATGGGCTGAGGGTTGTAACTGAAGCAACGGTAAAAGAACAAGGTCTTGAGGTGGGGGAGGCGTGTGATGGAGGGTGAAATAACGGAGCGGGTCGGGTCGCATGTCGGAAAAGCGGTATCGTCGGAGAGTGCTCCGAACGAAAGGGACACCACGTGGAAAACGTTGGCTTTGTCGGGCATGCATTCGATGCCGTGCCAGCGACCGCGGCACACGTCGGGGATGTCGGTGGCCCAGTCGTTTCCGGTGGCTATCATGATATCGTAGACCGCCTCTTGCTCTCGCCTATCCGTTCGGGCCCCGTCTTGGTTCATGGAAAACCCCGTTTGTGGACCATCTACCAGTGTTGACGGCACGCCGGAATCTGACATGATCACCGTGAACGCCGTTACATGAGACGGCAAAAACAACGTGCAACGTAGTAGTTGTAGGAACAGAAGAAGACAGAGAGTCATTTTTTATGGTATGTGTGACGATGATACTGAAATTGATGTTTTTGGGTTGTTTTTTTTTATAGACGGTGGATCCATGTTAATGAATGGGGTGAGTGTGAGTAGTTATGTTTTTTACTATTTAAATGCGAAGTTGGTGATTTGCCTGGAGTGGAGTAATGTGTGCTCACGAGAAAGGACGTTAGTGTTATAAATGGTGTAGGGGATGGAGAATTTGAGCATTTATGTCGCTCACGAGATCTACACCCTATACTCCAATGGCTTTTAACGTTGTCCCATTCTGTTCAAGCTATCTGCTTTCTATTTCATCTTCACTTCACTTAACAAATATTGGGATTAAAACTTGAGTTGTTTACCACTGTTCTAATTTAAGACTCTGTTTTTTCACACCAACTTTGGTACATAATACTTAAATTTTTCATGATTCGGAGGAACACATGAAGATAGACCGAATTGGTGGGATGTGTGTTTTTATCTCGTAGTTCATTATCCAAAAGAAAACAAGGAAATGATAGGATTGTATAAAAAATAATATATAGATCAAATTACTGTAAAACTTTGGTATGTTCTGTTCTCTTTTTGCAGAGTTCATGGGATTGTATTCTCTTGCAACTCGTTTGAGTCATTTCTTTTCCTTCTCTTCTGTACTCGATGCCCCACCATTACTGCGTCCTATAACTTAAGGGCTTTTAAAGAGATCATCTTCATTTCTTTGGATTCTTCCTATTGCAACAATGAAAAGGTTTATTCTTGTGTAGAAATGATAAAAAATGACCATAAACTGATTTAATAAAGCTGCCAGTGCATGATGTAAGAGCACAAAAAATTAATGGAAAAACAAAAATTTAAACTTTATGTTATGCCGACTAAAGCCTATGGTACGTGTTCCGTAAGAACACAAAAGTTCCATACAGGTGTCACCATTCGTGGGCATTTGCTGAGTCATCTAGTATTGTATCACAGGTGGCAAGAGCAGACATGCATGCACAATATTGTGAATCTCACAACACCACACGTATAAACGCCATCAAAACAAAAATGAATTTCACCAATAACTTCATATGTATATATACCTTACCTACTGCTTTTAAAAAAAATCTTAAAAAACAAATCTTTGATGCTTGTTCCATATTTTCCCACTGATACCAATCTGTTGTTTTGTGGCAGAAGGAAAATCGAAGCTATGCAGGAGGTGAAAGAAGCGAAACGCGGTGGTGGAGCCACCATGCACCAAAGTGGAAGTGTGAGACTAAAGGAGAAGACGGTGAAGGACATGATGGTGGACAGGAAGAGGCTGGTGGAGGTGCCGTACACGGCGTCGCTGGCCCAAACAATGAATACCCTGGTGGCGAACAAGATTGCGGCGGTGCCGGTGGCTGCGCCGCCGGGGCAGTGGATCGGAGCCGGAGGGTCTATGATCGTGGAGTCCGATAAGCAAACCGGTGCCGTAAGGAAACATTATATAGGAATGGTGACTATGCTTGATATTGTCGCCCACATAGCTGGTGATGACCACTTGAGTGGTGGTGATAATATCACCCAAGACCTTGATCAAAGGATGTCTGACCCTGTTTCCTCCATCATTGGTCACTCCTTTGAAGGCCTTAGCTTGTGGACTCTCAATCCTAATACCAGGTTAATTAACTTGCTAACCTTTTATTATCATTACCAACACAAAACACAACACAAAACCTCTGTATATTATGTGTTGTTCTGATTTTGTTTTTGGGTTTGATTACTATGAAGAGTTTGATTGTTTAGTTATTCTTGCATGATGTATTAGTATGTTAGACTGTATGGAAGTGTTCAGCAAAGGGGTGCATCGTGCTATGGTACCGGTTGATGGCCAGGAAGAGAACGTGGCATCTGGGGTGGAGCTTGCAGAGTCTGCTTCTAGCTACCAAATACTGACTCAGATGGATATGCTTAGGTTCTTGCATGGTCGTGCTGCTGAACTACACAGCATTTTATCACGTTCTGTTCAGGATTTGGGGGCTGACACTGTACAGATTTATGCCATCACTGACCGCACAAAACTTGTTTATGCCATCAAGTGCTTAAAGGCAGCTATGTTAAACGCTGTTCCTATTGTTAGAGCTGGTGATGTTGGTCAAGATGATCACAAGCAGCTTATAAATGCAAGTTTGATCACTTCTCTCTGTGCCCTTTTCGTATTATTATTGTTTGTCTTAGAAATGACAGAAAGGGAGCTGAATGTTATGTTATGCTCATAATTTGTGTCACGTTTTGCAGGGAAGATGCAGGAAGCTTATTGGTACATTTTCTGCAACTGATTTGAGGGGATGCCACATAACCTCGCTAAAATCATGGTTGGGAATAAGTGCATTAGCATTCACTGAAGAAGTTCAATCCAGTCCATTGTACAGTGAGTCAGACATGCAGAATAGAGGGTCCTCCAGAAGGGAGCTTGTGACCTGCTATGTTGAATCACCTTTGTCTGAGGTAATTGAGAAGGCAGTGACTAATCATGTTCATCGAGTTTGGGTGGTTGATCAAGAGGGTTTGCTCGTGGGGGTTGTGTCCCTTACAGATGTAATTAGAGTTATAAGGCATTCTCTGCTATCAGATTCAAATGATCAGTGACTTGGCACAAAAACTGCTTCAAGTTGAAGCATTGTTCAATCAAAAACACTGTCATGAGGATTGAGCAATTTTGTACTAATTAGACTTCTTTAAGTTTTGAAAGTGTATTTGGTTAGTCTGCAAACCAAAATTGACAGAATACTGGTGTGAAGAAGAATATTTCAGGAAATACATTGAGAAAATATTAGAGTTTGAAGAAGTAAGAATATTTGAAGAAATGAAATAATATTATATCATGATATTCTGAAGAGGATTTGAGTTAATATTTTTTAATTAGTGCCTAAAATTACATTTCTTTTCCCTAAGTAGAATCTGTTATATCCCATAGGGAAAATTAGTGACGGATATTTAATTATAAATAAATAAAATTAGTGACTGAAATTTAATAAAAAATAATAATTCAGGAATTCTTAAAAGATTAAGTATAACTTGAAAAATATCCGTTTTGTAAACTAGTATATTTATACAATTGTCTATAATCGTGTTATGAAGGATGAGTAGTAAAAATACTCTTCTCTACTTTGATGTGATCATATTTCTGTCCATCAATTTTATTTGTAGTGTTTTCAATTTAAATTTAACCAGGTTATGTAGGATTTGTTTATAAAAATTTTGTTTACTTTTCTTTATATTTTATTTTTAATATTTTGAGTTTTTATCAAGACTTCATTTATTGTAATTTAGAATTAGAAAGTAGAATTCATGTTCTTCACAACTTGTATTCATTAATCTCTTTATTTTCTTCACAATTTGTATTCATTGTAGACACATGTTCTTCACAATTTGTAAATGAAAATTTTAAGATTATACTATTGTAATAAAAAACCTTAAAAACGTAACTAACCCGTGTGAATATGTGGTATTTAATTCTGACAATCTTTTTGTATTCTTATTGTTATGCAAATAAAGTTTACTAATGTATGATATTTTAACATAAATAAACACATAAAAAGCTTGAGATCTAATATTTAAACATCATAGAATTAAGGAAACATTACGATGAAGTAGAAGAATGAACACGCGCAAGATGGTCTAAATTAGCAACAGAGTAATCTTGGAAGAAGCAAACGGAAAGTGAAAAAGGTAAACAAGAGAACAGCATGAACTTAAAAACATTGAAGAGAACAACAACCTCGAGCTTTGAAACAACCATAACCTAATGCTGTAGCATAAATTATTTGAAAATGAAGAGAGTGAAAAAATGCAGTATTTTTTAACTCCAGCTCCTAGAGAACAAGAACTCTCGTTTAGCATTTCGAAACCAAAAAGGAAATGAAACAAAAATCATACGAAGAAAGGCAAAAGACAGATATTGGTTGTTGCAATAATGGTCGCTGTAAATAAGCACGGGAGAGCAAAAAGTTAACACGATTATGAAGTCTATGAACTAAGGTTTATCATTTTAATATCACACTTCAAAAGTACTACTTCCCGTAAACACTTTTTCAGAGCTTTTTTCTTCAGTCCGCTTACGTCAAATGCAAGCATGCAAATATTTTTTTGACAACATTTGAACATCATCTACGTGTCATTATATGATTGGTTCAAAATTACTTCACAATCAATAATGATAATCATAAATACTACCATGGATCAATCACAGAATGTTCAAATGTTGTTAAAAAAATATTGTTTAAATATCATTATCCTATATCTAATTAGAAAATGATGATGATATTTTGACAACACTTTTTGATAATCGGACACTTATCATCGCTTTATTGGTCTATTTGAATTTATATTTAAAAAATGTTTAAAATAAACCAATCATAAACTACCACGTATGTATTGTCAAAAAATTATTAAAAAAATATTGTTAAAAAGACTTTTTCCAATTAAAAATTAATATATATCAAAACAGTAATCAATACATGAAGGTATGTGCTAAATCAAATAATATAACTCAGATATTTTGGAATATACTCGTTTCAACAGCTATATAATCATAGCCATGTGCAAATAATGAAGCAGTAGTCATTATGACTTAGAAATTAGTATTATTGATTAAAAAGGTTGCTGTTTAATTTCACCATGGTTTTCTTGACCATATAATTATGAAAGTTTGTTTTGATGGGAAAAGAAATTATGAGTAACGATGTAAGAACTTAATAATTGGGAAAAGAGTTCTGAAAACCAACATAAATTATTTGCTAGATGTTATATATATAATCTACTGCAAACAACATCAGATAAAAGACTTTATTGGGCAATTAAGTAGGAGTTGTTTGCTTACGTCAGTTGATTATGAACAAAGTATGCCTTTCAAGCAAGGATTTCGAGGAATCTATAAATAATAGAAATGAAAATGCATGATTCTCATTATAGCACTATAAAACAAGGTTTTAAAGTAGGCTTTAACCCATGCCCAAGATTGGTAGTAGTAATTTGCTTTCACACTGTACGCTTATTAAAGTGCATATTTAACACTTGCATCTGTGAGACAAAAAAATAAAAGTATGCTATGCACTTCAATCGTGTTTCACCTTTAAGCTCAAAATTACTGAAATGCTAGACACAAAGCCATACAAGAACTGCAAATTCTCTAAATAATTGATTAATATATCATGGAAGCTAGTGATATTTTTTACAACACAATTATCTTTAGATGAAGATGATTATGTTTAAATTGGATATGTAAACTTAAAGCAGAAAAAAAAGAAATAATGATTGTAAAGTTATATTTATAATAGAGTAATTGTTATAATAAATTGTAAGTAAATCATAATAAAAAAAAATTAAAAGAAAAGACTTGGTTACTATATTTCTTACTGTTGTAAGTAAAAAAAATTATTGAATGCAGAAGAGCTAATAAGAAGTGTGGATGATAAAATAATAAGAGCAGAACCTATAATTTTGTGCTTGATTCCCAGGCGTGTGAAGTGGGTGTCAGAAGATGGAGTGTAGTTTGGTGTTTAGGCCATGATGACAGAAAAATCTATACATTCATTCATGCTGTGTTTGCTATAGTAAACCACTTCCATGAAATGACAAAATTCCCATCTTCTCTTATTCAACCGCGTGCCAACCTTCACTATACAACCTTAATTTAACCACCATTAAGACAGACTAATACTAACCTCGGTCTTTTGAACTTTGATATTCAATATATTTGTAGCAGTATAATTAAAAGGGTGACAGGAATGAAGTTACAGCAGGTGTCAGGTGAATGGAGCATTTTGGTGGGAAGGGAACAGAAGGAGAAGAATTGCACTTTGAAACACTGCCAACACCACCGTGCCTGGGGCAATGACCCTTAATTGGTAGGGTAGATACCCCACATTCATCTCGATTACTCCAATTCACCTCCATGCCTTCCTTCCTTTCTATATTTTAATTAACACCCACACCCCAAAACTCACTCTCACTCAACTTAACTAATCAATGCCATTATTACTACTTCCATAGGACTATTAAAACAAGTTTTAAATAACTTCAAATGGTTAAAGATAGTATTTAAGGAATTAGAAAGCATGTTTTATATTATATGTATGGATTTCTTAACCAATATATTCTAATCATAATATACTAATGAGAAACAACTTTCCACAATATATTTATTATAATCTCTTCATGATTCAGAAGTTCATATGAGTTATTACGAATTTTGTGGTAGAACAACGTTTGCCTTTAAATACGAGTATTGGCATTCCCGTGACAACAATAGAAGCCTTGTTCTTCTTGGTCTTGGTGTCAATAAGTTATACTGTTATAGTGCTGCCTGCTGCTTAATCTTCCATTGCATACGGTGGTTTAATCAATTCGCCAAAACGGGTCTCCCTCTGTGGATGCTTGGTTTCGGTGCGGACCTCTTGTGGGCCGACATGAACCGTCTACTTGCTTTTCTTTTCCACCAGGTATATGTTCTTCCCACACATACAACATTAAAAACATTCTATTATATGTGTTAAAAGTCTTATGATAACATCAATTTACAAATGTTTGGTCTGATTCGATTCCATGTATATGCATGTATACATGCAGGGAGTGTTGGATGAACAGTTTTTGCAGCTTCAACAGCTGCAAGATGAGGCCTCCCCCAACTTCGTCTCTGAGGTCGTCAACATTTATTTTCACGAGTCCGAGAAGCTACTCAACAATCTCAGAGGATTGCTGTATGTAATTAATCTTCTTCTTCTTCTTTGCTGGTTTGGAGCGTTTGGATTAAACTCTCCTTGTTAAATTGATTTCTGCATGTGGCAGAATGGAAAGGGAGTTATCAGATTACAAGAAAATGGGAATCCATTTGAATCAGTTCATGGGAAGCAGCTCAAGCATTGGTGCCAAGAGAGTCACAAACATTTGCGTTGCCTTTCGTGCTGCTACAGACCAGAGCAACCGTGCAGGGTACATACACACCTCTCAAAATTCGTGTTCTTTTTCTCTACCCGATAAATAATCAAGTCTTTGTTGATATATAGTTTATTGAAACTGCCCACGTGCCATATTGCAGATGCCTGAGAGCGTTGGAGATGCTGGAGCATGAATACTGCTATCTCAAGAACAAGTTGCATGAATTGTTCCAAGTAAGTTGCATTGCATTCAAAGGTTTTAATGTTACGACTAAGATTTGATACTAAGTTACACTGTACCCTATATTTGTATGGTTTCATGCAGATAGAGCAGCAACGTGCTTTGGTAGCTGGAGTAAGATACCCTGTGCAGAACCAATAATGCAACTGAATTGGTGGAACAAATACATATATCTGAATGATTTTGCCTTCCCTTTTGACCCTTGCTTTGCTTTTTCTTCTATTGTAGCTTTGCAAGGCTAAAGGCACGCCTTTCTAGCTAGTTGTTTTAGAGACAAACCACGAGACAGTTAAATAAATATCTATATATATAGATATTTATATATATAAATACACCTAGGTTATGTGGGGAATAGAAAGAAACTATAGGGATGATCATGACCTTGGGTATTTGAATTCTCTTGTACGTAAATGTTGGTATCATGCAAGCTCTTGTAGTTTACGTCGTTTAACTTTTGAATGAAAATTCATTAGTGAAATTCCATTCCTACTTAATTTTATGTTAACTTTTTATACGTGAATTTGATCTAATTGTATAAAAAGAAGAATAATAATACAATGATACACTTTTACATTTATTTGACACGAAATCTAAGAGTAAAATGATCCAAAAAATATAAAGTTTTGTAATTTTTCAAAAAAGAAAAGAATAAAAAGTAAATAAGAATAGTATCAAATAAATGTTAAAAATTTAGATATATCAAATAATCATTTTTCTAAAAAATAATATTTATTTCGTACAAGTCTTTCATTCTCCCTTGCAAACCCTTCAATTATTTTCTTTTAGTAAAGAATTTTGTAATGTGAGAGAAGCAAAATAGCATAGGGAATGTAGATTAATTATCTTAGCTTGGTGAGAGTTCTTAAGAAGAAAATGAACATATATACGTTTTAAAATCTCTTAAATTTAGTGTGATTTTCAACCGCAAGACCAAAATCATCGTTATGTATTTTGTCAATGTAGAAAAATAACGTGAAATGACATTAACAAGTTTTAAGATTGTGTGTCGTATTTAATAATGTGGTCGATACTCCTGTTCTTTATCAGAAAATCGATTGATGAGTTTGGAAAAAGTGATAGTTTGGTAGGATCAAACAAAGGAAAATAAAGGACTCTAATAGAAAACATATAAATAAAATAGAAAAATCATTTACATAGAAAGTGTTTTTCAATTTTCAACCAAACCTTAAAATTAAAAGTGAAATCATAGTCAAAGAATTCACATAAAGATTTATGTTTTACCATTCATACAATTTTTCAGTTTTTCTATTTTCTCATTTCATCTTTAATTTATAACGTCTAAATCTATTTTTCTTTTCTTATTTACACTAACAAAAGTTGATGTCTCATGGAGCCCAGCAAGTAGGCCCATCACCAACAACTCCGTGTTTGGATTACACGACACACCACCTTTTTTTGTCCACACCACACTTTCCGTAACCGACCCAATACCAAAGAAAAATCAACTTTTTGACTTAAAGATACCTCAAATAAACAAATATTAATACCTTTAAATGTGGCAAATATTTGTTCACTTATCTCAATATATAGTTTCAAAAAGGGAAAATAGTTATTAAACATTTAAATTAAATAATTTCCGTGTTTTACTAAAAATAAACTTACTTTTGGAAAGCTTTATTATTTTACCAGTGCTTTCCAGATACGTTTTTTCTTGACTTGAGGAGTATGAATTGAATGAAAATAGTTATATTCGTTTATCGTGCGTAAGAATCGTATCAAGAATCTATCCTAGAAAGAAAAGGTATGATATACGTTTTTTTTTTTTTTAATTTTAATATTATTAGTAAGTTGAAGAGTAATAAAAATATACATAAAAGACATTTTTATCTTCTGTTTATAAAGATAGGATGAAACTTGGTTATCCAATTAAAAGCCGCCACGTAAATATAGGGTTAAGTTGACACTAAAAATATATTAAAATAAATTAACCAATTAGAAGCCAACACGTCAAATGAAGTTAGTAAAAATACAGGTTACTTACTTTTGAAACAGATATTTTTTAAATATGTTATATATTGCGGCATTTTTGTAATAATAAATAAATATGAAGTAATTTCAAACGAAGAAAAATCATGTAATATATTTTACGTATAATTTTTTTTTCAGTATTTTATTTTCCTCCTCGTTTGAGTCAAATTGCGTGTAGTGGGCGCGTGTGAATTCGATAATGTAAGGCTGAAATTCCACTCTCAAGTTTCAAACCAACTTAATTGAGTGTGGGTAAAGTAAAACCATTGATCTGAAATAAAAATTAAATAAAATTAATATGTAAAATCCATTGAGGGTGACTTTTAGCAAATTGTGAGGGTGAAAACAGCAGAGATTCACAACACCTCCTTATAAATTCTGGCTTTTGACTTTCGGAAAAGATAATGTTGGGCGTGGCCTATGTACACATTGTGTGGGATTCCATGATAGACTACTTTCAACGCTTTACATTTGAATTTTCGCTTTGCATTAATGCTACTTGAATCGATTTTAAATAATAATAAAAATATTATTCCGCTCCGTTGAATAATTTCATATCATTTAAGATTTAGAGTTAATAACAATCCAAAAATATATATATTTTTTAATTTTTTTATTCATTAATTATTTCAAACTTAATATATATTTATATATATAGAGATTATGAGCTAAAGAAAGCAATGAAGTTGCTTAGTGTGCTGTGAATGTGGTGTTAGATAACTTCAACATTGCTTTAGAGCCTCCACAACCAGAGAAATGGGGGCTAAGTGGTCCCAAAAATTATTTAATCGAGTTAGGTTATTTAATTATATAATTTATTTAATTTTTGTATTTTCCTTTTAGTCTTTCTTTTAGTTAAAATAATATTAGTTAGAACTTTTTTATATTTTCATCTGGGTTATCTTTCCTCTCCATTCAAGAAGAGATAATGTTATGATGGGACTAGAAAGAACAATAACGATAAGGATCTTGATGATGTTATTAAAATAGTTGGATATTATTTAAATTTTATTTTAACTTTCTAAAGTTAGACTCTATTTACATAGTTATTTATTATTGAGTTTATGACACTTTTTAATTAATTATATAAATTTATGAAAAATAGTTAAAAAAGATAATGTATAAATAAAATAATAAAAAATAAAAATAACGTGCCTAAAATCAATAAAATGAAAAGTCCTGTCGCATCATCTTCGTAGATATTTTTTATCTTTCAACCCCCCATGCATGCGTTCATTTGTATACCCCACACTTTGTGAATTAATAATTGATGGGTGGCATAAATTGATTTGGTTATGGTGGAAGATTATTCAATTGGGGAATATGAATAGTGCTTTTCCTTTGCCACCATTAAAAATAACGTAATTCTAATACAAATACCAAAGAAACCCACATCACAATTCCACACTACCCTTTGTGTATGGCTTCAGACGCTGCTGCGGAAAACATGAACGAGGTGGGACCTGGATACGTCTTCAAAGAAGAGATCCATCTCACCGTCCTCAAAACCTCTCTCTTCTTCGCCGGTGATGGCTTCACCGTCTACGACTGCAAGGGCCAACTCGTCTTCCGAGTTGACTCTTACGGACCCGACACTCGCGACAGAGACGAACTCGTTCTCATGGATCCTAACGGACGTTGTCTCCTCACTGTTCGTCGAAAGGTACAAATCTACTCTCTCTTATTTCTGCTTAACTAAAATAATTTTGCCGATTTAGGATTAATAGGTTAGCTTCTCGTGTGTTTAAAACAACGATGATTTTTGGTTTTTTATTTTAGAACATGATATGCGCATTATACTGTTTTGTTTTGTTTGAAGTTCGTATTTAGAATTGTCATGGTTTGGTGATTTTCATTGATTTTAGTAGACTCAGTGAGTTGTATCATGTTGCAGAGGCCGAGTTTGCATCAACGGTGGGAGGGCTTCAAAGGGGAGAGAATGGACGGTGATAAACCTATTTTCAGCGTGAAGAGAGCGTCGATCATTGGACGGGCGCGCGCGAGTTTGACGGTGGAGATGTACGATAACCCGGGTGAGGAGTACCAGATCGAAGGGTGCTTCTCTCAGCGATGCTGCACGGTATTCAATGTGACGAAGGAATCTGTGGCTGAGATTCGACGTAAGGTGGACCCCACCACCAGTGTTGTGCTTGGGAAGGAAGTGTTCTCTCTGTGTGTTAAAGCTGGGTTTGACGCGGCTTTTGCCATGGGGTTTGTGCTGGTCCTGGATCAGATCAACGGTGAGGATTACGTTGATAGTGGTGCGACCGCGGAGCCTGCGGTGCACCCCGCCACAGAAGATTGAAAGGGAGTAATAGAGTGCACTTCACTTCCAGATTTGATCCCACTGGCATTGCGTAAATCTGGCGAGATAGCTTCGGTGATGGGTGACGCTTTATTTAATTCAACTCACTAATCTTTGGGGTTTGGATTGTCCTTCTGAAGGGAACCTCTGACCCTTCTTTTCTGGGTCATGCCCTTGAAAGAATAAATTTTCATGTAAATTTTATATTGTATTATGCATAAAAGTATAAGTTGAGCTTTTTCCTATTTTCAACCGATTATCCCTTATTACGTTGCTAATTTGTATTTTAAACTGTTCATTTTATATATAGGTATGATTTAGCTTATTGAAATTTAATTAGGCTTAATAAGTCTACTAAATAATAGTATATTTTTCTTACATTTTAATTTAATATTTTTTTCCCTTATATTGAAGGTTAGATAGAAAGTGTACTTTACTCTTATTTTTCTTAATATATACTTTATTGGATAGTTAATCGCACAATAAAAAGTATCAAACTTTAATTTACTTTTGGGAGTATATTAAGTCAAAGTTATGTTCAGTCAACTATCCTCACTGGACTCCTTCTCATCGTCCACCTCAAATTTATCGACAATTAATGCTATTTTGAATCTTTGAATTATAAGAAAAATGAAAGTTTTCTCTTTGAACACAACAAAAAGAAATTAAAGGAAATAAATAGGTTATCGTTTTAGATATTGGCCTACACGATAATGAGTTTGAATTTTTCAATGGTTTATTCTTTTGGAACACTTGGATAAACAAAATAATAGTTTGTATCTGATGATTTGAAAATTTAATATTCATATTTATTTTTCAGAATTATTGCAAAATTTGGTAAACTTAAGGATTTAAAACTTTATAAACGAAAAATATATAATTGAAAATAAAATATCGTTGCTAACATTTTTTTCACAGTTAAAAAACGTGGACATTGCTGCCATTATCATTAATGGACGGAATATAATAAAGAAACAAGTTAGAAGATGATTATTTATTTGAAAAACATTGTTAATAATAAATATTTTGATTATTTAAAAACAATTAATTAATTAATTAATTAATGTTATTGAAAAATCGATTTTTTTTTATGCCATACTCTGGCATGTGTTTACTCACACGTTCCATGAAAAATATTACTTAATATCATTGGTTGTTGAAGAAATAAAAAATAAACGGGCAAAGATTTTGGCCAGGTATTAACAAATTATAGGTAGATGAACCAAATAAAAAATAAAAATTAAAAAATATTATTCCACCAATAATAGAGAAAGTTTTGAAATGGAAGAATATCTTTTGACTGTATAATCTGAACTGCGAAGGAATCAAATTCCTATCTGCAAATCTTCACTTATATAATTAACAATTATAAACATGGAATCCATCTATAATTATGCTTTATTTTCATATTTTAATTATCACAAGCATTTGTCATTCATGTATAATTATATTCATTCCTCATCTTAATCTCATATTTCAACTTTCATATTAAATTCTCTCTTTTCTTATACCAGGAATTTGAGATTTTAAAAGCGTATACGCACGAGGGTCAAATCGTATAATTATACACCAAAAATACTTTTTTAATACTAAAACAAAAGACTGATGTACTTCACAGTATATATTAGTTTAAACCTCTGTTTGGTTCCTAAATTATAAGCCGATGTTCAGTTTAGTTCCCGTTTTTAAAAATGTAAATCTTTGGTCCCTAAGTTATAAAAAATGTATCAAATGAGTCCTTTTTTCTTAACAACTGCTACATCTTTAAATTGCTCTGATTTGTTTATTAATAATAACAGCACTTTAGATTACTCTTTTGTATTTTGACCATGAACATCAAAAAAGGACTCATTTGATACATTTTTTATAACTTAGGAACCAAAGGCTTACATTTTTAAAAGCGAGGACTAAACTGAACATCTGCTCATAACTTAGAGATCAAAAAGAGGTTTAAATCTATATATTATAATGCTGTCTATTATCGATAGGTCATGTTTTCCCCTGATTAATCTAAATCTAACCAGCTAAACTAAAAACGAGTTTGTTCACTAAATAAAATAATGAGATAATTTAATACGAAAATATAATAATTATTTTAGTTTATTTTAGTAAATACATTAATAAATCAACTAAAACTTAAAAAATATTTACCACGTATTTTTGATATATACGTACATATATATAAAATAATTTTTAAATAAAAAATTAATAGATTAATTTTTCAACCGACTTATCCTTTGACTTAAGTTTATATTTATATATATAATGTATTTTTAATGAATTTTCTCATAACATATATATTAGTGATATTAGAGTAAAATTTTAAAAGTTACATTAAGTATAAATAATAAAATTAAATATTATATAAAATAAAGGATTCTTAAACTTAATTTTTCGAAATTTGATTTAAAAGTGGTCTCAGATTGACTTAAATCATATTTATAATCTCTTTCTAATGAATTAAAAAAAATTAGACCAAATATTTATACAAAATAAAATAAAAAGATTAAAAAAAAAGAAAATTATACTGATTTATTTTCGTTGCCGTTATCCTGAGAAATTAGAAACAAAATGATTGATTATTTAGGATACCATGATATCTTAGTGAGCTACACCATTGTTAGAAAAAACGTTGAAAAAATAGAAGGTCAACAACACCAACAGAAGATTAAATCCCTAATAAAGCTTTATGGTATTAATAAATAGAAAGTCAATCGTCTATATACAACTTGAAATACAGAAAACTGTTACAGAATCCAAGAATCACCGAATTAGCAGGTAGCTTATAATCTCATAATTACAATGCTATAAAAATAACGCAACCAAACTTGTGAAAGCCAGCACTAACCAGGCTCCATCACCCTGCAAAGCATCATCATTATAACCTTGTTAGATCTTGAACAACGTAAACGACGAGATAAAATACATCGATTAAAAATATAAGACTAATTTATAATATATAATCATATATTCAAATCTCATCTTATATATATACCTTTAAGGAAATTAAAGATGAAGTTGCCGAAGATGGTTCAAGTCCAGTGAAGCCAATATCATATGCAATGCTTCCATCAGCCTTAAACAATCCGAAGTTTCTCTCGGATGTTGGACCAGGTTTCGAGTTTTCATTAAACAAAGCAAAGATATAAGCCCTGACCACCTTTTTTGGCCTATAAGGGGTTCCTTTCTTCTTCAGTAACCGCTTACGCAGATTAAGATTGTAGGTTCTTGCGTTCTTTATCGTTGCTCCAGCTTCATTATCATCCCCACGAGAAGCCCAACCAGTCTCAGAAACAATGACTTCCATCTTCCCAAAACCAACCTTCTCCAAGGCAGCATAAGCTGCATCAACCTGAGCCTCAAACATGTTACCATAATGCAGTTTAGTCTTTGCATCATAAATCCCAGGACTTTTTTCCAAGAGAGCATAGTTAAGGTCAATGTGTTGTGGATCATTCTTATAGGCAAGAAAGGGATATGCATTTATGAAAAAAGGAGTGCCGATCTGTGAGAAGAATTGCAAGAGAGGCTTCATATATGGAAGAACATCTTCCTTGAAAGTGCATGAGGATGGAGGAAAAGAGTTAGCAAATACAGCCTCAGAATGTGGACTTGAAACTTGAACATTTTTTGCTAGACCAAGCTTACTTAGGGCATTGTGAACATTCTTTGCTGCAGGTAGCAGAACTTCCCAGAGTTGTATATCTGTGCCTCCCAGGATTTCATTTCCCACTGCAATTCCACGGATTTTGGTTCCTGGAAGAAATTGCTGAACGTTTTCTTTGACCCAACTCATCGCTCTATCCTCTCCCACACTCATTTCCGTCAGAAATTCATTGCCAAGTCCAACCACAATTTCAATGCCAGACCCTTTGAAGGCACGAAGAACATGATGATCAGCATCGTATATTCTTATGTTCTTAATTTTTGCTGCTTTGAGTAAGGTAACCACACTTTCTGGGGGAGGCAGGTTATCAGCTATCCTACCATAGTTTACACCATATGTTCCTGTAAATGCTTTATCCCCTAAAACTGCATCACATCAGAACGTGAAACTTTCCTCAGTGAATGAATATGTTATAACTCAAAGTCATTACAGTAGTGATTTTAACTTTATAATTAATCATGAGTTTGTAGTATAAGGTGATCTTTGTTAATACATTATATTTTAAATCTAACTAAATCTTAAAAAATTGATTTTAAATCTAACTAAATCTTACAAAATTGATTTTTAAGATATGTTTTTTATCTTTACATATTATAAATTAGTTTTATCTTTATAGTTAACATAAAATTTTCAATACACTCTCTTATACATATATAACTCGTATATAGAATTAAACATTAATAGATGATTCGACAAAAATCTGATAATAAATGACACAATAAATCTAATAAACAATAAATTTTGTTAAGATAGACTCTGATGTTAAGAAATGAACTTTTAGTGTAACTTAATTTTATAAAATTAATTTGTAAGATGAGATTTACAAAATACTATTTTTTACATAATAATAGAAAGTTACAAATGAAAGCATAAGCATGTAATCAAAATGACTTGAGTTTGATTAAGATATATTTAGAACAATTAGCATATGGATTAAATGACATATCTAAGTTATTGTCATTCTTATTGCAAATGCTACTTTTATTGGCATGGGGCGATTTGAATCTAAAACTTTGAATATAATGATGAATGAAAAAAATCAATATACATCAGTCAATAGTATTATAGAAGATAGAATGTGAGATGTTAGAAAGAGTAGTACATACCAAGAGAAAATAGTAGAAAGAAGAGCAGAAGGCGATTAAAAAAGGAAGAGAACATGGTGTAGTCTAAGCATGCATTCCAATTGTAGAAAAAAAATGTGGTAGAGGCGTGTATTATGTATGTAATTCGGTGAGGGTAACTTGATTAGCAAAAAATAATTAGTAATATTCCTGAGAGGTTGATGCAATACTTTTCCTCCATAAACTATAGATTCTTAGTCTTTAACCCAATATGGTTGGAAAAAGAGATTGTTTTGAGGGGATTAGAATCCATTCTTTCTTTAACGACTCTTTGAGTATATACCTTTTCCACTTTTCCACTCTAGATTTTCCAGTTCGGACAATGATATTTTAATAATATTTTTTGACAACTTTTTTTACAACGAGACACGTGTCATCATTTTATTGGTCTATTTGAATTTATGTTTAAAAAATATTTAAAACAAACCAATCACAAACTGTTGTCAAAAAATTGTTAAAAAAAGTTTTTCATGTTCACGATGTGCCTTTGGGTTGTTTTTGGGTATTGATTTCTTCATGGTTGGATAAATGAATACCATTATCCCCATTTCAATCTAAAATCTAGGTTTGAAAACATTAAGTATGTCTTAAAACTGATTTTGAAAACATTAAATATGTATAAAAATATAAGAAAAAAATAACGATGCAAAAAAAATTAAAAAATGCGGATATTCCTACGTTAATAAAATACCTATTTCTTTCGAAATTTATTTAAATTTAAAAATAAGTGTGCAGCAGAGGTTGTGATTGTGAAAGGCACCTGTAACATAAGAAAGCCCAGACGATGGTAACAAACATGGGACAAAAAATATGGTTCTTCTTTTTGCACTCCTACAATCTTTTCTCGTACCCCAATAATGTAGAAATGGACCAACTTGTTCAGCCTGCAATATTTTCATGATTAATTTGAAACTATATTACGAAATATTTAATTCAGAACTTTATAGATCGAACTATGTGGAATATATTTTAAATCATATCTTTTAAGATATCATATTGATTAAATATAAAACGAGTTTAGAGATACAAGTAACTATAAATTTAACCTTTTAAGTTGATTTTATGAAATTAAATTAAATTTAAAGTTTACTTTTTAATATGTAGTAATCTAAGAATGTTTTAACAAAATTTATTATTTGTTCAGCTTATTGTTACTGAAAAATTTGTTGTTTATTATACCTATTGTATTGTATATCATTTTTTGGATGTAAAGGAATGTGTTGGAAATTTCATAAAAATTATAAATAAAATAAATTTATAATATATGTATCATTTAAGAAACAAGTTCAAACGAGATTAAACGTGGATCGAATCATAATCCAGCAATAATAATCGTTTATTATTTTTTATAGTGATTTTTTATTATAATAATTTATTATATCTAATTTTGTACTTTGTTTTTTTTTTTAAGACTGAAATATTATTCAAATATATTTGAGTAATCTAGATTTATAATTTATCTGTTATGTAGGTTGATATTTAATTATCAACTCTTATTTTTATATTAATGTTTGATAAAAATAAACAAATACTTCAATAATATTATTATAAAAAAATAAATTGAGTCAATGGATTTTAATTATACTATAATAATTATATAAAATAAATATTTGAAGAATAAAATTAACCAAATCACTTAATTACGAACATTTGATGGTTCAAACTGAATTAGAAAATTGTGAATTAATTGAAAGTCACTCTTAGGATGGTGAACGTACACTTTTAGTATTCTCTCAAATTGCAAATTTTTGGAAATTTAAATCCCGTTTTGAACACATATTTCCAAGTTTCTGAAGACTATAAATCCTTAGGTGAATCACCTTGCACCTATACTCCACCACCAACCACCATGTGCCGCCGCCACCAACCACCCACAGAACATAACGTTAAACCATGTACAAGAGAGTCTCAACCTCAGTTTGTACTAAAACACGCAACAATAATATTGTGATTTTAAAAATGGATAATGATACTTTGACAATATTTTTTGACGACATTTCAACACTATTTACGTGTCATTTTGTTATTGGTACATGTTAATGTTTATGATTATTATTATTAACTGTAGAGTAATTTTAGATCAATCACAACATGTAAATAATGTTAAAATATTATCGAAAAAATGTTATCCAAGTATCATTATCCTAATAAGATGATGTACTTTTATATTCATTTAACACAATAATTATAAAAAACAATATTTTATACATTAAAAAAATAAAAAGTAAAAAGTAAGAAAAGATGCTATTAAATTAACATAAAAGAAAAGGATAATGATATTTAGACAACATTTTTTTAACAACATTTAAACATTGATTACGTGTCAATTTATGATTGGTAAAAAATTACCCTACAATCAATAATAATAATCATAAACATTATTGTGGAATAATTTTTTACCAATCACATATTGACACGTAATCAATGTTCAAATATTGTCAAAAAAATATTGTCTAAATATGATTATCTAAAAAGAAAATTGTGTATTTTGATTTTCGTCTGAAAAGAAGTTTGAGTTCATTTACTACATTTTGCTCTCCTTCAATTGCTACTTCATTCTTCCAACTTAAAATGTCAATCATTAAGTAACGTAAACTGGTAAAATTACAGACTGTTGGCGAATCATTAATTCATAAACTATTAACTTATAAAAAAGGACCATAACTCATTAACATCGTTCTAATTGTAATTAGATAATAGTAAATTGAAAGTAATAATAAAATTAAATGACGTGTAAAATGAACACTCATAATCACGAGGTTTGATTTTCTCTTACGTTTCCTGTTTTAGTTTATATTTATTCATGCTGTCTATATAGTATTATATAAAGAGAATTTATTATTTGTGCATCTACATTTTTTTTAATTTTATTCTTTTAAGTGACTGATTATTTAAATCGAACCATTTTTTGTCTAACCTTTCTTAAAATTTAAGAATTTTTAAATTAAATAAATACCAATAGATTACTAAATAAATAAAAATTTATTATAAAAATTATTTATATTTTTGTTTTATAATTATAATTTTATTACTTTTTGTTATGATAAAAAAGTAAAAACAAATTCCTATTGTCACTATTTCTCATAAAGAGCTTTTATGACTTTTTGGATGAAGATCTTTTTCAAATTTTCTTATAGTTGATGGATTTTTTTCAAGCCATGTGGAAGACTCTATGACAAATATACTAAGTCCGCCTCTATATTGATTGGAATAGCAAAATTGCAATTTTGTCACGCATGCTTCAAGAAATTTATTATCAAATATCAACGTGATTTACTATGCTAAAAATAAATTGAATAACTATATATATATATATATATATATATATATATATATATATTTTTTTTTTTTTTAAAGACTAAAAAAACAAATTCATAATATATAAATAAGTACAAATTTTATTTTACAAACTGATTTTATGAAATTAAGTTAAGTTTAAAATTTAATTTTAACGTAAAAGATTTTTATTTCCTTTATGAAACACAACTTTCTTAATTTTATAAGGTTTAAATATGTTTTTAGTCTCTATATTTTGGGACGATTTTAGTTTTAATCCCTTATCAAACTAAGATATAATTTAATCCTTTAACTTTAGAAAACTCTGGTTTTAGTTTTTTTTATCAAATTTTTTTAACTTTATTTGTTGTTTCAAACGCGGTTCTTAGTTAAAATTGAAGCAAAAATGTGTCAAACATTGTAAACAATCCAAATGCTATAATGAAATGTGCTTAAAACAATAAATAAAGTTAAAAAAATTTGATAAAAAAAACTAAAATTAGAGTTTTGTAAAGTTAAAAAATTAAATTGTATCATAATTTAAAAGAAAGATTAAAACATATTTAACCCATCTTATAATTATGGTTAAATTTGGCGTCGGTTGTCTCAAGAATAGTGCTATCTTTGGTAGGGTATATTACTCGATTGCATTGCTGTCTTTTATGACAACTTTAAAACCCTAAAATGAGATGGCTCATTTAATGCAATGTTTAGGACTAATTAAGTTTTTTCTTCTTCTTTATGAATGTGCTGCCTGGTGTGGGCTGGAAAGCGCAACTTTTAAACCTGTATAGCATAATCAACATTTTTTTTTTCTGAAAAAATGTTTGAATAATCTTAAATTTGAGTTATTATTTTTTATTGTAAGATTAATGAGTTCTCTGTAAATATTTTCACACAATTTGATTATCTTTGGAAATAAGAATATTGTACTTCTGTTTTATGTTCTTTTAGTAATTCATTGTTTTATGTAAAATTAAAAAGCATTCGCAAATATCTACGAATATTTTGAAACATTACCTGGTAACGAAACAAATCGAGATAGCTACTATTTATGTTAAGAAAATTAGCTTTTGAGAACAGAGTTTTCAGGAAAAAAAATAAAAAAACTTGACAAATTCATTTTAGTAATAAAATATTTATATTAGTATTAAATATTACGTCTATGTGAGTCAACAATAAGCATGTTTATGAAAAAAAAAATTAAATTGGTTTTACGGTAATTGTATAGTATAACACCGATTTTTCTGTGCGATTTAGTGAAAAAATGCATAATCAAATACAGCAACTTTTAAATTAATGCAATCTAATTACACCATGGAGGGTTATTAATTTCTCTTACCAATTTTTTAAATATATTATTTAGTAATTATATATAATCATTAACAACTAATTTTAGGTAGCTAGTCATTCCCTTTCACATATTAAGATAGCAACAAATTTAGGCTCTTTTTTTTCTTTAAAACTGTGACTTTTAATTAATCTTCATCTTTTTTTTTTTTTTATTTTAATCCATACCTTTAGAAGAAAAAAAAATTGATTTTAATTCTTAATGAGAAATAAAACATAATATATATATATATATATATATATATATATATATATATATATATATATATATGTACACGTTGCTGTTTATCTTTTATGTTTTGCTTTAATTAGCTAATAATGTAGTTTAAAATAGATTCAATTAATTTTTATATTGTGTGTTTAGTTAACTAAACACAGATGTTGAGCGTCATTACTCTCATATTTATTTCTGATTTAATCGCTATGTCTGTTTTAATAATAACTATTATTTTAATATTTAATGGTGAAATATTATTACATTTAAATTGCCAAGATTAAATTTTTATCTCACGGTTGGAGCGGATTCAAAACTATACTATTATTTGTCTAAAAGAAATATTATAAGATATTCATCAATAATTATTTATAAATTGTAGTGACTATTTTCTTCAATTTTAATATCTCTATTTTCTCTGTAGGTTTCTACACATTGAAAACGACATAAAAAATTGAAGTTTTGATTGGTTGTGTGTGCAGTAATTGCATTATAATTAGTAACATGAAATTTTCATTCTGCCTAATTAATCAATTTATTAATGGCAGATTTATTATAGTTTATATAAATATTCGTGAAAGTTCTAGTATTTAATAATTCTCCTAATTAATAAATGCGCTTTCTGATGTTGCAGTGTGATAGTAAATATAAAGAGTACTCTAATAAATAGGGTTAGGTAGAAACTAACGTGGCAGCTGGCTCTGCCAACTCATTTTTAGATGAAGTCAAAGTCCTAAAACATCAATCTCTTTATAATAATAGTTTTTCTATTTTTGATTAAATAAATTTTATTTTTTATTTTATGATGATTTCTAATTTTATTCCATCAACTGGAATATTTTTATTAATTTTATTATTTAAAAACAATAAATTAAACAATTTAATATATTGCATTTATCATTCATTTGATTAATAATTTCTTTAATTAATTACATTTTATTCTATTCATTATTTATGTCACATGTCATTATTATAAATAAAAAATTTGAAAATTAAAATAATGAATTAAATTAATTAATTAATTTGCATTTTAACATTTTATAAAATAGTTCATTTTAATGTATCATTATTTTTAAATATATCTTGTTTTGTCCAAATTTTATAGCAATTTTATTATGTTAATTTAAAATTTACTTTACTCTAATTCATATATTTAGAATTATTTTTAAAAATTCATTTAATTTAATTTTTAAATATATTAATATATCAAAAATACATTATGATTTTTTATTCATTCCTTTTTCTACTCCCTTTCTTTTTTAAATCCAACCTTTATTTATTAATTTATCCACCAATCTAAAGAAAAGATTTGTAGCCTTCTCAATGGACATTTTAAAAGTGGTCCTCGTATATCGAGAACGGTACCAAATATTGTAGTTTTTATTTTATGAAATTGAACTAGTACAAGGAAAAAAGGAAATTTTTTAATGCATTTAAAAATTTGATGAAGTGATGTTCATTAAGTTTGGTGTCAATATTATTCAAAGAAGGTTATATTTTTATTGATAGTTATATATATTTAATTATATATAAATTGAATTAAAATAAAATAAAAATAATTAAAATTAAATATCTTTTATTTTTTAAATTAATTACGTAAAAATAAAACTATTTCTTATGTTAAATAATAATCTTCATTACACTCTCACGAATTTGATATTATCTAAAAAAAATGTTATGTTTATATAAACTTATATTTATATCTTGTTTTATTTTTTAAGAGTTTGTACTATTTGATATATTTTACATTAAATATTTTTAAATATCATTTAGCATTTTAAATATCAAACATTTAAAAAAATTAACATAATTAAAAATATTATTTCCATTTACTTTTAAATTAAATCTGAGATCAAAATATATTAAACTCTGAAATAAAAATAAATTTTAATTTTACAAATTTAAAGTATTTTTAACTTAAATAATTATTTATAGAGATGAAAAGATAATTAAATTTCATGTGTATTTCCTTTACATAAATTTGAAGTAGAAACACAGTTTTTGTTACTTCATTCCATTTTTTTAACCTAGGTAAAAAAAGTATTTATTAATTTAACTTGATAGCTTAAATGTTCGCGATTTTAGGTCAATCAAGTCGAACGCAAGATTAAATTTCAATTTTTTACTTATTTGATGAATTCGACTCATATATATGAATATATCTTTCAGTACTAATCATTATATTTGAAATTTTATGATTTTCTACTTATTTTATTTTTATTTTTATTTAGTTTATAACAATTAATCACAAATTACGTTGTTCACATTGTTCACAAAATTATACGTGAATTGTGGGATAAGATAATTTTTTCGAATAAAATAATTTCATATTGATCAAAACTAAATTAATCTGTTCTTGATCAAGTTAATCTAACTCAGATTATATAAAATAAAAATAAAAATCTGAACGAATTAAGAAAAAATGATTCATTTTCAATTTTATTTTATTTTTTTTACAAATTCCCTTCATTATATATATATAGTCATACACAGAAAGAAGTCAAGATGGTCAATAACCTGAAAAACGGGCAAGTTTAGGAGCATAATGGAACTATGCAACAACATCATCCCTGTCATTTATTAGTCTGTAGTGAAAGCTCATAGAATTTCAACCATATGTAGCAATGGATAAACTGCACACAACTCCTTCTGATCTTCCTCTTCTTACTCCTTCTTCCACATTCTAACATCACCACATCGCTTCTCCATACTCAATGCAGAATAAGGTGTGCCATATTCATATTTCTCTTCATTTCATTCTGCACTTCCTTCTATCTTTTCTGACATGCTTTCCTGCACTAACAACCATATTTTTCCATGAAAATCTTCGTCTTTTTACAGTAGTTCCACACTCACCTCGTGGTTTGCTTCTGTTTCACTCAAGGAAACAATTCCATACGTTTGGAGCAGTAACTCAAGGTGTAGTGTTAGTAACCGTATTGTTCATTATCTTCTCAGATCTTACACGATCCTTGTTTGAGTTAATACTCAATGTTTTGATGCAGTTATAGAATGATGGGTATATTAAGACGGGGAACATTGTTTTTCTGTGTGTTCCTTTTGTTTAGTACCTGTCTGGCGAAAGATCAACACATTCTTCAGATATATCCTGGCTTCAGTGCATCTCAGCCTGATTGGAGCGACCATAATGGTTTTTTCTTGATATCCAACAACTCTGCTTTCGGTTTTGGATTCTTCACTACTCTCGATGTTTCGTCGTTTGTTTTAGTTGTCTTGCACTTAAGCAGCTACAAAGTGGTTTGGACTGCCAACAGAGGTTTATTGGTTGGGAAATCTGCTAAGTTTGAGCTGGAGCGTAGTGGGAATGCATATTTGAAAGGTGATGATGGTGTGGTTTGGGCAACAAATACAACAGGGCATAAAGTGAGAGCCATGGAGTTGCTAGACTCAGGGAATTTGGTGTTGGTTGGGGATAATGGGACAGCCATTTGGCAAAGTTTTAGCCATCCCACTGACACTCTTTTGCCAGGGCAAGAATTTGTGGAGGGAATGATGCTCAAAAGCTTCCACAACAGCTTGAACATGATCTATTATCTTAGTTATAAGGCCGGTGATTTGCTTCTCTACGCAGGATTTGAAACTCCACAAGTGTACTGGTCCCTATCAGAAGAGGTTCATACAAGCTCCAAAAATTCCACCACCAAGGTTCACTCAGCTTCTCTGATGTCCAATTCATGGAGATTTTATGACACAAATCGAGCTTTGCTGTGGAAAGTTAATTTCTCTGAGCACTCAGATCAAAACTCATTGTGGGCTGCTACCTTGGATCCAACCGGTGCTATCACTTTTTATGACCTTAACAAAGGGAGGTCTCCCACCCCTGAGGCATTTAAGGTACCACAAGGCCCATGTAGCACTCCTCAGCCTTGTGATCCTTACTATGCTTGCTTAAATGACAACTGGTGCATCTGCCCCAAACTTCTCAGAACTCGTTTTAACTGCAAACCTCCCAACATCTCCACCTGTTCCAGTACTTCAATAGAACTTGTGTCTGTCGGTGAAGATCTTGATTATTTTGCTCTCAAGTACACTACACCGGTCTCAAAATCAACCCTGAATTCTTGCAAAGAGTCTTGCGTAGGAAACTGCTCTTGCCGTGTGCTTTTCTTTGAAAACAGTACCGGTAGATGCTTTCATTTTGATGAGACTGGGAGTTTCCAACGCAGTAAGTTGGGCACCAGTGGTTATGTTTCATTCATGAAGGTCTCCATTGGTAGTGACGATGGACATAGCAACAAAAATGGAAGGAATGACACGGTGCTAGTTGTAATCATAGTAGTTCTCACAGTTCTGGTTATTGTTGGTCTTGTCACAGTATTTTTGTACTACTACAAGAGGAAGAAGAATGTTGCTAGGTATCCTGAAGACACCTTTGAGGAAGACGATGATTTCTTGGACAGTATCTCTGGGATGCCTGCGCGTTTTACTTTTGCTGCTCTTTGTAGAGCAACTAAGGACTTCTCCACAAAAATTGGGGAAGGAGGTTTTGGCTCAGTGTATTTAGGTGAGCTCGAAGATGGCACCCAGTTGGCTGTGAAAAAATTGGAAGGTGTTGGACAAGGCGCCAAAGAGTTCAAAGCAGAAGTGTCCATAATTGGAAGTATTCATCATGTTCATTTGGTGAAGCTCAAAGGGTTCTGTGCTGAGGGTCCCCATCGCCTTCTTGTCTATGAATACATGGCAAGGGGTTCTCTCGACAAATGGATTTTCAAGAACAGTGAGAACAGTTTCTTGCTGAACTGGGAGACAAGGTACAACATTGCAATAGGCACGGCTAAGGGATTGGCCTATCTCCACGAGGAGTGTGAAGTGAGGATTATCCACTGTGACATCAAGCCACAAAATGTTCTTCTTGATGACAATTTCACAGCAAAGGTTTCAGATTTTGGATTGGCCAAGCTAATGAGCCGCGAGCAGAGCCATGTGTTCACAACTCTGAGGGGCACAAGAGGGTATTTAGCACCAGAATGGATTACCAACTACGCAATTTCGGAGAAGAGTGATGTGTTCAGCTATGGCATGCTCTTGCTTGAGATAATCGGAGGAAGGAAGAACTATGATCAATGGGAAGGGGCAGAGAAGGCACATTTTCCTTCTTATGTGTTCAGAATGATGGATGAAGGGAAACTGAAAGAAGTTCTTGATCCAAAGATTGATATTGATAAGAAGGACGAAAGGGTTGAAACTGCTCTAAAAGTTGCTCTTTGGTGCATACAAGATGACGTGAGTTTGAGACCTTCCATGTCAAAGGTATCTCAGATGCTTGAAGGCTTGTGTGTTGTACCTGATCCCCCTTCATTATCTCAAGCTGGTACTTATTCAGCTTTCATGAAATTGAGTAGTGGAGAAGCTACTTCATCGGGACAGGCCAGTTTTTTCAGTAATGTACCCATGTCATGTGTTCAATTATCAGGACCAAGATGAGATCAAGTGTAAGTAGTTAAATGAGTCATGCATACGTGCTTTTTAATGCTTAGTTTCAATTCTATGAGCATAAATTTTGCTTTTCATTGTGTTTTCATTTAGAAATCCTATCAAATTTTGTACATATGAAGTGCATAATTGAACTTGTACTTGTCTTTCTTCTGCCTGTGGATGGATGACGATCTTCTCGATATTTAGATACCTAGTTATTTTACAAAAACAGCCTCCAAGCAAAATTAAAGGCAAAATGATGCAGATTAAGTATGATGATAGCCTTAAAAACTAGAAAAAAAGAAAGAAAAAACAATCTTCATTATTTGCAATGCTTGAAATGCTATTTGCGGTAGAGAATGATACTTTGACATCATTTGACACTGCTCCTCAGTATTAAAGTTAAATTTTGTTAAAGATCATTCTAATCCTATAGAGATTCTGAAATAATAGTCAGATGTGAAAGAAACTTTTTCCATTTGGTGTACCTAATCCATGGTGGACTTAGACTCTTAGCTGAATTCTAATTGGACAAGAGAAGATGAGTGGCGGAGAAGGTATTTCAAATCACGTGTGTAGATAGACTTCGGAGCATTTAATCATTCATACAGATAAGAAAGAACATTAAATAGGTAACTCTAACCTTTATTCATAACTCATATGACCAACATGGATTGTAGGATATTTTGACCTCAGAATTCTACATTGTTTTTTGTAAATACAGATTTTGATGATTGACGATGAAATCTAGATAGGTATTTCCAAATCGCATTTCCTTATCTTAGTATTTCAGAATCTCAGTCTAGCCAGAAATAAAAGCTTATGAATATTTATGAAGTGTCAGATAATGCACTAATAACTAAGGCTAAATTAACGGTGATATCACTTCTCATGGAGTCAGTACAAAATTATGAGAAGAGAGTGTTTAAATGAGACGCATCTAAAACATGGTATCACCTTATCAAGGAGTGTATGTGACAGGTTACAAGGAAAGACAATGAAGACAGTGACCCATACCTCCAATACAATTGGCTGTGACGACAAAGATGAAGTTGCAAACCAGCTCCCATCAACATTTGGAGCCATTTTTTATGTTATATTGTTATTTAAACCTATCACATGAATATTCTATGTTTTATTTAATGGGGGTATTTTGAGAAAGGATTCCCTTGGAATTATAACCATCTCTCCGTCAAATATAAGACTATTCACATTCACACTTCTCAGTCAGAAGCAACGAGCACTTCCCTTCATGGAGAGGAAGCATTAGGCTTAAAGTTCCACTTGTTATTGAACCATTTTTATATTACCTATTAATCTTTAGTTGTTTCACGTCATTTTCATATTATCGGTTAATGTTTAGTCTCATACACAGAATGTATGTATTTTGGGGTAAAAAAGATGTATTAAAAATTCTATGTCCATTAAAAATAATATCAATTTATACTATATAATTAAATACAAATTTTACTTTACAGATTGGTTTTATGAAATATTGAATTAAACTTAAAATCTAGTTTCTCTTTCTATCTAGTTTTGAATTTAAACTCATAATTTTTTGTTGTTTTTCTTTCTTGTCATGAAATTGGATCAATTGTTTCACCCAACATATTTAAACCCAACATGTTTAGTAAAACACGGTATAAAAAGAAAAGACTCATTAATTCGTTACTTTAAGGTTTTGGGTAGAGAATCTTTTTTCTCGATAAACTCAACAACTTGTTCTTCCTTTATTGTGTTGGCATGGACGCTGTTACATATGAATCAACAGATATCTCATTGCATTTGGCGATCGTTGTTTTTAAGAATTCTAGTTCATTATAGGCAATTAAAGAACATGATGAAACCGAAAAAGGGTTATTCTCTTTTCTTTATTTTGAACCAAAATTTCATATTCTCAAGATACAGCAGTGGAAGCCTCCCTAGTATACAACAGAAGACAGATTACAGGTTTGGTTTCTCTTATTTGTAGCATAAGCTATTCACAGCTAGATAGTCAACTCTACTCTACTAAACCGATATGTATATATAGTAGTCACTTACAAGAAAAAAGGGAAGACATTATTGTCTGAGACTATAATAGTAGTCTTTTAAGAAGTTCATTCAGAGAGGTAGGATTGAAAAGCTTCGGTAACATGGGGGCTATCTCTGGTTTCTTTAAAGAGATCAAGTGGATATGCATGGCCTAGATCAGTGTTTTGTTGGCATTCTTTGTCTTCTTCATCTTCTTCAACATCCCAGAGAAATTTTGCATAAGAAGCCAGAACATAGCTGAAGATGGACAATAATTAAGGTTCATACATTAGTTTTATCAACAATAATTAAGCCAGAACATTTGCAAATAACACTTTCTTGATCCAAGGTCATCTAACACTACTACAAAAGAAACAAATACCATTTTTCTATTAGGAGAATGTATGTATAGAAGAAAAACCATAATCTGTGTATATTTATCTCACCAATCATCTGGTGAACTTTTAACAGCTTGATCAAAATAGCCCTCAGCTCGATCAGCATTCTTCTCTGTCTGCCATATCAAATCAGCATAGAGGGACAAAACATTAGCATCTCCAGGATTAACCAAAATGGCTCTTTCAAGATACTCCCCTGCTCTAGGATAATCTCCACGAACCTATTTGTAAATTGAATGTCACAAAAACACTGAGTACTGATAGAAAGAAAAAACTCACAACGATATAAATTTTCTTCTTCTTCTCACTTTTTGGTTGATGAATAATAACCTTACAGATTAGACTCTTTTTTCATGTTGTTTTAATTAACAGTATCAGTTCATCATTTTAAGAGAAAGATCACACTATCAAGGTCAAGCTTAAGCAAACTTAATTACCTCCTTCAAAAACTTAGCATAATTTCCAAGCAAAAGAGCATTATTGGGGTTCGCTTCAATCATGTTCTGGTAATAAGCATCCGTCCAATCCCTACCATGTGAGCCTCTTCCACTTCCATTAAAACCACCACAGATCCTGCCACCACCACTCCCCATCCCACCACCCATCACCGAAGTCTGCAACCCCAAACCACCCTCTTCATGCTCATCTAAACCAGAACTCGAAAACAGTTCCCGAACTGAAGGTGGTGTTCCACTCTTCCTGAAAAATTTCTGCTTTGTCTCTTCCATTTCTTCACTTTCTTTCATCTTATTCTTCAGGACTTTACTTCGTGACAAGCAAATTTTCTTCCCAGACATACTTGTCTCAGCCAAGTTCTGTATTGGAGTTGAAATTGCTCTAGGAACCCGAAGAATCGGTTCTGATTCAGATGAAGATTGCACGGAATGGGAAAACCATGAGGTTGGAGTTGATACGGTGCAACTTCTGAGTAACATGTTTTTGCACTTCAGAGGGAAAAATGAAAAAGGGTAGAAGTAGAAGGGAATGACATGGTAAGAAAGAAATGGTAGTAGTAGAAGAAGTCACATTTGGAAGGTGTAATAAGTGAAGAAAACACCGGAAGAGAGAGATATTTGAGAGTGAGAGAATGAATATGAGAAAGATAACCTCCTAAATTGAGACAGAACACAAAAACCAAAGAAGGGGTGAGTCATTTGTATACACTATGTAGCATTTGAGCATGTAGCATTTGAGCATTAGAAAAATACAAGTTGGAGATTAGGATCTCTTTGGCGAGGACACGATTGACTGACATCTGACATGAATCAGTGTGGACCCATTTCTGAGAACCTGAGTTATTGCAAGCTGCAAGATTGAACGGCCATGAATGGCTTTTGTAAGAGCCAAAAATGGTGTCACCATCTAGCCACAGTTTTGGCCAATTGCTTCTGAACATGCGTCAAAACTGTCTTGGGTGACAAACTCTGCCCATGCTCATCATTGAATTAATTAACATAGTATAACACAACTTTCATTATTACATAGAGTGAAATGTTGTCACTACAAAACCACGACATGGGATATTTCAAGCTATCATTCTATCTTTTTCTCCATCAATCTATGCTTGAAGAATCTTATCGACATCTTCTCACTCATTACTTCAAACACTCTAATCATATGGTTACCAAACAAATAATGAAGATTTGTTTGTATGTATCTAAAGAAAAAGAAAAAGTAGAAAAAGGTAACTTGTAGCTTCTAGAATCGAAAGAAAGGAACAGCTGAAAAGCCTTTGCTGTTTAAAAGTACAGTATATGAAAATAAATAGAAATTTTTAATACTTTATTTATTTGTGTGAATATTATATAATTTTTTTTAATTTAAAATAAAAAATTATCCCAGATTTGTTTCACTGTATAATGTGAAGGTCGCTTTTGATAAGAGGATTTTTTGATTTGGTTTATGATAAAGATATCTTTGGAACAGTGTTCGGAGGGTCCGCTGTTGTTGACCCAACCCTTTTGGGCTTTGTGAACTTAGTACATACAGAAATTTAGAAGTTCAAAGCTCCTATTTTGTAAAAGATTATGTATTTATGTATACTACATACTCCCTTTACATAATTGTATACAAAAGTAATTGTGAATATATATGATGGAAGGTTATCTTTTAGAAAAATATGTTTTTTTTTTTTTTTAATTTGACTGAAATTAGCAACTGTAACATAAAAAGCTATATATAAATAGTTTATATATCAAAATCAATTCTAACTATTAGATTGTATATTAAAACGTTACTGGAATTTAAGCAATGTTTCTAATTTGAATTTTGTGGATGAAAAAAATGTGAGATGAGATATCTTATTAAAAGTGGGTCATTTTTTTTATTAGAAATTAATCATCCCACAGTCTAGAGTGATATGTACCAATAATATATATTTATTAAAACAAGAAAAACGAAATACATTTTTCTAGTTATTGCACTATATTAAAATGGATTTTTTTTTACTTTAATTTACGTGAAACAAAAGTTTGAAAAGGCACATAATATTAAGTTCCATCGGTAATTAGGGATCGAAATTCAAATATTTTATTATAAATGAAATGTAAGTTCTATTTCTTAATATATATTCTCTCTTTTTAATTTAAAAGTAGACAAAAAAAAATAGGGAAAACAATGAAGCTCGTATACTTTAGAAGATGAGAAGTATTTTTATAGTATGGGTCACATATTTTTAAAATAATAATAATTTTTTTTTAAAATAAATATTGATTTACGTTAATTTTAATTTAATCTTATAAAATTAGCTGCAAAATAAACTTTTGCAAGTTATTTATACGAGGTGCAGAATTTATTACTCAAAGGTTTAAAAAAAAAGTTATATAGAAATGTCTAAAAAACTCCCAGCTCTACATACATGCTAGATTGCCTTCCTAATAATATGATATCCCTATCTGATCTTATATGCAAAAAACTGTTATATTATATCTGCATATAATTGCTGAAGTTGTCACTACCATATATATCTAGAAAAGTAATTTTAAGCCATACAAAGTAAAACATAAATATTTAAAATATATGAAATTTAAGTTTATTAAATAATTATGTTAGTGATTTGAATTAGAATACTGATATTTCTTGTCTTGCCTTGCCTTGCCTTGCATGCATACATATATAGTAATCTGTCTGTATATGTATGTATCTTTATTATATATGCATGGAGATATTCATGAATTGACAGTGACATAAACCAAGAAAACTATTGCATCAAAGCAAGTTTATCTCCTTCATTTAGTTACTTGACAAGTTGTGTAGTAATAATATTCATGGATTGAAAAAAAATATACATAGATAGGGTTAGAAGAAGATGTGTAGAGTTGATTCTTATGGCTGAAAGAACTTATCTCCACATCTGCATTTCCATGAAAGGAGGTAATAGCTATCATCCTGGCGGTGAGAGGAAGCCATGAAAGCTTTTGTGTTGTGATTAGGAACCACCACAGTTGCTGTGCAAGGCCTACAGTTCATGCACTTGTTTCCACAAGCTGGAGGCTTTGACCCTATCATCACTCTCTTTTCTTCCAAACTATTTCTTCTATCAGACATCACAGATCCACCTACCAAGCACAAAAGATGAATTTCTTGCTTCATGTGATAAAAAGTGACAAAAATGATGAAGAGTTTTGGTTACCTGATTGAGGAAGTAGAACAATGAAGACAAAGAAGAGAGCCAAAGTGAATCCATTTCTGTCTTGTGGTGCCATCAGTGAGGGGTTTGGGAGAAAGAGTGATAGGAAGAAAAACAAGACATTGAATGTGTTTGATAAAGTTGAGAGATGTTTCCTGTTGGAGAGACAATGCACTGGTTGAATGTTTGTTCCCCCCAATGAAAATAGTGAAAATAGAGACCACAGAGTGGAGATGTTTAGTTCAGTCCTTTTGGGAAATTGGAGACTGGACTTTGGATTGTTGGTCAATTTTTTTATTAATAATAATACTTTTTGAGATTTATTTGACATTATTTTTTCTTATTTTTTTTTTCAAAAAATATAAAAATTTAGCTTATTATAACTATTTTATATTTTTATTTGTCAAAAATATATCACCCATAAAATTCAAAGTAAATTAAGTTTGAGGATTCACAAATATCTGAATTGTTTGTAAATAGTGATTGACTGAGGGTGACTATGTGTGGCATGAGATTCCTTATCTCTATTTCCTAAGAAAGATGTTAAAATCATTTTCGAAAATATCTTACTAATATGTATTCAAATAAAGATAGAAAAAATAAATAAAAAATATGATAAATTTAGGTACAATTATATTCTTTTCATGGTCGGAGTGGTGTGGTGGGATGTCTTATAGAACCTTACTTACCAATGTTTACTTGTCTAATTAGACCTGACAGGATGTAATCCTGACACAACATGTTTAATAGGTACTTTTTTTTTTTTCTGAATTTCGATGTACTTATTTCATACTCCTAAAATAATTGTTAAATATAAATTTTTTACATAGATTAAAAAGTTAATAAATAGATAAAATAATATCCTATTTTCAAAATTCATCACAATATAATTAATCAATCAATTAATTAATTAATAGTTTCAATTGGGTATTTATTTTTCCTTATAAACATATATTATAATTAACATAGAAGATGGTTAATCAATCCATTTTCTGTTTTAAGCTTTTTGACATTTTACAAGTTCCTCGACTATTGAGCTTTTTGTCCATGACTCGAACAACCCGAGAAAAAATATGCAACCTTTTGGAAACAAAACAACGACTTTTTTTTCCTCGATAAAGAAACTTTTCTAGATTTCCTTTTTACTCTAAAGAAGATGGAATAAAACTTAAATTCTTTTATTATTAATTTTTTATAGCCTTATTTATTATTCATATGTATAAAATAAAATAAAAATATCTGTTTTTTAATATTTTCTTCACAAATAACAATATCCAAAAATTCAAATTGACTCTTATTATTATTTTATAGCTGATATTTTGGGACCAACTTGATCAATATAGTACACATTTATCATCACCATTTCATTAATTGGGTTAGATTAGTTGGTTTTACACGCACGCCACCAACCAGCAAATAATGTAATTTCTCCTGTCCTGTCTTTCATTTCAGTTTCAGAATTCTCCCATGCAAGTTTCACTATGTCTTTCTTGGCAAATTAATGTTATGCTACTTCTGCAAATTTGACAATTTTAATTACTTTTCTTTTATTACAACTTTTTCAAATTTAGTTTTTTCTCTCTTCTAAATAATAATTATATAATATCCTCCAAATCTAATTCAGTTGCCTGACTTCTCTCAACCATATTTTCATCTAAAGGGTAAAAGTAACCGTAAAGTTTGTTCTCTCAAACATAGAGGCAGGAAGTCTGTGAACAGCAAAAATACTTGCAGCCAACTTTGATAAAATTTTGCAAAATCTTAATTGTGTGATTGAATTGGCATTTATGATACCTAAAAATGTGCAAGCTGTGGAAAAATTATAATAAAACTCTTTGTCATTGTCAACTGAAAGATGATGTTACAACAGATATACAAAGTTACAAACTGCAAGTATGCCCAATTTTCCTCTTCTTTCAGAAGAAAGAACTATAATTATTGTAATGATCAAACCAACTTACACTCCTACAGTCTTGTATAGGTTAGTCATACAGACCATCTTGTTCCCAGATGTCCACAAGAAAATCTACCATTTCCTAAAAAAATTTACACAAACAAACAAATCAGATAACCGATCATAATTACTTAAGCTCAGAAGGCTAAGACGTAGACCGTGTGGCTTACCGCAAGAGGAATATGCTGGGGGAAAGGCTTGTTGCCACCCAATAAACTTTCATATGTTGCATTCCAACTGCAGTACCATATAGATTTTCATCAGGCCACGGATGGAATTGGTGTTTTCTCCAATTTGTTGTTGGACAAAATTTTGCATAAGAACTTATAGATATGAGAGAGATTTCACAAAAGTTAAAGTGCATGTTTTGATTTTAACTTAAGATGAACCCAGTACATTTTACACTAGTCGATAAAACAAGAAAGTAGTACTACAGAAAAATGAGCTTGCATGCTAGCAACAATCCTTACATACTTGCCCCACATTTATCCTCTAAGAAACATGGATTCTGAAAAAGGTGCTAATTAACAAACTTTATGAAAAATACATTACACCATCTGCTTAGACTTGTGGAATCTCAAAATTATAAAGCACAAGGAATTCTGTGGGGAATAAAGACAAACAGGTGCTATACATGTATCAACCCTCACCGCCTCCCATAAACACCCAATAAATAAAAAGTGATAAAAAACTTATAAATACAAAGTGCTAGTAAAATCAATCAAACAATGCAGTTTACCTCACTTTTGGTTCTCGTGACTGTTCGGTTCTGTTCTCAGACCTTTTATTTCCGATCCAACTTTGCCGGGTCTGATTCCAAAGGATAAGACCTGGCAAAGAAATCTCATGGTCAATAATTTTTTCCCTTCCCTTTGCCAATTTTCGTAAGTAGCAACCAAATGATAGCACCAGTATGATGATCTCTTTCAGTTTTTCATGTGTAAAGTAATGAAATATAAAAAAAAAAAAAAAGAAAAAGTAAAATAGTATACCATGATTCACAAATTCAGTAGGGTTGAATGAAGGACCATGAGAATCTGCAGGTTGATTGGTTATACTGGCTGATGAAATGCTTCCCTGTGAGTGAACCGCACTGTTGTCCATATCATGCGTGCTGGTGATCCAGAAATCCTCTGATGTGCTAGGTTTCTTTGCTGCCTTACCTCGCTTCTTCAATCCTTTTGGCGGAACATCAGCATTAGAAATTAGAGGGGGCTTTTTAAAGGGTCCAAGACAACCACTGTGCTATTGCAATCACATTTAATTCTGTTATGCACGGTAATATAATCATATCAATATAATTTTCTAAATCATCCTCCACAATTTCAAACACTAAACTTTTAATATCTAATTGGTTAGTGCACAATCATCCTCACAAAGGAGAAAAAAAAATAGCAAATTACACGTATAACAAACTAGCTAAATGAAAATTATGCAGACATGGAGGTGCTCTTCTTCAAGCTAATATGATCATTAACCTCAGCCTTAGATCATTGGCAACACATCTAAGAATTATTACAAGGATGATTTTTTAACAGGTTGAGGAGTTATGAACTTTGACAACTTTCCTAACACATTAATTCTCATGTATGTAACACAGAAAATACATTGACCCACCACTCCTCACAAGATTTCCAACCACTTCAATTCAGAAAATTAAGCTAGGAGAAAAATCTATATAATAAACACATGTACAGTTCCCTGAAAGTAACTTCGTTTTTGTTTCACCTATTCACCAGTTATTTGATTAAATATCTAAATAAAAATTAAAAAATTCCCAGATTATATTAACAAGCATATACCAGGGCATGATTATTGACTCACACTCAATACAAGCAAAATCATCCATACCCATAAAGGGGAGAAGTGAAATCCGGAAAAATAAATAAAAAAGAGATAAATATATTCGGTGGGTTGCAGTTGGATGGAGAAAACATACCCCATATGCATGCAATGTCTGAAAACCCCCCAAAAACCCTAGTCAGATCTGCTGAAACGAGTCTGTGAGTGAATGAAGAAGTCGGAAGGTGAAGTCAGGGTGTAATCCAGAAAATTAAAAGAAAAATTAAGAAGAGAACGCCGAATTGGAATTTCTTTCAGTAATCTATTTGAACATGAAAGAGAAGAAAGAGAAACATAAAGATATAAAAGGGAAAATTAAGGAAGAAAGAGAGCTATGGTGGTTGTGTTGTGTCTTTTACCTTGCTGGCTGCCCTGAAATGGGAGGCTTCGTTGTGTGAGGGTGTTGTTTTTCGGGTGCTGTTGTCTTTCTTTCTTCTCCTTCTTTTCCAGAAAAACAAGGATTTGTTGTCGATAATGTACAGTGCAGTGGTTTAGTTACACAGGACTATATATTATGTTGTAGGTAATAATAGGTTTAAACCTTTTTTTATCCCTAATTCTCTAATTTAAAGTTTTTATCAAAACTTATGATTTGTTGTTTATTAACTATTGTCACGAGAATTTATAAAGATTAATTTGATACATTTTTATATCATAAAATTTAAAAATTAATATTTTACTGAACATCAGAATTTAATTTAGAGATAAAAAATGATTTAAATATTAATAATAATGATAATTATAATAATAATGACAACAAAAAAGAAGAAATGGACAAAATTTAAATAAAGTAATACAATTTAATTTTATTCAGAACATTAATAAACATGTGTATTTCATTAAAATGATAACAGAATTTCAAAATGATAAAAGAATATGAAATACGAGAAATTAGGAAAAAAATAATAATTGTCCGTTCTTGTTGTGTATGAATGATCAATTGTACATATTATTATTCAGATTTTTCGTAAAATTATAATGAAATAGTACCTATGTATTTTTTTTTTTCTGAAAGTAATTTGAGTATTCATAAAATTCTATCTTTAGTGTATTCATTTATCATCTTTCATGAATAAGATAATCAGATATAATTTTTTCATGATTTAAAAATATTATAAATGGTAATTTTTATTACTTATAATATTAGTCTTACTTTTTAATTTTTTAGTTTATTTTTTATTGTTTATTTCGCTAACCATGTAATTACTAAATTAAATAGAATTGATATTTAATATTTTATCTGATAAAAATTGAAGTACTATAATCATATTTTATCAACTCTTTTCCTTTGGTAAAAAAATTTATTAAAAAACAGCATATTTAAACTTAAAAAATATATTGACATTTTATATTTAACAAATATTTTGATGGAAAAAATCACAACAAATAAACAGTTGTTAAAAAAAATTAAAAGAATACTTCTTAAACAGTTATTATTCTTAAAATTCCTAAATCAATCGTGTGTTTTGAGTGTGCCCTAAGTACCGAAAAATTCAATAGATTCAGAAACTCCGGCGGAGGGCAGCACGACGCCGTTTAAGAGCTGCGTCTACAACAGTGGCAACGCAGTTCAGGTTCCGCACATCACACCACACCACAAGCAACAACAACACTTCACGCTGTTCTTCAATTTAACACGTATTCTTACTACTACTACTCTCAATCTTCCAAAGTTTCATCTTTTCACATGTAATATCAATTTTCTCTCGGTTACTTTGAATGTTATTAAGAGGGCGCCTTAGAAGAAAAAAAAAGCTTATTTTGTTTCACTGCTTGTAGACTTTGGATATGGTGATGGATTTTGAATCAAATTATGATATTGCCGCTTCTGCTCAATTCATTCATACTCACAACTTCAATAGAGTTGCCTTACAAGTAAGACGATTTTTGTCATCAACTCTTCACTTTCACCTTTCCCTCAAACTCATCAATGCCTGGACAAAACACTAGCAATAAAAGTACTAGTCTTTATTAATTCTACCACCAAGCCCAGAATAAATTTTGAATTTTTAAGGTTTCCTTGTAGATGGGGGTTATTACTGTACTTTTCTCAATTGCAAGGACATTCTTGTTTGAATTTCAGTTTCCCGATAATCTTCTAAAAGATTCAACAAGAGTGGTCACTGCTCTGCGCAAGAGACTTCTATCATTGAAGAAAATTGATGTCTCAGAAAGTGGGCACGAGGCAGACGTAGGATTGTTTGTGATGGCGGACACGGCGTATGGCAGCTGCTGTGTTGATGAAGTTGGAGCATCACATATTAATGTTGATTGTGTCATACATTATGGACATACATGTTTTAGTCCGTGAGTTCTTCTAAAACATTTTTTAAATCTTTAATTTGAGATTATCTTATAAATCGTTTGTGTCTTTTTTCTCATATCTGATTGTGGAGTGTAGAGATGCATTTCAAATAACTATATCCATCTGTGTATGAGTATGATACTGCCCAGTTATTTACGCTGTTAGTTCATAATCTAAGTTTCCTTTAGATTCCATTCCTTCTTTGAGCACTTCAACTTAAATGTAATTATAGTGTCTGTGGTACCACTGGGTTGCTCAGTTTATTTCTTTACCTTAATTAAGGGTTGAGATTCTAATTCTTACGCTTCCATTGGATCTTCTTTGCGCTCTTCAGGACAACAAATCTTCCATCCTTTTTTGTTTTTGGGAAGGCTTCCATTTGCGTAGCTGATTGCGTAGAAAGTATGTCAAAATATGCTCTGACAAATAGTAAGCCTATCATGGTATAACTATTTATTTAATCATTCCTGGATTTATATTTGTATAAATTAACTGAATGATGTAGTGTATGTGAAATAAGGCAACTGCAATTATCCTCTGGTGATGATTGTTCAAAATATAAACTGGACTTCACATCTTTATTTAGTCTTTTTGGGATGATTTATATTTCTCTGCATGAATTGCTAATTTTTCCAGCTTCTCGGCCGTATATAAGAGAAGTTTATGGGTATTTTTCTACCATGTAAGTTTCTGACTTTTATTGTTTCATGTACCATCTGCTTCCAGGTCCTTTTTGGGCTGGAATATGCACATTCAATGCAACAAATTAAAGAAGCACTGCTAGAATCATCAGTGTCATGCAGACTTGACCCTAAGCCAGAAGTTCACTTTGCTGATGTTCCATCTTCAGTTATGTTTCCATCAAAAGATATTAAAAAGATAAAAGGGCTCCAAGAACTAGCTTGTGGTTGCAATGGGGAAAGTGGAACTACGTATAGCATTGGGGGATTAACTTGGAAATTACCCCAGGGACAAAGCATGGATGACTACTTGCTCTTTTGGATTGGACTTGATGATTCAGCTTTTGCTAATGTTGTGCTCACATTCAATACTTGTGAAATAGGTTGGCAGTTTCCCATCCTTTAAGAAATTTGTCATGTGCATCTGTATTTTTTTTTTATACACTACAACATCTATATGTTGCATTTTTGCATATAAAAGCTTACCTTTCTCATGAAACCTGTATTGCTTTCCATGAATTGCTTATATCAATTGTTGTTGTTAAGATCCCGATTAAGATCATGAAATTGTCTGATTCTGCAACTTTTGGAGCCAGAGGTGACTTGGATTGGTGGCAGGATTGTGATTTCGTGAGATTCACGAACTTGCCCTTTATATTTCTAATGAAAAAGTTATCTGACCAATTATGAGTGGCATTGGATTTTGAGCTTATGAATTTTGAATACTAGTTCAATGATGTGATTGCATATATGCTTGTGTTAAGTATAATTTTGAATTTTGAGCTTTTGTTTAGTATAATTTTGTATGGTTCCTACCATCCCCACCTGAACTTAATTAAGATCTCAGTTTTGCCAACGTTGATGTCAATTTCTCCATTTAATTTATGTTTTCCTTTACATTGTATTTCTATCATGAAATGACACGAGGAAATCTGTTGGTAAACATGTGTCATGTGTTGTACGGCATCTCTAACAAAAGGGTATATTTTGGGAAGCTAATATCCCTGAAATTATTACTCTGTTTTAGTTTTTCTTTATACCTGTATAACATCTATATGAAATGAAAAGGCTTCTCAGCTTATTTTCTACTTTAGGATTTTCTGAATCATGATTATAATTATTATGATTTCTGTTGCTTTAGTCAGATATGATGCAAATGAAAATCAAATGGTGACAGACTTGTTTCAACAAAGGAGGATTCTTAAACGTAGGTATGTATCCCAATATAAACGCACTACTCTGTCTTGTATAAGCCATCTTATATCTTCAAATTTACTAAGCTAGAGTGATGACTATGCAGATATTACCTTGTGGAGAGAGCTAAGGATGCTAATATTGTTGGGATTTTAGTTGGAACTCTTGGTGTTGGTATGTTGTCTTGTCAAACTTTATTTATTTTTTGTGTGTCCATGATAATTACTAAAGTAGCATGTGCATATACAGAATTATACTGTCACATTCCTTGTGAAGCATTACAATATTGCAAACATCCAAAAATCAAAACATTTTATTTGAATATTGTTGTCTAGTAAGAAAGGATATCGAGAGTGAATCCTTAATGTTACTAACCTTGAATGCGATGAGAAGAATTATGTGAGGCATCATTTGATTATTGTCTATGATTACAGAATGCATATATAAATGGTTCACAGTCTTAATCATGGTTTAGGTAGCTATAAGAAATGTGGAAACTATCTCGTGTGAGAGTAAATATTTTATATGCTTGTTTTGTTTTATTTTTCAATAGAAGTGGGATTTAATTTAACATATTGCCTACTGATGCAGCTGGTTATCTTCACATAATCAATCAAATGAAGGAGCTCATAACTGGAGCAGGCAAGAAGGCCTATACTTTGGTTATGGGAAAGCCAAACCCAGCTAAACTTGCTAACTTTCCTGAGGTGAAATTTATTACATCCGTAGTATATATTTTCAGTCTGTCTTTTTGTAAAAACTTTCTAACAGTTTGATTTCACCAGTGTGATGTTTTTATATATGTTTCTTGTGCCCAAACTGCTCTACTGGATAGCAAAGAGTATCTAGCTCCAGTTATTACTCCCTTTGAAGCAATGATAGCTTTCAATAGGTACATTATCGTAGTTAAACCTACTATTTATTTTTAAAATGTCTCTCTGGTAGTGGTTTTATGGATTCCTGATATTTTTGTGTAGCCTCTATGTTTTGCTTGTTGTAAATCAATGACTCACCTGATTCCTGATTTGACCATATTATCTGTTATCAGGGGAAGCCAGTGGACAGGAGCCTATGTAATGGAATTTCGAGATCTAATTAATTTGCCTCAAATGGAAGCTGGAGACCAAGGGGAAGAAGAAGCACGGTTTTCGTTCTTGAAGGGTGGATACATTGAAGATTTTGAAAATCAAGGTAGGTTTCATTTCACGCTTCTATGCTTGCAACTGAATGGTTACTTTTATTGATTTTTTCAAAGGAGCAAAACCTACCTTCATAATTCTGATATAATAGAAAAATTAACCAGGCATGAGATTGTTTCTGTTTCATGGAATACAAAATTTTTTGCTGCCATAACCAACCATTTTACCATCATCTTTGAAACTTAATGCTGATGATGATTCAGTCATTTATTCTGAGTTAACATATAAGATCATTAGTTTTATTTTCTAATGACATTCTGTATTTTCATCAGAAAATGTTGAGGAAGAAAGAGAAGCCCTTGCTTTGGTAAATGCAACAGAGAAGGCACTGCAGTTGCGGAATAACTCTAATGCTCTAATGAAAGGAAATGCTAAATCAGGAGCAGAGTTTTTAGCTAACCGATCTTATCAGGGGCTTATTATGCCCAGTGAGAACACCTCCCCTGAGCCATACCTTATAGGAAGAAGAGGAAGAGCATCTGGGTACGAGGATGAGAACAACAAACAGACATAAACTGTGATTTTTTTACTTTAGATTAAGGTCAGAGATTGTTGTTCTTTCATATCTTTTCATTGATATCTTCAATGAATTTTATTTGAATTTTTTGAGGAGAACTTAAATTATACAAGTTGTTTGACAGAATCAAAGTCTATAATGTAAGGAGTGATAAAGTTTAGGGACAACAATTCTTAATATGAAACTCTTGGGTCAAACATGTTGATTTTTCACTACATAATCTAAAAGTCAGATGTTAAATGTCAACTAGAACTTGTATCAGTAATAATTTTCAAGTGTAGGTCATAAAAGATGGCCAAAATATTAATTTGTTGATAAAAAAGGGTGAAGTTTATTAATCAGTCAAAGATGGATGATCAACACGATTAACTTTATATAGTCTATTCGATGTGAATTTAGAGGTAAAATAAGTTAAATTAGACTGATTTTATTCTAATTAAGCACAACATTTAAGTAAGATTTTTGTTAGAAATATATTAAATTTTAAGGATTAACTCCCACGTTTTTTAAAATCTCTTGTATAGGGTTATTTTAAATAAGTAAACCATTATTTCAAAATAAGTCAATAGACTTAAACTTTTCTTAAGACTACAATCCGAATTAACCCAACAGTATAATATGTATTAAACTCTTAATGAATTTCTTAGTTTGTTCCAACTATAGATGTAATATTGAAACTTAAAACATGATTATCTTTAAATTAGTAGCTTTTTTTACCACTGTGGTTTTTATACGAAAATTAAAAATAAAAAAATCACTTAAGTCATTATTGTATTTTGATGTTGGTGTTCATTATAAAAAATAAATAAAGAAGACAGATATATAGTTTTCTAGTCATGGAAACTAACTTAGTAATCAATGTATCACAGACAAAACTTAGCCATCTGCAATACATATGTAAAACAGTGACAGCTTCAAAACAATAAATGAAAAGAATGGTTGAAATATAATAGAAATTTGATTCATTCAAGTGGATGGAAGTGTATTATTTCGGAAAAGAAAAAACAAAACTTTGCCTAAGAATTCGTACATAACAATGGGACAAACTCCTGTAGGCATCAATTTAGAACCACAAGAAAAGAATATCCCAGATTTTATATTCTTTTAATTTCTACATTGTATTAACACCTCACCACAAAATTATATTTGAAAATTTGAAGTGAGATAGACAGAGACAGAACAGAGGAAGAGAGACAGAGACAGAGACACAAAGATAGATTTTGTGCGTTCTTCAAATTCCTTACACAAATGTACAATACAAGTACAGGGTTTGATCGATCTTTGAAGAAAATCATGTGTTAGTATTAATAAGAACACTCCGTTCTGTGCACTCGCTCCCTCAAAATCCCGTTATACAAAGCGATTCTGTTCGCCGGCATTCCGACACAATCTGAGGATTCGTCCCTGCAGTTTTTCGATACTCTGTTTTCCTCTTTTCTTTCTCTCCCTTCCTTCTTCACACTATCTGCAAATTTCACTTTCTTCTTCGTCTTCTTTCTCTCCCGTTTCTTTTCCTCTGCAAACCACACAACACATTCAAAATTTAGCACAACCCAATGAAGAAAAACGAGATTGAATAACATGAAAGTAAGAAAAGAACGTATTGCAGTGATTATTCTTGAAACAATTTTCAAACTTTACCCGAATACAAGCAAGAACGCAAGGTGGGTTTGTTGGAGTGATGAATCCGAAAAGAAAGGTTGGATTTTTGGCTGGAGAAAGCAACGTAGAGGAGAGTGGTTGAGAGAAGCATGGCAGAGGTGAGAAGAAGACCCTGTGAGAGGGAAGCCATGGCTGGGTGAGAGAAAGAAAGGTGAAAAGAGAAAAGGGAGAAGTTGGAATCAGAGGGTTGAAGAAGAAGAAGAAGAAGAGAAGTATAAAACGAAAGAAAGTGAAAAAGTGATGATATATAGAGAAATAAAAAGAATGGCAGTAGTTAATTGGTGGTTGGTGATGTGATTTTAGTATCTAGATTTCTCTGTGTTGCGTGTTCGGTTTCTTTGGACTTTGCTTTTCTATATATCTTATGTTCTGGTTGGAGTCAGCAAGAAATTTGAAGGATATGAATGCGGTTGCCGTTTGTATCTTCTCCTGTCAAGTGGGGTCGCATTCAACGACCACCACCTTCAACAACATTACTGAGATTATGTCTTATAAAATCTCTCTTCAATTTTAAAAAATTAAATTAGTTAAAAATTAAAAAAAAAAATCAATTTTTAGTTAAAATTAAGGATAAAAATATAATAGTATAGGTTTATCAAGTAAACAGTTAGCATATTTTGGGTTTTTAATCTTGATGTTATGTTAAATTTTGATCTTAGGTGTTCTCATGTAAAAGGAAAGTTTTGGAGTTATTTAGTGTAATTTTTATTTTATAAAGTTAAGTTATATTTAAAGTTTATTTTTTAAAATAATATTATTATATTTTTAAAAATTATTTATAAAATATTGTGTTAAAATTGATGAGATGTGAGAGAAATGAATTTTTTTATAACATTTAAAATCATCTACATGTCATTCTGTGATTGGTCCAAAATTACTCCACAATCAATAATAATAATTATAAACACTATCATGGACCAATCACATAATGACACGTAGATAATGTTCAAATATTGTCAAAAAAATATTGTCTAAGTATCATTATCCGTTTGTTAATATATGTCTTTTTCATTTGATGATATCTTTTTCCTTATGTAATTTTCAGAATTTCATTTCTTCTATTAAATATTTTTTTTTGTTATAATTTGTGTATTCATCTTCTTTCATTAATGGACATCGTTGTAGTAAATAACTTTAACATAAAGGAAGTTTATAGCCTTCAAAATCCTTCAAATAGACTTTCTTTATGTCACTTGAAGCATACAACAATCAATCTTCCATCATTCTGATATTCCTAATTTAAAAATAAAATAAAATAGGAAATATAAACTTCATTGAAATGTGTAACACCGTAAATATAATCTCTATTCTCTAGAAAAATATATGAATTACTTTTATTCAAATGGTATTGTTAAATTAAGAAAAATATATGAATTACTTTAATTCAACTGGTATTGTTAAATTAAGAAAAATGAATTACTTTAATAATTTTCGATATTACATCCTTAATCACTTTATTAATGGTGAATTACTACACAGACTAGTAAACCTCAACTATGCTGCAAAAGTTAAGTTGGAAATAATTAGAAAGACGTCATTAATTACAATATAATAATAGGCCATAATAATAATATTACGAATATTTCTTACATTAATCATATAAAAAAATGCGACCACAAACCAAACGTCTTTTTCTTAATAAAAAACGAACATAAAATTAGGACGACAATAGTAAAATTCGAGAGAAACAGATTAAAATTTTAAATTAAAGACATAAATTTGATTATCTAATCATTAAGTAAAATTTCAAATAAACTTATTATTCTTTTAAATTAAATGATATATATATATATATATATATATATATATATATATATATATATATATTCTGATAAAGTTCATAAAAAGTTAAAAGAAGTAACTTCAATAATATTTCTTTATGTTTTGTTTTTAATAGAGTGTTATTCTTAGAATGGAATATTAAACTAGGTCATTCAACAAATTTTATTGAAGATATTAAAATGAGTTCATATTCATTAGTAAAATTGATTTATAAAAGTTGTATGATTGGGTATTTTTTTATATAAATATATATTAAATTGAAGTTGATTCATTTAATTTATATGTTAAATAGATTCGAATAAGTTGAAAATGGGTAAGTTCATAGTTTATCAATAATAATTTTTTATTATTTTGACAATCATGTTATAAGTTTTTTTTAATAATTATATAGGTTGATATTTTTAAAAACCTAAATATTGTTCGATAATATTTAAATAATCTAAATATTTAATTTATTTGTTTGTTAATTTTGAATTATTATTTTTATTTAATAAAATAAAAAATGATTTTATTATTATTAAAAAGTAATCAAATCAATCTATTAAAACAATCATATAAATATAAAAGAAACAAAACATCTTAAATAAGTTAATTCATTTAACCTATCGATTCATAATAAATGAAACAAAAGGTGAATAAATCAAACTTCAAACTAACTATTCTTTTACTTAATATTTGATGAACAAATCCATATAGAAGTGAAAAGTTTGAAAGATTCTGATAAGGTAAGTATCTTTTCTATATTAATAATGAGGACTCTAACCAAACAAGGCCTTAATGTTTGATGTAAAAGATGACGTGTTGTAAAATGAAAAATGAGTGTGGTTCTTACACGTGTGTGGGGTATGCGAGTGAGTGAGTAACTGTGTATCATATTATATGACTATGATAGGAACATTGAATGAATAATATGATTTAAGACATCATTGACACGTGTTGAGCAAGGACAAGACATTATCCACAGCACGCGTGTACGGACCAAGATTTCAAAGACTTTTCAAAATGGTAATGATATTTTAACAATTTTTTTTAATAATTTTTGATAGCATATAATATCATTTGATTGGTTTGTTTGAATTTATATTTAAACAGATATTTAAAACGAAATAATTATAAACTGTCTCGTTATAAAAAAAAAATTTATCGTTAAAGAGACTTTTTTTTTTCTTTCCAAAACCTGAGAGACTCCTCTGCAGTTATATTTCTTACGTTTCTTATTTATATTTTACATTTTAACACAAAATAGAGTATTCTTTGAAAAAGCTATTTTTGAAAATGTGATTTTAAATAACATATAATATTTCAAAGTATAGTTTCTAAATTATAGTATTTCTTTGCAGTAAAAGATTACCGAGAATAACTCACGACAGCTGAATGTCGAAAAAGGTTGTTCAGAAACCCAGAAAACATGTATTATAATGCACATAAAGTGATACAAGTAAGTAAGTAGCATTCTCAGCATCAGATTGGTAAAATCTTGAAGTAAGTCTTGAGAATAAAACCATTACAATAACTGCTCACTTAACACCATAACACTATATTTTTATTAACAAACATATAGAATGAAACTAAGTAGTAAGAATGGGTGGCAAGTAGTCAACTTTGTTGCCAAGAACACGAGCCTTGGTGTCAGGAAAGAATTCAAATCCTGGAAGCTCAGTGACAGTTCCTTCGCTGGAAACCCCAATAGGGTAACGGAGTAAGTGGCCAGGAAGATCATGCTCAAGAGACTCACTTGAATACAGATCCCAATACTTGTCAGAAATCTGGTTCACCTTCCTTATACATTCTGTTCTTTCAGGGTAGAGGAAGGACTCGTCAAGCATGCCAAGGTGCTCATACCACAATGCCATTCGAAAACCATGAATCTGACCCCTTGCTGGCTCACTTGTAAACAAATGATAAGGTTGATAAGCACCCATTGCAATCTCAGAGTCTCTTGCACCATCCATTGATCTCTGGTTTATGTTGGCAGATCCAACAATTATGTATTCATCATCAACTGCAAAAACAATAAGTTCTATCAGTTTAAGATTACAATGAGTAAGAATGTCTTTAAAAAAAAAAAAACATGAGTTTAATTTTCTGAATTACCTATCATCATCTTGGCATGAACATATATCATGAAGCGCCGAGCCTCTTGGGCTCTGATGTAATCTGTATCAGGATCTGGTCTTTGTGGAGGCTCGTACTCTCCTTCTTTCTTCACCTCCCGATTACCAAGGCAGAAGAATGTCAGATAGTTCCGAGGATTTTCCTCTATTCCCTTGGCCTGGAGCGCCTGAACGACATCCTTGTACATCATATCCATTGTTCTCCTCTGCCAATCCAATATTGCCTGAACTGATGCACTTTCTGGAACACCCTCTGGCCACATTGGGACAACAACATACACACTGAACCTTTCCCCAGCTTCAATCTTACTCACTATCTTAAGTGAAAGCTCCTTCGGGATAAGATGCAAAGCGCCAATGTCTTCAGGCTTAATGCCATCAGCACTCCAACCGTAACAGCTTCCTAGGAAATACTGATTCTCAATATAGATGAAATTTTTTGCACGTCTAATGGCATTAACATAAGCATCTTGTATACTACGGTCTATTATATTATCCTTCCCACTCACAAGCCCGACTCTTGCAGCTTCTTCTGGAGTCTCCGGGAACCCAAAAGCAGCACCACCATCGATTGATCTAAATAACTGAACGTTCCATGTCTCTCGATCATCAGGGTAAGTTACTGGGGATGGAGGAATAATCACATCTTCAAGGTCTCTCAGAGGAACTAGCAAGTCTTTTCCACCTTGCTTCCTCCATCTTTGCTCAAAGTTGAACAAAACATCCCAAGCAATAGGCCCTTCGAGTCGAGAATGGATGTCGTGCCATGGTTCTCTCGGACCACCTTTTGTTATTGCTGCACCACCGAAGTTAGGCTGATGAAAATCATCATGATGTGCTGTGTCCAGGGTTCTGAAAAGAGAATGGAACGGAGTGTCATATCTCCCATCACAGAGATCAATTCCCCCCACAAAACTAACAATCCTTCGCTTCTCAGATTCTCCACTCGGCAATTCACTGTCCACGACTAGGATTTTCTGGTGATGAGTAAACATGGTAGAAATTTCCAAATCCTGAACAATGCTTCCACCGTCATCGGGATTGCGCGGGCATAAAACACAATTCACTTCAGTGCCCCTGAAGAACTCCTCTGTTTCTTGATCATGAGTGGCCATCAAACCATCTTTTTTTAACAAGGGAACGGAAGTTCTATCATCCCAGACCAGCATCAAAACCCTGACACCTTCACTTGCTTTTTTCTTCAGAAGCTCACCGAGTGTTATGTCTCCTCCAGGCTTTGGCCTTCTAGAATCCCTTACCAACGAAATCTCAGTATATACAGACCAACCAGTAATGTATATCAAGTGTTGTGCTTTGGTGATTGCATCAAAAACATCCTCCCAACATCTATGAGGTTGGTAAGTCTGGCCTCCACTGAGTGGTATTCTAGGGACAAAGTTGTCTGATACATGAGCATCCTGGTACAGAGAAACCTTACATCCTCTTCTTTGTGAAAAGAAAGTATAAGGAACACCAGGAAATTTAGGACTTCTAATGCCAAGAGCCCAGTTGCGGTCTTTCGAAATATCAAAATACTGCAGCTTCACGTGGATCTTGGAATTTCCATGTATTGGATTTCTATCCTCATCCAATATTTCAACCCATTTATCTATTTCTTCACCATGCAAGATCTCCTCAACAGGAACATATGCTCTTCCGATTAAGGTTGCCCCAATAGGATTATCATCTTTCACTGTGAATATGATGTTTGATGCCATATGGGCACAGTAAATGTGAAAAGACTCGTACCATCTTGGATTCTTGTGCTCCTTTTCTAGAATTCTCGTCCTTCCCACTCGTGCCTTCTCTAGATCAATGGTTGCATATAATTTAGTCACACCTTTTCCAAAACCAACGGTTTCCTCGATGTTATGTACGATCTGAATCACAAAAATATAAAATATACATTAAATACTTTTATGAGTTCAACTTTTACCATGTTATGTAACACTTTCTTTTAGTTTAAACTTTTATATTATATAATTGATCTAAATCCTGTTAAAATTATCACGGATTATGATTAACAACTAACCCATATCAACCATGCCATTGTAATACTTGTTCTCATGCTATGTTATAAACAATTAGTAACTGTCTTTTTTATTTATATATTTTCATCCAAATACAATCTATTGTGTATTATAAATTGCCAATTTTAATAAAAAAGTTTAAAAACTGTATTAATTGCAAATTTTAATTACAACTAACAACATAAAACTTTTCAGATAAACTCACTTGATATAGGTTTGGACGAATGTTGATAAAATTCTTTCTGAATAAAGTTCGTTTTGAAACACTGTGATTTATTTTCTACAACAACAGCAACTGAGTGATAAAAAATTTAAGAAATATTTTAATCTAATCCTAAATCTACTAAAATTACTTCAACCCCTAATCAATGTTAAAGATAAGAAGAAATTTTTCAACACGAAAATCAGTAGTTCAGTACGATTATGAAAACTCCGTTGAAAAACCAAGAAGTGTATCTGAAAAAAAGTAATAGAACGATGATTAATTTTTACATTTATTCGATATATAATATAAGATAAAATTATTTAAATGAATAAATTTTGTATTTTTTTTTAAAAAAAAGAGAGTAAAAGGTAAAAAAAAAGAAGAAGATAATGTTAAAGTATATTTTTCATGTCAAAAAATGTTATTCATCGCCTCTTAATTTTATTTTTTCATAAAAAGAAGGAAAAGTTAGGTCAATTATCTATCCATCCATGTGATGGATCTAACCCTCATCCTTCCAACCTCCAACCTCTTCCTGTTACTACCATTACTTCAATTCGAAAACACTTTGAAAAAAAAAATATTAATAGATTCAAAGGAAGTAGATTTTAATTTTAATTTTATTTTATAAATTTGGTTTACAGTGTTTAAATCCAGTTATATTTTTTTTTAATTTCACTTTAATAAATATAAACCTCATTTTACACCTAAATTGTAAAATTAAATTAGATTTAAAATCTCAAACATATTTTAAGTGAGAAAATGAAACAGAACAGAGACTCCGCAGAGAAGTTCTGGTAAAACCAGAGCAGAGATCTTGGGGTAATTTTACTTCTCCACTGATTGACGAAAGGGATGAGTATGAAGATTAGGTCAGTTTGATGCCACAAAAGCAGTGACAGAGCTCTTGGGCAGAGAAACAAAATTCAAGAAACCTACGAATATGTTGGATTCCAAATTACACAACATAAACTCTAAGCTACTGTAGTAACACTACTGCGCAAATTGAAATGCAAGATGAAAAGAACAGAGAAGGTTAGGAAATGAAACCTTGGTTAAGAAATTGCCGCCACCAATTTTGAGGTTGTCGACTTCGTAGATTGTCGCATGGAGAGTGCCATGGAGCAGAATTTGCGCCATCAAATTGGAAGAAGTAGAATTAGATGGCAGCAAAAGTTGAATGAAAGCACGTGAAACTCTGACAGATCAAAGTACAGATTGAAAAATAGGATCTGATCAGAGATTAGAGATGAGGGTGTTTAAGAGGAAGAAGAGAAAAAGAAGAAACAGGTGAACAGGAGTGGACCAAAATCAATGAACATTGATTGATTTAAGAAAGCAATTGCAAACTGATAACTATATAATACAATACAAGTGTATATACATACATTGGTGTTTGACTAGTTGGCTATGATTAGGTTTTTATATGCTAATTGTTAATTACTAATTACTAATTGCTAATTACTAAATGCTAATTGCCAATTATCCTACCTTTCAACAAAGATATGTAAATAATTACTCTCTTATCTTCAATCCTCGATCATATCATGATTATAGATTTTAATGGCCGATGAAGGAATTCCTTATATTAACATACAAATATTCGAATGATTTTAATTCTCTTACTTGTTAATCCTCTTAAAATACTGGTTTACCTTGTTTGATACTTAAATAAACGTGAAATATAACAAATAAATAATATTTTAAATTTTATAAATTTATGATTTATTTTTTAATAAATATATTCTTTTTTATTAACTAAATTATGTATATAATTATAAATTAAATTACATTTACCTTAAACCCTTCAACCTTGATTTTAATTTATTAGATATAAATTATATATACAAATTTTATATCATTGTAAATTAGCCAATACGATAATATCGATATAATCTATGTTTCTATACATATTAAATATAAATCATTTTATTATTCTATTATTATTTTCAATTTAGTGTATAAATTTATTAACAGTATAATTTAATTTCTTCCCGTATCTATTACTCCACAATAAATAATTAATTGTCTTATGTAAAAAATTAATACTTCATAAACATTCCTTTGCTAAAATGTAAACAAAAAAGGACACAGAGAATAATAGGAAGAATTGGATTAATCTAAAAATATATTATTTTGAACATTTTTTTTTCTAATATCTTATACTATTGTGTAAAAATACCATTTTATTAGTATAGAATATGTACTAAATTTTGTTAATAATTAATCTTTAAATTTCTCTTTTTTCTTTAGTTACACTATTTTTTTTATAATAATTCCATTCAATCCAATGTCAGATTATCTTAAAATATTTTCAATCAATCTTAATAGCTTTTACATCTAAATAAGGTGAATATATCAACCATCAAAATACTCAATTTTTAGCCTTTGTACCAAAATTTTAACAATTTTACAAAGTTTTATTAAAATACAACTCTTTTATTGATATAAATAAGCGCACTTTTAAAAGATTGTGAACTGCAGATACATTTTTTTTCCTATTACAATTTAGTCGTGAATAATTCAAATTCAAAGTTTCTAGAATGTTTATATATTTGTACAAAATTCAAAGTTTCTAGAACGTCTGCTGATAAAGAAGTTTAAATATGAATATATTACTCTATATTTCCTTAAATAGTTAAATATTTAGCAGAATTCTCTTTCTAGTAGTTGATATTATTTTTCGAAACTTTTTCTCTAAGTTTGTGGAAACGAAAATGAGAATCTCAAAATTTCCATAAACAACCCCAAATTATAACAAAAAGAAAAAGAAAAAAGTATAGCAAAGAAAATAATGCTTAATTCATAAGAAATCTCAATTTCATAAGTTACAAATATTTGAATTTGTTGCTGCTAAAACCTCAACCACTAGTCAGTAATTATATTTTAAGCATTTTTTAATGTTGATTAAATTGCTGGCACGTCTTTTCATATTAGGACAAAATTTTAATAATTATAAAGTTGTTATTGTTAAACTTGACTAGAATGAGCTTTTTAAAAACTTGTAACTATGTTTTTAAAGTGTTCGTAACTATATTTGTAATGTTTTATGGAAAATAGCGTTTGATTTATAAGTTTAATTGATAGATAATATTATGAAACATTGTTTGACTTTTTTTTTGGAATTACATTATACGTTAAAAATTTGTCAATTGTCAAAGTAATTAAATTTGTAAATTTATTTAACCATCAATAGTTTATTAAACTAAATTAATCGTAACATTTTTTTAAAATTAAAAGGGAAAATACTTTAAACTAAATTTTATTTTAATTATATTTTAAAAACTTACTTTTGAAAAAAGTTATCAAAACTTATACACACACATACGCATACATGTATAAATATGTGTGTGTGAGAGTAAAAACAAATTATAGATATTTTTTCATAAAGACTCAATAGATAAAATAACATATAAGAAAATATATTTTTTAAACGGGATAAATAACGAGCAAGTGCTATTTATGTCATCTTTATTTAGAACATTACTTGATTAAAATGGACAAAACTAAGCTTTTATATTTTGAAAAGAATATTTTTCCAAAAATATAGGTCTATTTTCTCCCTTAAAACATTTTGCTTAATTTTTTGTCGTAAAAATATTTTTATATTGTTGGTTCACTCGTTGTAGTATATATATCACATTATTTCAATTATAATTTATATAATATTTTGTTGGTACTGAATTCATCACGTTGAAAATTATTTGGTAGGTACTAAAATATATTATCTATTTATTATTATTATTATTATTATTATTATTATTATTATTATTATTATTATTAGTTCTAATTAAATCCTTGATGATACAATTAATGGATAAAATGATCTCCTGATATTATTGGTTGAAATTTGACACTACAAAGAACCAATGGAAAGAGTCCAGATATAAGTGCTACTTTAAATATCAGAAAACACGTTTCCTTTTGTAGATCCCATCATTAAAGAAAAAGTTATTTTAAACACAATCATTTTCAACCACTCATTACAAATTTTCTGTCGGTATAACAAAATTATGATATATATTATATAATTAATTCAAATAACTCGCTTAAGTTTTTTTAAGTAAGTGAAATAATATTTTAAATAAATATAAATTTTGTATTTTCAGGATGTTTGTCTGTTATCTGAAATCACTAAAACTTTTTTTTTTTTTCTGGGGATACTGATATTTTAATAATTATTTTTAATAATGTTTTGAGAAGAACACGTGTAATCATTTATTTAATTTGTTTAAATTTATATTTAAAAGAATATTTACAACATATCAATCATAAATTTTACATATACCATCTTAAAAGATTGTAAAAAAAAAAAAAAATTGTTAAAGAAAGTTTTTTCTGTTTCAATCTTACAAACAATCTTAAGAGAAAGCTCCCTCGGTATCAGGTGCAATGCACCAATGTCTTTGGGCTTAATGCCATCAGCACTCTCCAAGCATAACAGCTTCCGAGGAAGTACTCATTCTCAATGTAGATGAAGTTCTTCGCACGTCGTATGGCGTTAATGTAAGCATCTTGAATGTCTCTGTCAATTATTGCATCAAACACATCTTCCCAATATCTATGAGGTTGGTAAGTTCGACCTCCAGCAAGTGGTATTCTGGGAACAAAGTTGTCTGGAACATGAGCATCTTGGTACAAGGAAACCCTACATCCTTGTCTTTGTGGGAAGTAAGTGTAAGGAACTCCAGAGAATTTAGGACTTCTGATACCTTGGCACCAGTTGAGGTCTTTTGAAACATCAAAGTACTGCATGCAGCTTCACATGGATCTTGGAATGTGAATGTATTGGCTTTCTGTGTTCATCCAATATTTCAACCCATCTATCTATTTCTTTCCCATCCAAAATCTCCTCAACGGGCACATATGCTCTTCCGATTAAGGTTGCACCAATTGGGTTATCATCTTTCACTGTGAATATGATATATTTGATGCCATATGAGCACAGTAAATGTGAAAAGACTCACACCATTTAGGATTTGTGTGTTCTTTTTCTATAATTCTAGTTCTTCCCACGCGTGCTTTTTCCAGATCAATGGTTGCATATAGTTTAGTAATTTCCTTCCCAATCTTAATGGTCTCCTCGATGTTATGTAGCAGCAGAGACATAAGAAACATGAGAATCTAGAAGAAAGAAGGAATTTTGTTTTGAGCTGATGATGAAAAGGCAATGAATTGGGACAAACCTTGGTTAAAATATTATCACCATTACCAGCCTTCAGGTTATCCACCTCATAGATTGTGGCATGAGAGGGACAATGGCGAAGGTGGAAACTACACACAGGCTGAATCAATTATCTCTTAGCAACTATCAAAATACTTATTATATTTGTGAAAGTGGTAGGGCCATGTAGCAACCATTTTCTTTAAGCTTTTCCTACATTACCATTTTTTTTTCTATTGAATTGAAGTGGTTTATGACTTTTTAATATATCTTATTTTTCTGTTATTTGTGAAAGTATATTAACAATAAAGTAAAAATGAAAATATTTATTAGTGAAAACATCTTAGTATACAATAGCACAAGGTGGTAAATGTGTGAGATAATTTAGAGTAAAAATGATACTTTGGGACATACATTTGATACTATTTTTCTTTATTTTTTACTTTTTTATTTTTCAAAAAACTATAAAAATCTATTTTTTTAAGACAAATTTATCTTTGTTAGGTGTACCAAATGAATGTGAATATGTATCATGGTATTTTATTCAATCTAGAGAGTATTTTGACACGTTGAGGTGTCAAATTCATTTATTTGACACATAAGTTATTTTTAAAATGGTATAATTTCATTGGTTGAAAAAATTTATTAGTAAAACCTATTACTTCTCATTTGAATGTTAAAGTAAAAAAAAAGCATCTTATACTATTATTATTCCATAATTTATGGATGAGACTATGATATCTTATTAATAATTTTTTTAATAACTTTTTTTTATAATAGACTACCTTCATTCTATTTTATTGATACGTATATTTAAAAAGACTAATAACAAACTACTGTATAAACGATCGTAAAAATATTCAAAAAAAATCTCTTAAAAGAACTTTTTCCTCATGTGCAAAAGTAATAGGTGTCTTTAGTAAGGAATAGATAGAGTAATGATTACGTCGGAGGCAGTGGATATATTGTTGCGGTTGTGCAGTTCATGCCATTGTCGTGATTGTTCGTCATTATGCATTCCTTAACTAACAAATTATTTTGCACAAACGACTAAATTTAGGTATTAGAAATTTAGGTATAAATTCTCAATAAATAAAAAAAATTATTGTAAGGTTTTCAATTAGATTGAATTAACATCTTTTTAAATTTTTCATATAAATTTTTTTAAATCTAGACAAAAACTAAATAGAGGTTAGTAGTATATCATTATTAACAAGAATCTCGTGCCATATACAAGAAATTAGATAAAATTTGAAAACAAAATATATAAAAGTATTATATTATATTTTATGTGTATTAAAAGGACGATTTAAGAATATAATGGAGAATTTGTGCAGAAAAGAAATAATTAAAATTAAACTGAAGAAAAATTAGATGTTAATAAAAGAATTGGAAATAATAAAAAAATTGAAATTTTAAAATAAAATAATTAATAAATAGTGATAAAGTCACATATTGTAAAGGAAAAGAGAAAATAATAGCAAATGTCCCACGTGTCTTATCATCTGTACAAGAATTAAATGATTGTGTTTAATACGAAAGGAGCCTGTACACATGTGCATAACGTGTAATAATAAATATAAGAATATTTATCTTAATTATACTTATAATTATTAAAATAATTTAATAAAACTTTAATAATTCATTAAACTCACTTAATTGTGAGTAATTCCTTCAAATAAAAAGATTATTTATAATTTTCTTTTAATTTTAACATTTTGTAAGTTTCGTCCGGCGAGTGAATTCGATGAACTATTAGTTTGGGTCTTTTTTTGATTTTTAAGTTATTTTTGAGTTTGATGTTTTGAGTTTTCGGTGAGGTTTTTAATTTTAAACATTTGTGTCTATATATATGGACACCATCAAATATATTTGTAGACATATTGGATGATCATTATATGAAAATCAGTTTTTCATTGAAATAAAATTATCTTATAAGTTTTTAGATTATAACTTTGACTTTATCAAAGATAGATTTCTTTGTGATGAATCTTCTTTGACTTACCAATATGTTAGATGGTGGCATCTCTAACTTTAATTCTTATTAAATATGACAAACTTTGTAGTTAATCTTCATTGACTTGTTAATATGTTAGATTCTGGCATCTTTGTTTTATTTTGCATTTTTTTCTTATTTATTTTTATTATGTCTCTTGAGAATTCAAATTCAAAATTATCATATTCTTCCTTTAGAGAGGATCCTATCATTTGGCACCACAGTGTATCATTTGGTATTCAAATTGTATCATGTGGTATCTAAAGCAAGATTTTGGTTTGAGTATCTTCTTTTATATTTTTTTTTCCATCATATTAAAAAAACCTAATTTTTTTAATATTGGTGTTATGTGTTTGTTTTGAAATTTTGTTTGGTTATTTGTTATTAGAATTTTGTAAGAAGTTAAACCTTTAAGGTTTTATCTAATTTCATTGAGTTTTTAACTTTTTTTCATGTTTTTCATTTAAATTATATATTTCTACATTTAATTCATGAAAATAATATATTTTTGTGTTTTTTATTAATTGTAATCTTAATTAAGTGTTTACTTTGATTTTGCATGAATTTTGGTGTTTGAAAGACAATTTGTTTAGTTTTCTTTATTTTGAATTGTAAAATTGAAAAGAAAAGAAAGAATATTGGATTCAAATCAAAAGGAAACAAATATATATTGAAAGAAAAGAAAAAAAAATCCAAGAACAAAAAATAAATAAATAAAATTAAAGAGTTCAACACAAATTTTTAAATATTTTTGATACTTATTATTTTCTAATTTTATTATTATGTGTCTTTCAAAATTATTTGAAGTTTTATCTATAGTTTTGTTTTTTTTTTTATCTCGAATCAAGATTTAGATTTCGTAACATTTTTTATATTATTTATTTACTCTTTACTTAGTTACTAGAATTATTTGTCAAGCTCTAAAATGTTTGAATGATAAAAAACAAGATAGTACATTTGAGAAAAAATCTACAATATTTACACGAGTAACTTGACTTAAATGTTTATAAGAGTAGTGATGTCACAAATATACTTTTATTATTATCAACCTTTTGTTACACAGGACATGGTTTCTTCATTTAAAAATAAATTTTCATCATTTAAGACTGCCACAATTATGGTTGTGCTTGGAAAGTAAAACTTACAAAATGATTCAACAACAACATACTCAACGAAAAACTCTAAAAGTCATGAAGATGTGAATGTAAGGTTGGAGGGTGTAAAAAGTAGAAAAAAACATGATGAATTAGTCTATTCCTATTATCATGATAAACAAGGAGCATGATTTTAGATTAAGAAAAAAAAAAGAAGAATTCACAACAAGATGAGAAATCAAATACCTAAGAGAGATAAAGAAAAAATAGTTGATAAATATTGGAAAAAAACATGTTCAAACATGATAAAAGATAAGAAGACATGCTCTTTGGCAACCATACTAACATGTGTAAGGTTGGTTTGATTTGGGTAATCACTTGTGTACAGAAAAAAATTGGTATTGTTGGGCTTTGAATAATTTAATTTTTTGCATATTTTTTTTTGTTGAGAAATGATTCTTTGACACACTTAAATTTTTTACATTCATTAAATAATATCTTTATTTTTTATTTTCTTCTTTTTCGAAAAATTACAAAACTTTATATTTTTTAAATAAATAAATGTAAAAATGTGTCATAATATTATTATTTTTTTGTTTGTAACATGAGAAGGAATTGAATAAGATTAGTTGCTACAATATGTCGGATAGTCTCTTCATTGATGGAAAATATCTATCTATTTTTTTTTTGGAAAAAATTCCGCAATAAATCTCATTCTTCTATATTTTTTCATTCATCTTAACTTAAATTTAACACATTTACCTAAAATAATAAATATAAGGTATACTTTAATTACATAAAAAGTTTAAACCTTTTATCTGATATTTATTATAATCATTATAAAAATAAATTCTGACACGTGAACAAATGTTACATGGCATCGCTATCTTCATTTTTATTCATGTAAAGTTTATTGACTTCTTTTCTCTCATAAGATCATATTCTTATGTTTAAGGTGAAGAAATGGTCAATTATAGTTTACTTTTTATGGTTTATGAGATTCACTTCAATGTTTCTATGTAATTCGCCATTACGATACATAATTAGTTAAGGTTCAGATAAGTATAGGAAAATCTTTGGTTCCAACCGTGAGGCTCACATAAATACTAGTGCAGCGAGGGAATTTTATCGTGGTTATTTTTCATTATAGGTTGCGGTTTACGAACCGCGGCATATTCAGCCGCGGTAGTAAGTCAAAGACTTTAGGCCGCAGTTCAAACCGCGGTATATAAGTTCCGGAATCTGTTGCGGTTGTCCAAAGAACCGCTGTCTAAATCCTTTTTTTTTAAAAAAAAAAAATTGTTTTATCCGTAGACAATGTGATTGACGCGAAAATTGTTGATGTGAAAGGAAATCTTCTGGATAAAAAAAGGCATGGGAGAATATCTGTTCTGGGCTATTAGAGGAGGTGGATGATACGCTAATTCTTACCATTATCTAAGCATCATTTTAGTGGCAAAATCAACTCCTTCATAGCTTTAACATTGTTTTATCCTCACTTTTTGTGTGTTTTGTAGTTTTCTTGTGTTTATTTAGTATATGCTTATTTTTACCTCTAATCTCTATGTTTGAGTGTGTGAAACAAAGGAATAGGAAGCAATTCTAGTGGAGGAAAACAAGCAAGAACTCAAGAGAACATGTTTTGGGACAAGAAAAGATCAATTTGAAGCAAATACCCATGTTGGATGCCTTTGGAATCGCACAAGAGGCTTAATTTTCAGAATGCTGTCAAAACCGCCCAAGCTGAGCGTGAGAAATCCAAGCTGGGCGTGAGAAGTGCAGAGAAATTCCAGGCTGGGCGCCACAGAATGGAGCTGGGCGCCAGAGAATCCGCGCTGGGCGCCAGGAATCCACGCTGAGCGCGAGATCTTGCTGGAATTCACATTTGGTGCAGTGAAAAGTGGCGCTGGGCGTGAGAATTCCAAGTTGGGCGCGAATTTACGCTGATATGTCAAAAATGGGTTATTTAAACATGGGTCTTGGGATTTTTTAGGGACTTCTCCTCCTACATTTCATTCTTCACCTAGAGAGACTGGGAGAGGCCCTTGAAGGCTGTTTGGGGTGTTGGGAAACTCTCCCACTCCTCCTTGGGTCTTCAAGCTTCTTCAATGGTGATTTTGCCCCTTTTGGGTTGAGGAAGAAGATGGGTCACAAATTGGAGATGGAGATGCGAAAGGGAGGCGCAAATGGAGCATGGAGCAGCTGCCAAGAACCTTGGGAAAGGCTTTGCATCTTGTCTTTGGTTCCAATTTCTTCCTTATCTCTTCAATTTGTAGAACCCTAAGTTCTCCTCCATCGAGGGCTTTTCCTATTTGTTGAGATTAGTTGTAAAACATGGAATTCTTATGTATTTTGTGATGTTAATGATATATGCTTTTC